>NC_141026.1:35300000-35640000 GCF_052040795.2 Danio rerio | reverse complement strand
GAATTTCTCTGAATTGTAATTAAATGAGTGCCTTTTGTAAACAAATATAATCTATATCATGTTGAACAATCATAATGTAATTAAACAGATGAAAAAAAAACATTTTAATTGACTGACAGCTTATAAATAACCAATTAAATCTACGGTATTTCTTCATTTAGAGAACATACTGTAGTTATGCTAGTACATCTCTGTTAGAGTAGAAGCCCCTTCCTGTGAAAATATCCAGAGACAGAGACAGATGACTAGTGACCTCCATCACAGCTACTGACCCTATCACTTCGAGCGGAGAAAAAGAACGAGACATTGGATACGGGCAGGGGAGATCCAACATGTCTGAGTGTCTTTTCTTGCCCCCCTACCTCATCTCCAGCTGTACATCACAGATTGCATCTGCTTAGGGGGCTTTCTGTACGGTGATGATTTACCGTTCCTTATCATACACACCTGTGCTAGGTAACCCATTAGATATACCCAATCATTTGCGTAGACGCATTAGCTGCAATTCAATTCACATGGTATCCATCCTAATTATTATCTAAAACAAATAAATAATACAAATGAGCATTTTAAAGTTACCTAAATTGTCTTTTACTGCCAGAAATTAAAATTAAATCAGTGTTCCAAATAAAACTTGCTTGGAGCTGCAAACATTTGTAAAAACTGTTAAAAACTCCAAACATGATGTAGAGACCAATGGTCAAAGGATTAGTTCACTTCCTGAACAAAAATTTACAAAAAAACGTACTAAGCCCCTTGTAGTTCAAGTTTTTTCTCTTTCTTTCTTTATTTCTTTCTTTCTTTCTTTCTTTCTTTCTTTCTTTCTTTCTTTCTTTCTTTCTTTCTTTCTTTCTTTCTTTCTTTCTTCTTTCTTTCTTTCTTTCTTTCATGTTTTTTTTAAGGTAAACATGTTAAGACTTTTAACTTAAGTGGTGAGTTTAAAGGGTTGGTTCACCCAAAAAATTATCTATTAATTACTTACTCTGTAACCTTCATTCATCTTCAGAACACAAATTAAGATATTTTGAATGAAATCAGAGAGCTCCCTCATTCTCCACAGACAGCAACAGTTCTGAGACCAGGTTAGATTTAGGTCATCAGCAACTAAGGACAACGTTATTTTGACATCCAAGAACGACGTGAAATGATGTTGATATTTAGTTGATTTTAGGTTGTGCTGGAAAGTGACCAAAAATCTTTTGGCCTTTTGTTCGTCAGCCTCTGCAGATATGGTATACACACGGATCGCTAACAGACTACAAATCCACAATTTCATGGACTACATGACCCAATCATGCACCACACACACACACACACACACACACACACACACACACACAGCATTTTCTGATCTTGACTGAATGTAAACACACAGCCTGAGGATCATCAAAGACTGATTACAAGGACTTCAAAGACAGTGCACATTGTTGCTGAGTCTTGTTTACTGCTTTTGTGACATTACAACACGTTTCCTTTGTCTTGCTTTACCGTGTTTGGAAACTCGTCTTGTTTTTTTGTTTATTCCTGTCTGCTGCATGCCCTCTGACCATCTGCCTGTGTATTTGACTTCTACTCTGGATTGTACATATGCCATTTGCCCCTGTGTTGACCATTGCTTATCTGACTTCTCTAATAAACCTGCATTTAGAACCACACCTCCTTTGTCAGCGTCATATTTCATGTCAGTCAAATTGGTAACGTCCACACAACGTCAAGCTGTAACATAATTAGACGTTGATATTTTGCTGTTTTTAGGTTGCGTTGGAAAGTAACCAAAATTCAAAATCTGTTAGACATTGATCTTTGACGTCAACCTGAATTTAATTTCCAAACAAAAGTCCCACGATGTTGGGATACAATGTCAATCTGACGTCATGTTGACATCCTGTTCCTTCTGGGGACATTCAAAGGCCACAAAATGAAACACAAACATTCCATGTGATTTCAGTGGTTCAACTGTAATCATCCAAGAACACCCTGCACCCTGATTACCTGATGAGAAAGAGCAATCATTGGCAAACAAAGTAATTTTTACTGTTTATTTTGTGCACAAACAATATTACAATTAAACCATTGAAGTCAAATTGAATGTTCTGACAATGTTTTTGGTTCCTTTTCTGGATATAAATGAGTCAAGACCTTTGCTGCCTATGGATCGTATTTAATAACATAATTTTCACTTTTAAGCTAACCCTTTAAACTTTCAAATTGGAGATTAAATGCAGCTTCAAGTCAGATAAGGATTAAGGAGTCTTGTCTAGTTATGATGTTTAAGGCTCTTTGAAACTGCACTTAATTTATTTAAAGAATTTCATTAAAAACCATAAGTTTCTTACGACTAAAGAAAGAAAGAAACATTGTGGATCAATTGGGGGTGTGTAAACTATCTGTACATTTTCTGGAAAAAGAAAAAGTCCTGGATGCAAACTAATCCTTAAAAATGGAGAGGCTTGAGTAAAGGGGTTTCCATAATGAATAATAACTAACCTGATAGTAATAATAATGGCAATATTTAATCTGCAACATCACTGTGACCTTTTATTAAGATTTTGTTCTTCAATATGTTTGAATTTATTTTTGCACAATTATGCAAACACATGAGAGGATTTCTCTGCATGGACCCGTTAATTGCAAATTAATGTTCAACTTCATCTTAAGTACAGTAGGAAATTGATCATAAAAAATGTGGAACGTGACAAAAAAAAAAAAAAAAGTACATACTTTTTTGGGTATAGTATACTGTAAGTGGGCAAATTGGGAAGCAGCAATTGAATCATCCCTCACGCCGACTAACAAACCGAATGGATAACAAAAAGACACAGCTGGCTGTGATGAGAAGTCATGCACATTAGAATAATTGAGGGGAAAAAGAAAAATGTATGAGAAAAGAGATAAGGATGGGTCAAAGAATGAACAGGTGCAGATGTGAAGTTCAAGTGCATGTGTGCGGATGACACTTTAGAGGCCAAGGTCCGCTGGGAAAGCAGTATGTGTGTGTGTTTGTCCTGATTAGTGCACAGCAGATGTGCAATAGTAGCAAGCAGAGAAACCAAGGTCCCAGCAAGCCTGTCATTATAGTCCACTACATATTTTTTTTCTCTCTCTCTCTCTCTCCATAGAGAAAAAATTATGCTAACAGTTGTGGCCAACACGCTGTGGCCTCTTTAACCTCAACAACACATATTTGAATCAACATCAACAGCTATTTTAGTGGAAACTGTTAAGGTATTTTAATGCTTTAACAAAAACATATGGTTTATATAATAAATAACTAATGTATATTATAAAAATACAATGTAAAAAGGTCTATACTGTATGCAAACAATACTCAATGCTTACATAACATGCATATATTTTTAAAAAAAAGTAAAATACAATACAAAGGGTATTTTCATTGGTTTTGTCTTTACAATCTGTATTAAGCTAAAGATATTAAACTATTTCTCATACTGTAATATGACTGCTGAACTATCTGAATAAATAGAGGTGCTAAGATCTGATTTTCTTGTGGCTGTGCTTTATTGTTAAATTATTGAAATTTAAGTGGATAGCGCTGTCCGCCTTACAGCAAGAAGGTCACTGATTTGATACCCAGTTGGACCAGTTGGCATTTCTGTATGGAGTTTGCATGTTCTCCCCGTGCTGGCGTGGGTTTCCTCCTGGTGCTCCGGTTTCCCCCACAGTCTAAAGACATGTGCTATAGGTGAATTGAATAAACTAAATTGGCTGTAGTTTATGAGTCTGTGTATGGGTGTTTGGCGATACTGGGTTGCGACTGGAAGAGCATCTGCTATGTAAAACATATGCCGGAATAGTTGGCGATTCATTCTGCTATGGCAACTTCTGAAATAGAAACTAAGCTGAAGGAAAATTAATGAACGAATGAAATGTAAGCGATGATGAATTTGGATCATCTAAAAATAACCCATGTATACAACTGTAAGAGTAACCTAATCTGCTTTAAAAGGATAGTTCACTCAAAAAGTAAAACTCTTTTTGTTCACCCCTTACTTATTCCAAAACACTTTGACTGCTTGTGTTCTGTTGAACACAAAATAAGTTATTTTGAAAAATGTTGGAAACCTGCACCAATTGACTTTTCATTTGTTTTTCCTACTGTAGAGGTCATTGGTGGTTTCTACAATACATATTAGTTTTTGTTCAACAGAACAAAAAATTATATTACAAGTCAAGTGTAGTGCGTACTCAGTGGTGCTCAATTTGCTACTAATGCTTCGAGATGGCCTGAACCAGCAATGAGAAGAAGGGATTCAACTCAATAGCACAACAAAAAAGGGTAAGCAGAATATGTATTTGTATACCTTATCAAGTTCACAGTTCAAAAGAGAATAAACCAGTCACTGAAAATGTGATGACTCGTCTAATATTTTCACTCAGATACTTAAAATTTGCAATTGGTACAGAAATAACAGAAATATAATTACAACAAGTGATTTGAATAGTAAGACCACAAAATAAAGAATTTATTTTTTGCTCAATTCAAACTGAAAGTCCCAGTGTTCCGTTCGGGCACAGATACAAAACAATCTGAGCTCTTAATGTCCAGTTCCAGATAAAGAGAAAGAAAGAAAAAAGCAGAGCCAAGGGAAAAAAAGTTAAAGCAGTGCTAAGATAAAAATTTCAAGTCCAAAAAAAAAAAAATGGAAAGAATATATGTTTGTTCAAGGTAAATCAAAAATCCAGCTAGCAAAACTTGGAAAAATAGTTTATATTTAATTTTAAAAGTTTATAGTTAATAGTGCTCTCTCGTTCATGTTCAATCGCATTTTATCTGCCTGTGTGCCCATTCAACAGGGGTGAAGCTAACCTCTTTTTTTATTTGCAGAGGAATTATTCTGTACATTTTTATTTCTTCCTAAATATTATTGTAAAAATAATAAGATAAATAAATGAATCACCTATGTAAGTTAGATTCTTGATCTGGGTAACACAAGAGGGAGTAAATTATGACGAAATTAAACACTTTGGTGAACTATCCCTTTAAATGTCACCTTAGAATTACAAGGTTTACATTTTAAGACATTTTATTTAAAAACAAATGTTACACACACACTGTTTGCTATATGGGATGTGAAAACATTAAAGCTGAAAATCTCAAAATCGTTCAGAACGCAGATAGAACCTTACAATTCCAAGGTGATGAGTTTTTATTGTCAAAGTCTGAAAAATGTCAAGAAATTCATCTTCTAAACAATGCCTTTAATTGTGGTAAACATAGTACGGCTAAGTAAAATAATCACTGTGCTCTGTTGAATCCTTAAAGTAATGAAATAAAAATAAAATATTACTTAACTAAGCTAAATTTCCCATAAAGCAGCATTCTTTGAAATGGTGTTCCATGGATCACCAGCATTTTTTTCATTGAGATAAAACATGTAAAATCCAACCAAGCAAGGCAACAGTCACATCATCAACTGATAATGGGATTCTGCTGTAACGTAAATCTTTCTGAGCCACAGCCTTAAGGGTAACGCACAAGCTCTAATGGAAACTGGGGAAAATACCAGCAACAACCACAACAACAACAACAAAAAAACATCTAGTTTGGCTCAAGCTGAAAACTGAAAATCAATTTTAATTAAATAAATAGGTCGACATAGCAGTTCTCTGGGACGGGGTTAAAGCAAGGCCTTGGCCTCCCCGCAGTGTCATACATACATACAATGTTGTAATTGATCATAGTTAAAGGGCACAAGAGAAATTCTTCTGTGTCCAGGCCACACTGGACCAATGAACACATGTTTTCTTCATGTTATGTGTGAATGTGAGAGTATAGGTGTTTGCCAGTACTGGGTTGTGGCTGGAAGGGCATCTGCTGCGTAAAACCTACGCTGGAGTAGTTGGCGGTTCATTCCGCTGTGGTGACCTCTGATAAATAAGAAACTAAGCTGAAGGAAATTTATTGAATGAATGAAAAATGAACACAAAACTGGTTTTCCAGAAATGGAGCATACTTGAAGACTTCATAAGGTGTCACGTTTTTTTTTTTTTTTTTGAGTCTTTGCAAAAGTGAAGAATTCTTTTTAAGTGGGCGTCATATTTCAAGATAATTTAACTTAGCAAAGTCTCTGAGAACCTGACACCTTGTACTTATGAAGACTCCTAGTAAGCTGCAGTTCAGGAAAAATGTGGAGATTAAAGGGCTCCTGATGGTTTAATTCTTTGTTTAACACCTACGTAATTCCTCGTCTCGTTTCTCGCGATTTTCTCTCTCTTTTTTTATTTTAAACTTGCATTTTCCATCGTAGAAATTACATCCTTCTCATGTGTACTGCTGACTTCACAGTGGGAGTTTAATCACGTTTTGGCAGATTTGCATGTAAAAGAAAAGTTGCTGAATTATTATGCATGTGAATTATGGAACTGAAACGCATGTGGATATACTGAATATGTATATTTAACTTCCAGTATTCCTTAAATATTGCTTTATACAGTAGAGTTGGACCATTAATTGAACATAAATTATCCATTAATTGAACATTGAATAATGAATTATTATTTTGTTTATTTAATTATTTATTTATTTAGTTCGCTTTTAATTTTAGTAAATATGCTCACATATTACAAGTGAGAGATTTTTGAATGAAGGATGCATTACTTGACTTTAAAAGAACTGAAGGAAGCACGCTATCTATGATTATTTATTAAACATCAACGTTAAACAACTGAAATTAAAATACTTTGCCTAAAAGGAACAGTCAGTTATTTTTTTTATACAAAAAAAGTTAAAATAAATCAGTGACATACATTTGAAAGCAATATTGGAGCAGTCCTATGCAGTCCTATGCAATACACTGTTTGTATAAAAATGTAATAATCATTAAGATTGATGTCTTTTAGAACTTGAAAAAAAATCTATTTGGGAAAAAATCGTGAAGACTTTTCTAGTAAAGACCATTGTTTGTTAATATTTATGCACTATGGACTGACAACCACTTCAATTGAACAATTACATTACCTTTTCTTTCTTATTTTGCATTGTGATAAAGTTTAGCAAACATTTCAAGTTACATGTTTGTTTTTAATCAGAATCCATTTTAAAAACTACTATATCCGCTGGTAAACTGGTTATCAGACAGTACACTCCAGTAGATTTTTTGATAAAATCCAGACCTCTATCATTCACACAGAAGCTATTTTTCAATGTTATGACACTACTTTATATTGTTTTTCAATGTGAACACATTAGGCAGATGTGTTTGACCATTGCACTCCCATTTCTGTATGACACAGCATTGTAAAAATGTGGTGCTCAAATAAAAAGCTAAAAAAAAAAACACACGCATAAAAAAATGTCTCCAGGCCTTAAATTTTTTCTCCACTCCATTGCCCACGTCTCGTGTTTTTCAGAGCAAAAACACATTCTGTGTGAATGGCCCCTAACTTCAGGCATAAGTACAAATAATCTACAAATTACATCATGCAGATGAAAGCAAAGGCAGTACATTTAATTACATCTCTAGCACATAAGCATAGAAATTGCACCTTTTTTGCAATAACTAAAAATACCTGTAGGCACTAATTATTTGAGAGGATTGTGATTCCCTTGGGGTTAAGCAAAGATGTGACACATGAGAAGATAATACATTGCAGGCAAACTTAAACAATATATGGGTAGGATCTTAGCCAGACAGAATACATAAAGCATTTGGCATTATAGCACTGTGTCCTGCTGCTGCAATTAAAATATGTCCATTCTGTTAAATATGATGCCAGCTTAAGAGATGCAGCAATTACTTAATAAGCACTATCTACAGTATGAGGGCTTCTCTAAATGATGTCTTCATATAACTGACTGAAACACATGAAGTGCATTAATGTGTAAATTAACCTCATATTACCATCCACAGCTTGAAAAAAAAAAAAAAAAAAAAAAAAAAAAAATATATATATATATATATATATATATATATATATATATATATATATATATATATATATATATATATATATATATATATATATATATATATATATATATATTATATAAATATATATGTGATATAATAATAATAATAATAATAATAATAATAATAATAGCAATAACAATATTGTAGTGTTTATTTTAATTGTATTATTAATAATATGATTATTATTATTATTGTTACTGTTATATCTATTCGTGCTGCATGATACTGGAATAATCTAACATTGCAAAAAAAACATTTATTCTGCAACATATATCGCAATATGAATACAATTTCACTGGAAAAGTTAGACAACTATTTGGAAAGAAATTATAATATATATGTATATCTATGTATGTTTTTCTTTGACTTTTCAGTGAATTTTAAAATTTTATATGAACATACAGTAGAAGTCAGAATTATAAGCTCCCCCCCAACCCCCCGAAATATAAGCATCCCTGTTTATTTTTTTCACAATTTCTGTTTAATGTGATTTCCAACACATTTCTAAACATAATAGTTTTAATACTCATTTCTAATAACTGATTTATTTTAGATTTGCCATGATGACGGCAAATAATATTTTATTAGATATTTTCAAGACACTTCTATACAGCTTAAAGGGCAATTTAAAGGCTTAACTAGGTTAATTAGGTTAACTAGGCAGGTTAGGGTAATTTGGTAAGTTATTGTATAATAATGGTTTGTTTTATATACTTTTTGATATATTTGAAAAAAAAAAACTGCTTTTATTCTAGTTGAAATAAAACACATAACACTTTCTCTAAAAGAAAAAAAATATTATCAGACATACTATGAAAATTGACTTGCTCTGTTAAATATCATTTTGGAAATATTTAAAAAAGAAAAGGAAAAGTTTAAAGGGGGTTTAATAAATCTGACTTTAACTGTATACTTTAAAATTAAATGTATTTTAGCTGAATTTTCTGAATTTATAACACCAGGCTTCAGTGTCAAATAATCTTTAAATAAATATTTGAAAATGATGTTTTAGTGCTAAAGAAACATAACATCAATATTAAAATTAATCTTGTTTCTCAATATTTTTTTCTGAAAACTGTTGTATGCTAACATTCAAAAGTCAAAAGGAAGAAAAAAATATATACATTTCAGCAGATTTGAACACAAAATACAATATAATGCAGTAGGGCTGGCCGATTAATCGAAAAGTAATCAAAATCGATATTGAGAACTTATAATCGATCAAATTTTTCCAGGTCAACTTTTTACAATTACTTTCCCTACAGTTTGTGGAGTCACGTGACCCATCTCTGTTAAGGCTAATTTATACTTATTAAATTATGTTTTATATATTATGGTTTATATTATTATGTTTCTGCCAACCCCACATATACGGGCTGGCGCAGCCTTTGCATACCCGCGCACTTCTTAAAATGTAACTACACATGTTACAACAACGCATAGTGCAATCTTTGTGATTAGTTGGTTTGGTAACAGTGAAGAGGGTGGGCGATGCAAAGCCGTGTTTTAGGCAATGTGTGTTTTAATTTTAGTTGTTCAGCGTTGATGTTCAATAAAATATCATAGATAATAGATAGTGTGTTTACTTCAATTATTTTAAAATCAAGTAATGCACCCTACATTTAAAAAGCTGTCACTCGTAACATGTGAACATATTTACAGTACAAAACTTGAACTATGAGGACTAAAACATAAATAATTGTTCATTAATTGTAATCGAGGTAAAATTAATCGAGATTTTGATTTTAGACCAAATCGCCCAGCCTTTTGTTGCAGTATAATATACTTCTCAAGCAATCTACCAGTTCATATTATTAAATAATTTTAATAAACCATTTAAACATCCTATTAATTAACTCCCAAAGTACGCACAGAATAAGGAGATTCAGAAGTTAAATTAATTAATGAATAAACGCAGTTCTAAGAACCCATGGTGTGAATTGTACTTCCCACCAGTAAGAGAAGAATTAATCAGTTTTAGAAGCTTGGAAATGGACCGGAAAATTGTGCTAAATTAGACATCACTTTTGAGAGGTTTTGTGTGCGCTGAGACAGAATCTCTGTGGGGCAGGTGCCATTAACAACCACCTTTGTTGTGAAACTCCGATCATATGCAGACTGCGGTGAAGTATATGTACGCTTCACTTGTGTGTTTATTAGTGGATTGATTGCATTAGCATGTTTTCTCATTAGGAAACTGTGAGGGACACGGATCAGCATCCTGCTCTACGTGTATCTCCACAGTGCTTCAGTTTCACTTATTTTCCTGCTTTATCGTCACTGCAGTTCTGCTTCCTTTGTCACCAAGTGAGCCGTTGCAGCTCTTTCTCCTTACTTCCCTTTCTAATCAGCTCTCTGAAGGACACTTTTACCAGCTCACAGCACTCAACCTCCACCTCCACTACTACACCATAGATGTAACCATGCATACATAATCACAGGCTTCCTAGAAATTAATTACTTAATATCTATAGTGACGGGGAAAAGGGAAAAGATCCTAGTATATGATGTTATCCTATCAAGTGATTACAGTAACAGAACATGTAAGTACTTGGGTTTAAAATGTACAGAAAATAAAAGCAGTGCACTGCAAAAAATAAAAAATAAATAAAAATACATACATACATATATATATATATATATATATATATATATATATATATATATATATATATATATATATATATATATATATATATATATATATATATATATATTTTTTTTTTTTTTTTTTTTTTTTTTTTTGTATTTGTCTGTTGTTAAAAATTCTTAAATCAAGAAGTATAATCTAGACAAGCAAAACATTAAGTATGTTGACATGGATACCAATAATCAGATTTTAATACGATTAAGACAATACTCTGATTAAGAGTCACATTATTGAAGTGTAACACCTTAATCAAACTATTACCATCATTTAGGATTTTCTCTGCATTTTGCGACAGGATAGTCTATACACACACAGCAGTTTGACACTGTTTGCTGAACCTACCAAATTAGTGAAGGACCACAGATGCCAGCATTGTGAAATGCAAGGCTTTTTTTCCAATACGGTGTATAATATCCAACTCCATTAAAACAACACTCTTCTAGCAGTTCATACTCGCAACTATATATCTCGTTTGTTACTGGGGGCATTCATGAAACGTTCCTGAATGAAAGTGAAAGTGTCAAACTGCAGTAGAAGTCGACAAATTAAAAATAAAACACCTGAAATTACATGAAACTCTGGAGAAAACATGGATAACGTGATGATGTAATGACTTTAATTGAATTTGCTATAACGTAAAACGGGACATTCAAAAAGTAACTCTAAGTAAACACCTTAACCATATTATTGTCTTATTAAGATTAAGGCAAATAATTTGATTACTGATGTCCATGTAAACTTGGTCACTGTCAAATGTATTGACAGTTTAATTTATTGACATTTATAATTTTATGTATTTTTTTTAAAGTTTATCCTTAAACAATCAAAATTATCTGCCAATGGGGCAAGCAAAAAAATATTATATTAAAAGAAAAATGAAGAATATTCTGCTGACCCTATTAGCAGATTATTTTGCTGTAATTTAGGAAAAAAAACTCACTTAATTTTGACATATTATTAATTAAAATGTGACAATATTTTTTGAATGTCTAGAAAACAGATTTGGACTAGAAACAAAAAAAAAAAAAAACAATGAGTAAGAAAATAACTTTTGCATTGTGAAGTAAATAATCTAACAGTTTTATTAATGAGCCATATTTTGGATGGTGGATAGCACAAGTGTACAACTCTTGTATGTCTTCATGTAAAGCCACACGTTTGAAGAACCAGCCTATTCTGTTTAATATGTTGTCCCTTTTCTCTCTCTTTTAAATCTTTATTTTTCTTTACTTATTTATTTTTTTCTATTACTTTCTTTACGTTTTTATTACTTATTTTACTTAATACACCATGCTGCCAACCTCAACTTTTGGTGATGACCTGTTTATATGCTTAATTTGTAAAATGAATGCACATCATATATTGTTTATGCACATCACCTAGTGTTTGTTGCACAATATGTGGGTTTTAGTTTGGGCTTTTTTATTTAAATAAACCAATTTTGTACTGTTATATATTTTTATGTATTGTATTCTATTTGTACTGTTATTTACTTTTTTACTTTTGTTTGTTTAACTATCACAAAAATTTGATAAATAAATCTTATTAAACATCAATAAACACCTATATACTTTCAATATTTCCTTAATGATGTTTAACAGATTCAGTAAATTTTCACAGTGTGCCTGATGAAATTTTTTCTTCTGGAGAAAGTCTTATTTGTTTTATTTTGGCTATAATAAAAGCAGATTAAATTTTTTTAAATTATTAGCCCCTTTAAGCATTTTTATTCCTGATAGTCTACAGAACAAACCATCGTTATACAATATTTTGCCTAATTACCCTAACCTCCCTAGTTAACCTAATTAACCCAGTTAAGCCTTAAAATGTCACTTTAAGCTGTAAAGAAGTGTCTTGAAATATATCTAGTCAAATTTTATGTGCCGTCATCATGGCAAAGATAAAATAAATCACTTTTTAGAGATGAGTTATTAAAACTATTATGTTTAGAAATGTCTTAAAAAAATCTTCTCTTTGTTAAACAGAAATTGGGGAAGAAATTAAACAGGGGGGTTAATAATTCTGAATTCAACTTTATATATATTACTTTGTTCAGCTTTTTTTATCATATGTTTTCAAGAAAGATACAAGTTGAGTGCAAATACAACCACATTGTTAAAAACAATATAGTTGGACATTTTTATTTACAGTATTCTTTAACTGTGTATATGTACTTTTTGCGCTCTTTTAAAGCCTGATGAATGTGGACAGACTTGGCAGAGTGGAGATTGCTTTGTTACTGTCTCTCTCATTCCATTGATAATACAGAGGAAAGGCACACAACGCGAACAGAAGGAGGTCTAAAGAAAGCGACAGTGTACACAGACACTCACACTCATACATGTATTAGAAATACAGTGGGTTTTCAAGCAGTGCACATAATGTCTCCTGTGTACACCGAACACACACTGAGGTGTACTATAACAATACACTGGCATTTCCATCTACTCGACGCATGCAGGTGCGCATACAGTAAACCACACACATGAAGACAAGTGGCCACACATAAAAAACGACAACAACAAAAAAGAAGAACTCCCTCAGAGCACAAAGACAGATTCATCAGGAGAGTCACAGAGAAAAGAGACATGAGCGAAAAGCAATTAAAAAAAGAAGAAGAAAAAAAACCTCCTCCCTGGTCCCACCTGTTTCATATCAGACAGCCCACTCGCTCACTCCCTCTACCCTGGGACGTTAGTTTTCCCTGAGGAGAGGGGCCCGATTAGAGAAATGCCACCACAGTTTATTAGTACTGACTTCAGTATTCACTCTTAACTGCGCAGATCATTTTCCTTGTAATTAAGATAAGATCCAACTGATGTTGTGATCTATGCTGTTCATTTTGAGTGCCTTGTTTCCCTTTGTCTCTCACTCTTGTTCTCTCTATTGTATGTACGCACACACACACAATGTCAAACAAGCTTTTATCAAAATAATTCATATGATTTGTGATGGTAAGGGTTAAGTAAAGTGTTGGTATGTGGTTATATTTAGATGTCCTAGTAGCCTTAGTTTCTACCAGATATGTGGAACATAATCGTAAATGTCTAGTTATTTATATGTTTAATTTTTACTATATATCTTCAGCTTGTCAAGCAGTTCCTTTGACCTCATGATTCTCGTTTGTTCTGACATGCATTGTGAGCTGTAAGGTGTTATGTAGGTGCTTGGCTTTCCTAATCAATAATTTCAGTTTTTCTTTTTTAATAAATCTACAAAAATGTCAACAATTCTGTGGTTTTCTGTCAATATGTGGTGCTGTGTGTACATTAATAAGAAAACAAATGAACTTAAAAGACTTTAGCAAATGGCTGCAATATAGCAACGAGTGAAAAATTTAAGGGGGTCTGAACACTATCCTTACCCACTGTATATTTACATAGTGTACAATGAACAACGACATATAATGGCATGGGTAATATTAAAATAAAACAGGATGACCTAACTGTTACTTAGTTAATGTGGTTTACGAAGATATGCCTTGTGTAGGCATCAAAATGCCTAAAAATCATACATAATAGGGGCCTTTTTAAATCAGTTTGCTCTGTGTGTTGGGTTTAGAAGTAGCAGTAGCGTAGGGCCATATAACAAGTGTTTTATTGCAGTATAAATACATTATATATATGGAGAGTCCTCATAATCCACAGACAAGTATCTGTGTATGTTTGTCTTCATATGTACGAATTGCATTTAAATGTTAAAATTGATAACACTTTACAATAAGGTTCCAATACTTAGTGTTTACTACTATGAACAAACAACAAACTATGTTTATTACTGTATTGATCAACCCAGGCTCGTTCTACATACGTACCCCTATATGCACTTCTGGAGAGAGCAAAATACATCCAAGAAGCTACTTTTTTTGCAGTTTTTGTTTTCGCAAATCCGCCTGAGACAGATGTGTACGCTTTTTCAGATCTCAAATTTCTCTTGCGAGTGCCATTCGTGCCTGCTTTTTTCACTTAATCCACCAGAGGCTGCTGTTGACTGACTGACTGACTGACCAACAAACCAAACCCCCACCCTCCCCTTTCCCTAAACCCAACCGCAGTATTTTTAAAAGCAATTCAGAAAAAGAAAAGCCCTTACGGCAGCCTGACATCGCGGTCAACTCCCCTCTGCGCTTAAAGTCTGCCGACGTTTGTGTCGAGCTAACGGACAAACTAGTAACAGTTGAAAAGCCCTCCATACGTAGGTAAGCGGTCCGCTGGTAAGCAAAAAATTACCTGTGGCATACTGCCCCATAGTGTTCGTTTTAAAGATGAAATGCAGTCATATGTAACACTGGCTACATAATTCGCAATCTCTGGAAACGTATATAGGGCTACGTTTAAAGCCTCCTTTCCACAGAACACGACAAACAACAAGCGACAGACTAGAAGTCATTCATTTACAATGGAGAGCAGTCCGGGAGCTGCGTAGAGTTCCGATCATCTCCATATGCGGAAAATTCGGATCCGATTTAAGCTGCGGATCCGTTGAAAAATTTTAACTCCTGCGACTAGACCGCATGCGACCGGCCGACCGGATGTGATGCATTCCAGTGTTGTAAAAAGCAGGTCCGTACACGCGAGATGAGAAATAGGAGTTTATTTGGTTATTTTTTGAATTGTAAAAAGTCTATATTAAAAAAAAATACATTTCTGTTCATAAATGTAAGTAAGAAAGTAATAAAAATATATATTTTAATGTTGTCTCCACATTCTCCAATATTTTAGCGGTCTATGAGTTTCTAGTAATCATTCATTCATTAAACTATGTAAACACACAGAGAATAAAGGTTCTTGCTTTCGCACTCCTTTATTTCGGACACTGTGAGAATCAGCTTCTCTCCTTTGGTGCAAGACAACACTGAAAATACTGTGCAACTGACAGAAGGGGGCATATTCCAACAGTCGTGTCCAATTGTCGTGTACAGTGGAAAGGCGCCTTTAGATGGGCCTATGTTAAATAATGCTAACAAAGCACAACTTTGAATTTTAATATTGCATCAATAAATGTAAAGATTTTTATTTCATATTTGTAATTACGCAGATTAATTAACAAATTTTAAATAATTAATCAAAAATCACTGATCTGTTGAATGTTCAGACAAACACCTTTTAATATTAAGAATACAACTGTTTGATATTAAAGATTTTTTTTCATTTAAAAAGCACTTGGCTCACACATCATTTCTGATGGGCATTAAGTGTCAAATATTGACAAAGCAATAAGCATTCAAATCACCCGTGATTGCTTTCACTTCCTTTGTCTAAAATACAATCATATTAGAATGATGTACATGACACAAAACTATGAAATGCAGCCGGTTCAATTAACAGCCTCATTTTATTACATTCTCTCCCCCTCTTTCTCTGAAGCAGCACCATCTGATAACCTGATCATAAAAGCAAAATGAATTCAAAAGAGCCCTCCTCCAGAGAAACGGCCATAATGCTTCCACTAACATCCACATTTAAAATGACGGAATGTGCATGCGGCACTTGTTTTCCATCTCTCAACCATCAAAGCATCTCTCCATTGTTACCTTTCCACCACAATGCAGTTAAAAGGACTTCCACCGCTATTGTGGAAACAAAGAAATCCCATTCTAGCTCGGAAAAGTGATGGAATTCAGTCAAAATAAACATCTTATCGCAACAATGATGTAAAACCAAACACATTAGGCTGGAAATGGATTTGGAAAATTCACAGTTAGAACGGTCAGATAGGAGGCTGCTTCTGAACGCAGATAAATAATGGTGAAATATGTGGGAGATGGGGCGGATAACATTTTAAAGCTTGATAAAGCCAAGCTAATCCTATTTTTTAACCTAAAGATTCATTCCATTCCAGCAGCTAAAGGACAAAACCAGAAGATATGCTTATCTGGACTGGGAAGTTGGGGAGGAGGAAATGCTCCTGACATTTTTCTTCATCCTATGTTTAATGCAGTCAGCAACTAACCTCTGTTTTGAGAGTAAATTAATTTGAATTATATCATCAAGCTAACTTAATCATACTACAGCATATTCTGACAGGTTAAAAGACAGACGGATTACTAATTGGTCACAGTTGTGTGGTTGAACTGTAAAGACTGCGTAATTAATGACAGTTTCTCAGAGTAAACCTACATTAAAAATCGACCCCCAACCCTCCATTCTCAAACTCAAATATTGTTATGTATTTCATTTTGTCACTTTGATTGGAGTCTTTCTTTTTTCAGGTGGCGTTTACTACTCGGAGACATAAATCATTGGTTGGACAGCAAACAAAGAGGCCTATCTCTCTCTCTCTCTCTTTCTCTCTCTCTACACTCCTTTCAACCAAGTGATTAATGGAACATAAAACACATTTATCATCACTAATGTCGTTTTCCTTAAGACGCAATTTGTGCTGACCCAGTAAGAAAGAAAAAAAAAACATACAGAGATGGTAAGACCACATCATCATCATCCGGAATCAAGCTTCAAATACACAAAAACAAAAAGCCACTCCATATGCATGCAACGGACCGAATCAGAGCACAGATTTCAGTGCCAACTAAATGCCCGAGTTGTTGATTAAACTCAATCATGGGCATAGAATGTAGAAAGCTGAAAACACACTTTGTATGAATAAATAAATTGGCTACAGTATGAATTAGTAAACTGTAATTCATTTGGCTATACTTTGTAATTTTTAATAAACCTGATTACTGTATGTGTGTAGCTTGATTTTTTTTAATATGTGTGAGATGTATAAGCAGCTTGCTCATGTGTTTAAATCCTTTTTAGACAACTTATTTTGTCTGAACTAAAGCATTTACTGCTTTACAGCTGGGAAGGAACAGAAAAATGGACAACAACAACAACACTACTGTAGATAGAAAAAAAAAACAACAAAAAAAACACAGACACCAAAAGTTGTCAAGCACACATTGGAAAGGAATAATGGATATGAGCTACTGTTCTTCAAATGAGTACAAAGACATTTTATCCATCATAACTATCGAGAAAATAATGCACGATATCACGTTATTTTATAATAGACTGTACGTGTATACCTTATATATACACCATATAAGGTATAGTATTACCATACAATTATTCTATAAAAAAAGTTAGATTTTAAGTGAAATGTATTGTTTAAATTATGTCATATGTAAGTCAAGATACTGTTTTTTTGATTTTTTGTTTTTGTTTTTTTGGCAGAGAAGGCAAACTTGTCATATTTCTGTAAATACACCAATATTTGAAGTTGATTTGTAGCATATCAAGAATACCAACTATTATTAGTACTATTATTGTTACTTATGTATTATCATCCCCATCCACTGAATTGGCTCTATCACTGTCTGTCCACTCCACCTACAGCTAGTGTGTTTAGCGCTATGGTCGGGCCGATAGACGATGCCATCGTCCATCGCCAATGGCCAATAGACAACACAATGCTGAGCCGGCATCGCCCAACCCCCGCCCTGCCCCACCCTTGTCGCAAACTTGCTCAAGAAAAATACACACTTAGGCCCTGTTCACATTAATACTTCTTAATGTCAAAATAGCATTTTAGAACGAAAATGATCCACATACACACCGTGTTTCACCTAGCATTTCTGAACAGCCCTCCGTCTGCTGAAAACACACATCACGTGACCACACACAGAGACACAGCCACACACTGTCATGCGCTCCTCTGAGCTCCAGAGAGCAGTGCATGCCGGACAGTTTACGATGCCATCGTCCATCGTGATGTTTCACATTACACATCGTACGATGTCAAATTGGTTGACATCGCCCAATCCTAGTTAGCGCCCTGGCGCACTGTCCTGTGGCTCCAAGTGGATGCTGCACACTGGTGGTGGTTGTGGGTGTATGGCCATACACAATAAATGCGCTATATAAATACACATTACATTATTACCCGGCTTTTTGGATTCTGATTTGTTCAGTCATGAC
Source organism: Danio rerio (assembly GCF_052040795.2). Lineage (NCBI taxonomy): Eukaryota > Metazoa > Chordata > Actinopteri > Cypriniformes > Danionidae > Danio > Danio rerio. Next base: position 35,621,497 of record NC_141026.1, on the reverse strand, counting down.
ATTCAAAAATATGTTATTCCCAGATAACAACCGCAGAAACAATCACAGGCTCATTTAGGTACTTCTGAGTCTACTTGGTTATCATTGAATATTGAATATGCAACATCCATAAACAGTAGATAGATGCCTGTCTGTCACGCCACTGTTTATTGACTGTTTGGTGCCATTTTGTGACTAAATAATATGTAGGTTAGTGTATGCACCATTCAGCTGTTTTTGTCTCTTATTTTTGCTTTTAATTAAAGTTATTAATTAAAATGTTTTATGCCTAATTTTTATGTTTTGTGGCAAGTAGCCATGTAATAAGTGGTATAAAGTACATCCATGCGGTTATTTTTTGCCAAAAATATCTGGAAATTAGCAGTTTTTAGTATTTTGTTATACATATTTGTATTTTTTCCCTTTTATTTGTTCTTTGAAATTGTATTATGTGACCTTGATATTACCTTTTATAGTTTAAAGGAATATAGTGTCTGGGTTACTGTTGTACATGACAATACAAAAATCATATTATATTATATTATATTATATTATATTATATTATATTATATCAAAATAAAATGTCAATAAAAGTCAATCAGTTAAACTGAAGCGTTTAACTTTCAACATCAAAAGTCTATAGAGCTTATTAAATGTTATCCATGGACATTTTGTGACTAATTTGTATCGATTCAGATACTATTTTAAAATTATTGATTAAGCACCAAAATTGCAAAAAAAACAAAACAAAAAAAACAAGCAAACAAAAAAAAATACCCAACTCTACTCACGCATGTGCACGACATGCAGATGGTGGATGTTTCCATCCAGCCATTAAACAGTTATTAGTGTCGGTAGACTTTTGCTTGATCATCTCAGCAATTTCCAGCGTCCTTTGCCGAACTCATTACAAGCACACAGTTGGACATGCAGGTGTGCGCTTGACATGTAGACATGCTTTGTTGCTTTGACTGAGTGGTGGGCTGATCACTGCAGCCCAGAGTGTTTGATAAATGTAACACAGGCACAGGATTCACAGCTCTCTCCTCTGTCTTTGTGTGTGCGTGTGCATATTGTGGCATAGTTTCTGCCTTCTCGCTCTTTCTATGCCTCTCACAGGGCAGTTATAACTAGACTGTCAGGGGAAGGACTGCACTATCCATTAACCTCTGGCCTCATGCCCCCTGCTGCTGATAGAAGACATAACCTGCATTACAGGGGTCACTTCCAGCTGCTGACACTCACTCTCTCGCACCGTGTCCACTGTAGCTCGCCATGCTCTTTCACTAGGTCTGACTTCTCTAACAAAGAAGAACAGTGAGGCCACCTATTGAGACAAAGATTGTCGGCTCTAAAAGACTTTTAGCTTTCAAAGAAGTTTTGAGTTATTCGCAGCTTTAAATGAAAAAAAAAAATAAAAAACTACCGTAGTACATTGAGTATAAAAATAAGTATTTAACACTTCATGGCTTTTTCATGGAAATACTATTTCTAAAGTAGCTGCTGACATGGAATTGAACCAGATTTTGGTAAAAAAATAATAATAATAATACAAGAATAAAATTAAACAAAACAAAAAAAAAAATCTGAAAAAATAGTTATGTGTAGTAACAATGTAATGACACAAGGAGAAAGTTCTGAACTACTGAAACGTATTTAATAGTTTATATAAAGCCTTTTTTGGTGATGCCAGCTTAAAGGCGACTCTTGTGAAGAATGAAGTCTCATGACTTCTATGGAGTATGAAAATCTTGATGGTTCTGTTTGTCTCGTCTATCACATCTGATCTTTAATTTGTCTTTTCTATTGGATTCAAGTCAGGTGACTGACTGGGCCATTCTACAGCTTGATTGTCTTTCTCTGAAACCATTGGAGAGTTTCCTTGGCTGTGTTTTAGATCATTGTCTTGCTGATGTTTTCCACCCTGGTTTCATCTTCATCATTCTGATAATGTAGATGCTGAACAGAAGCAGCTAATATTAATTTACGATGACAAAGGGCAGAGGGTTGCTGAATAAATAAGAGTTTTTAGCTGCTGTCTGGGCTTTCACTGTATTTCTACACCTCTCTTTCTCCACGTGTTCAATACTTTTCCCAGAGTCATTTAATTTTATTACAAATAGCTTAATTTCTAAACTAATTAGTTTTGCTTTTTGTTCATATATGGATGTCATTGGGTGTTACCAACACCCATTAAAAATTTCAAGTTAAAAGCACCTTTAGAAAAATGTTTTCAGAGACAAAATGGTGACATGATAAAGTGTTCAATGCTTATTTCAGTGTCACTTTATTTTGATGATCCCTTTAACGCATTTTGTTAAATTTTACTTACATTGCATCTACATCCCAAATAATTCTCAACAGATTATAAATAAACTGATGGGTTGGGGTTAGTGTTGATGTAAGTTGACATGTACTTGCAAAGATTTGCAATGCAACTTTTAGTCAACAAAATGTGCAATAGGGACCATCTAAATAAAGTCTTACTCTTATTACCCCTACTGTATGATCAAATTGTATCTTATTAATAGCAAAAACTAAAGAGTAAAGGCGAAATGCAATTCACAATGCTAATGTAATGTGATGCTGATGTTATTCCTATGCAATATGTTACATTTAAACCATTCATTATTGGGAATCAATGCTGTCTGGGAATCAGCTGCGCCCTGGGCTTTCACTGCCTTCCCTTCTTTCTTCAACTTAAACTTATTAGTTTGTTTGTGATGTGTTCAATACTTATTTTGTACCACTGTATGTTCAAATCGTATTTTCTTATGTAAATAGCCATTCAACTAAAGGCCAAATGCAATTCACAATGCTAATGTTATGATGTTATTTCCGTGCTATATGTTACATTTCAAACCATGTATTATTGGGAATCAATGATAGTTTACAATATCAAGAAACAGGTGCACTAAAAAATAGGTCTCATTTACAACTAAAAATTTAGATGATTTAGTTGCACTATGGGGCGTCACGGTGGCGCAGTGTGTAGCACAATCGTCACACAGCAAGAGGGTTGCTGGTTCCTCCGGGTGCTCCCGTTTCCCCCACAAGTCTAAAGACATGTGGTATAGGTGAACTGCATAAGCTAAATTGTCTGTAGTGTATGTGTGTGAATGGGTGTGTATAGATGTTTCCTAGTGAGAAGGGCATCTGCTGGATAGGTTGGCGGTTCATTCCGCTGTGGCGACCCCTGATAAATAAAGGGACTAAGCCGAAAAGTAAATGAATGAATAGTTGCATTACTTGACCTTGGGATGTTAAAGCCATGTGTCTAACAAAGCTTTGTTTCAAAAGTTAAGCTGGTATAACAGAAAGTTGAACCCTTTGGATTTAAATGCTACATCAAAAAAATGTAAATAATGTATAAAATAATATTTTTATAAAATAAATGTAGCTTTACATGTAACCACAAAATAGTTTTTCTTTCAAAAAAAAAAAAAACATTTAAAATGGTGCAAAAACACTTTAAAATCAAAACTTCTGGACGGTAGTGTTCTTAAAGCTAAAGTTACAGGCTGCTTCTAATCACAGCAAGGGTTCTCATCTACTATTCAGTTGACTTTGCCTTGCTTTGAAAGCAGAAGTTGAGCTGTCACATTAAGAATTCAGCCCATGAAAAACTAATGCAGCTGCATGCTTTTTTCAGTCTGAGATAAGAGCGCTCGGAGGTGGCAGCACTGCATTGGGAGGGTTCAGACCAGTACATAAAACACAGCTGGACCTGATGTTCTACCATCACACGTAGCAGATGGGGATTGAAATAAGAGGTACGGTGGGATCCATATGCAAACTAGGGACTGCGCAAAGAGCGAGAGGAGGCAGAATCAACCTCTAGCCTCAGCAGGTGGATGCCGAAATGGCCCCTGGGAGATTTCTCGATTTGAGTAAGAGGCGTTGACTTGCTTTGATTTTTGGTGGAAATAATGAGTGAGAGATAAAAAGATAGCATGGAGAAGCTTCTGACTGCAGTCTAAATTAAGACTCAGATGTCTCATGATACTCCATTAATATTCCATTATGTTTCAATGATAAATCAAAGTTCACATTAAAGGCCTTTGACGAAAGCAATACGTGTCTGAGAAGAAAAAGTCAGTGCATGGTAAGGCCTGAATATTTCAATGCTTAGGCTTCAGTGAAACATTTATGAGCCAAATTACTTTTTAGCTGCAGAACTACAAAATCACTTGATGAAGATGGTTGTTCAGAAGTGCTTCAGTTTATTAGGGTCATCGAAAACTATTAATGTGAGTGCCATTGATGTTTAGTGATGATCTGGTTCAGTTTTGCAGTATATTATGCACAGACTGCACTAGTTTGACTCAATCTGGGACTTTGACTGAGCATGTTAAGTTGGTGCTGTCAGTAAAATAGGAAAACTTGATTGGTTGTTTAGTTTAGTAAATGAGATGTGAAAATAAAATAATGCCTTCATATATTTATATTGACATTTGGAAAATTCAGAGACAGAAGGGATCAACAATATGCATTTTTAAAAAAGTATGCAACTTCTTTTATTCTTTTTCGGCCACATTTTAAAACTTGTTTATGGTTTGTACTAGGGATGTATTGATTCCAACATATGCTCATTCTGAAAACGTAGCCCTTTATACGTTTCTGGAGATTCAGAATTATGTAGCCAGTGCTACGTATGGCTGCATTTCATCGAACGCTATGGTGTGGTATGACATGGTTCCTTTTCTCGCTAACCAGCTGACTGCTTGTCTGCATGTTGACGGCTTTCCCGTTGTTACTAGTTTGTTCGGTAGCACGAAACGTACATTGGAGAACTTTAGATGCATAGCGGGGTCGACTGAGACGATGGGATTCAAATCCGGTGAAAAACGGTTCCAGAAAGGAGGAGAGATGAAAACAGAAGCTAAAAAATAAACATAAAAAACAAGTAAATAGCAGGGTGGGAATGCGGTAAAATCTAAAAATGTGGTAAAAATCTTTTTATTTTTTTTTCTAAACTGCTTTTCAAAACACTGCAGTTGGGTTTAGGGAAGTGGGTGAACGAGGCAATAGGTGCTTTTCAAAATGCTTTTGTTTGGGTTTAGGGAAGCGGTGGGTGGGGGTATTGGTCGATTGGTCAGTCAGTGAGTTAGTCAACAGTGGCATCTGGGGGACTTACACGAGAACAGCAGGCGCAAATGACACTCGCGAGAGAAATTTGACACCTGAAAAAAAAAACACACACAGCGGCCTCTGGGGGATTTGCAAAAACAAAAACTGCAAAAAATACAAAATAAATAAATTAAAAAATAGCTCTTGGCATGTATTTTGCTCTCTCCAGAAATGTATATAAGGCTATGTATTCAAAATGAGCCTGGGTTGAACGATTCACCCAACTCATGATTCGATATGATTCACAATACTAATCTCACAATTTACGATTTGATAACAAAATTATCTGAAACAAATTTAAGGTGAAGAGCCCTTTCAATTTTTTTAAAATGCAGCACATTTTTGAAAAATATAATATATTTTCTGCCATAACTAAATTGCTGTTTTTAAAACAAATTCCAAAAATAAAAAATAAAATATACAAACTAAAGCAGACTCATTAATATAAACAAACTAAATCTGTGACTGTGCTGATATTTTACTTTTTAAAAAAGAAATATCAGCATATGTCTGTTTTCTGGCATAAGGCAAGGCAAGGCAAGGCAAGTTTATTTATATAGCACATTTCATACACAGTGGCAATTCAAAGTGCTTTACATAGACAAGACAAAACAAGTAAACAAGTAAAATAAAAAATAAAAACAAATACTAAAAATGAGTTTAAAAAAAGCATAAAAACATGTAAAATGTGATATAAAAGAATGAAGAAAAAGAAGAAGTCTTTGTACATTTACAACGTCCCCTGCTAAAAAAAAAACAATTTACTCTGTCAATTTACTCTGCTGCCCCACCTCTTGCTCGCCAACTATGTTCAGGTAAAGCGAGTTTGCACCTATAAACACAGTGCCCCCTCTGTTAAAAAAATGTATTGCCATTCATTCAACATTTCAACCGGTTTGAAGCGTCAAATATTTGGGTCGCTTTTCAACCTGCTCATGGTGAATAGTTACTAATAATGAATATAAAGAAGATACTGACAATAATGCCTGCTGCTACTGATGGTTCTTTCATCTCATGCAAGCGTACTGTAGATTGCATCTGCTATCATTAAGATGTTCATATGTTGTTGCATTTGTAACTATTTTAGTCTAAATTGTAATCATTTCAATTGACTTTATTACAGAATAAAAATGTAAACGAAAGTAATTGTGACTTACATAAACACACATCACAATTAACATGATTTTTGTTTGTTTGTTTTTTCTTCTCAAAGAATAATAGAGTGCAGCTTTCCTGTGGGATTTTAGCATAATGTACATGACCAACATGACCAACATACAAACTAGTAAGGAACATGTTAGCTTTGTGTTCCTTTGTATTGAAAATGTATTCTTTTCACCACATTATTGCAACTTAATGTTTCAATTTCAACGTATAAATGTGCAATTCCTAAGTTTATATCTTGCAATGCTGAAAACCTATAAAATAGCAATTGCAATACATAAAATGAAAGAATAATGTCAGGACTGCAAAATGAGGTAATAAAAAAGGGTCGTTTTATCCCATCATGGTGCACAGAACAGATTTTTATTGTATAGCACATACTGTATACTTAAAAACTTAACTTAAATACTTCTTAAGGGCGTTTTTGACATATTCTATCAGGCAAAGTCTTCCCAATGTTTGGGAATGTGTATCCTTCCAATACTGACAGTTTGACAGACAGAGAGGAAAAAGGCTACGTACAGTGTGTGTCTGTATGACTAAGTCATTATCTGTAAATAAAAAAGAAATAGAGAGATAGAGACAGTATTTGTGTGTGTGTGTGTGTGTGTGTGTGTGTGTGTGTGTGTGTGTGTGTGTGTGTGTGTGTGTGTGTGTGTGTGTGTGTGTGTGTGTGTGTGTGTGTGTGTGCGTGCGTGCGTGGTTGCGTGCGTGCGTGCGTGCGTGCGTGCGTGTGTATGTAACACACTGCATAACTGCTTATATAAAACACGAGCAGAATAAATATAAAGACATGAAAGTTTATCAGATATCATAAAACTTCTCTGAATCAATATTTTACTTTTATTGCACATATCAAAAGAATGGGAATGAAGAGAGGAAGCAGAGCAAAGCAAAGACTGATGGGATTAGGATTTAGTCTGAATGATAAATGAATAAAGGACAGGGAGTGTGGGAGGTAATCAAGAAGGAGTGAGAGAGAAAATGAAAAATATATATATATATAAAGTTCAATAGAGGTGGGAAAAAATAGTGCATAAGGGACATGTGTGGAAAATGTGTGTGTAGGAAAAAGGAAAAAAGAAAAAGTGAAGAAGGTGACTGCCAGTTTTTCTTGTCCTGAGCCAATCAATGAGAACAGGGATTCTGAGATGAAAAATACAGCAGAGAAAGAGATCTTACTTTCATTGGAATTCTCTCTCACTTTATAGTCAGTAAGGTTTTTTGGTGTTTTACAAAAATGTCTGATTCTCATTTAGGACTTCATGTATCTGGTCAAATATGTAATATCACCAAATATGTTTTGTGTAATATTTTTTATCATACTATATGTCTGAAATTGTATGTCATTTCATATTAAGTATTGAATTTCCAATAGTAATTAATAAAGTGATCTTTTTAACATGCTTATTTAGTTCTAAATGTCTTATCACAGTTGTAAACAGTTGTGTTGCTTCATTTTTGTGTGAAATTTGACTAAGTAAAAAAAGAAAAAGCATTTTTAATATGATCACTGTCTTTACCTTTTCATAATTTAATGCACACCTGCTTAATAAATACATATTATAAAAACTAATTATAAAGGCATACATTCACTAATAATTTATTCCGTTTTTCGTACTATTTAAGTCCATGGCTATTGTTTTACTTACACTTTATTGTATATATATATATATATATATATATATATATATATATATATATATATATATATATATATATATATATATATATATATATATATATATATATATATACACACACACAACTTTGACTATACACATTATATATATTTTTATATATATAATATGTATATTTGTTCTAAAGACTATAGAAAAAAAATATAGCTTAAAAGGGCTAATAATTTTTTCCTTCAAATGGTGTTTACAAAATTAATAACTGCTTTTATTCTAGCTGAAATAAAACAAATAAGAGTTTCTCCAGAAGAAAAAATATTATGAGACATATTGTGAAAATTTCCTTGTTCTGTTAAACATAATTTGGAAAATATTTTAAACGCTTTAACGCAGCACATTAACACTGATAACAGCAAAATATAAGCTATTAACAGAAAATAATTTGAATGAAATTCATTTCAAGTATTATACACAGTTTTATATCATTTCAGTAATATAAAAAATTCTAATATTTTTAGTCCTTTTAAGAGCACAAAATGAGATAATGCTGATGCTTTCTTTATATAATGAGTGGATACACTGACCACTCAATCAATCAATCAATCAATCAATCAATCAATCAATCAATCAATCAATCAATCAATCAATCAATCAATCAATCAATCAATCAATCAATCAATCAATCAATCAATCAAATCAATCAATCAATCAATCAAATCAATCAATACAGCGTTTACATTATTATATTTACAACGTATTTTATTAAATAAAAGCATGTCAAAAACAACCTCAAATTTCACATTTACTTTTTTACTTTGATGTTTACTCCATATAGCTTGACAGCCCACCATCCCAATACTGTATTGATTTTGCTGTATGGAGGGACAAAAAAGAAGCACAAAAGCTGTATGACATCTGACAAAAAACCTCTCACTCTGTGTTGGATTGATATATGGTTGAGTAAATCAATTCTCATTCTTTCTTTTACTTAGACTCTCCCTTTAACAGGAACTTCCACAAAACCAGCAGAATAGCTTTAATATAGTTAAAAGCATCAGAAGTCTCCTGCTATGAACAGGTTGAAAGGTAAAATTCAAAGCGAAGAGAAATGAAAGCGGCAGATGCTTACGTGAAAATCTTGAAAGGCTAGTGCAAAACAAAAGATTACAACTGGGAGAAAGTGTAAATGTATACACACAGAGAGAAGGAGCAAACAACAGAAGACTCAAAGGAAATAACTGGAGGTTTGAGGAAGAGCGGGACAGCTGAAGATCATGGGTGCAGGTGTCCTTGCCTGAGGGTGTAACCATGTGCCCCGCTAAGAGGGCACATTAAGAGGAGACATGAACAGGTGCAAAGTCCCATGTTTCACTAGCGCAGGCCAAAAACACAGCATACTGCCCCAGTGAGGCATGACCAACAGGGAACAGTCAGATAGAAAGAGAGACAACAAAGCAAAGCAAGGCACTGAGGCAAACAGATAACTAGAGATAGCACAGAGGTAGAAGAATCTCACTCTTTATACTTTGGGACAAGGATAAACTTCCCTTTGTTAGTCCTTTTCTCCTTTCCAGTGATCTCGAACGCACACTCGTGGATCATGCATTGCTCCTGTAGACCTCTAATCCCTCTTCTTCAGGCCCTCCCTCACAAAGTCAGGGCAGAGGTGCAGGGCGACTGTGTTTGTGAATTTAATTAACCTTATCGCCGCTGTGCAGCTCTGACAATGACTGTAAGTTAGGATAAAGGATCCCCAGCGTTGTTCTTTAACATTGTTGTTTAACATTATCCGCGATTTTAACATAAAGGCATGAGGAATGTTAATATAACCAAAGTGTGGCTAGACTAAGCAGTTTAACCATTTTATTTGTAATAAAACTGTGGTAAGACAAATGCTAATCAATTCACAAAAAAATAAATGTTTACTAGACTTTTACTTTAAAGAAAATTCATTTTTGTATGGGATGTTTTCTTGTTTAACATTACCCATGAGTTGAACATGGCACACTTCTATTTTAACGATGTAGGCGCATAGGGCAAAAAGCATTAAGGGCGAATCTACTTTTGCTATTTTAAGGATGGAAAATATGGTTTGCACTGCAGCGCATGGTCAGGGTTGTGCTTATTCTCTTAATGGGTTATGGGTGTGTTTTGGGTGTAAAATGTATTAAACCAATCAAAGTCTCATCTCACATTCTTTTTAAGACTCAGTTGCATCGCGCCATGGGGCATTTGGTATTTACATTGCAGAGTTTGTGTGTGGAAAAACTGAGTGATTCACTAGCGAAAAACAGTTAAATAAACAATCTGCAGTGAAAGGATAAGGAACAAGCTTTCTCTTTTTGGCCTCTTTACTTTCTCTTTACTTTACTTTTACTCTTTACATAACTCATTTACTGTCGTGGATAAGAAAACTGTATTGTATGCACTCCACTCAAGACATATAGACGGGCACACCCTGGCACAAAAGGTTTTGCTATTTAAGCAACGTGGTGCAAAACATGAAAATTAGGGTTGCGCTGCTCTGAAAATTGCAACCAAGGCAGAACACATCTTGTGCCTTATTGCGCCGCGTGTATGATAGGGTCCGTCATGTGAATACCGAAGTTTTGCTAGACTAACCAGTTCAACCACAATATTTGTAATAAAATTGTTGTTATTCAAATTAATTCACCAAAAAAAAAAAAAAAAAAAACGTTTACTACACTAAACCATGATATTTTTTTCATTTTCATTACACAAATACAATGTCATGATGTAACAAGTTACAAATAAAAAAATCTAAAGTTTTTTAAGTGCTAAAGCTTGCTAACAGTGTGTTAACATATGCTAGCAATATTTGAAAACACACCAACAAAGTGCTAACAAGTTGCACACTTTAACAAAAAAGCAATTACCAAAATAGGCTAGAATTATGCAGGCTATCAACCCTCAAAACACAATGGTGTTGTGTTAAAATGTGCAAACAACTGGTTAAAAACAAGCAAGTAAAACACTAACCCATTCAATATCCCTAATCAAAGGCTTCCTTTAAATTTAACCCAAAATGATTTCCATTTAAATAAGAACAAAACAGAATACTTCTGAGCCCAGACTATTTCAGGATCATTGTGTTTTGATTATGATGTGCTGTTTAAAAAATAATAATCTGGATTATACTTGGATGACACGGTGGCTCAGTAGTTAGCACTGTCGCCTCACAGCAAGAAGGTCGCTGGTTTGAGCCTCAGCTGAGTCAGTTGGCATTTCTATGTGAAGTTTGCATATTCTTCCAGTGTTCACATTACTTTCGTCTGGGTGTTTCGGTTTCCCCCACAGTTCAAAGACATGCGCTATGGGTGAATTGAATAAACTAAATTGGCCATAGTGTATGTGTGTGTATGAGTGTGTATGGGTGTTTCCCAGTGCTGGGTTGCAGCAAGAAGGGCATCCACTGTGTAAAACATATGCTGGATAAGTTTAATGTTTATTCTACTGTGGTGATCCCTGATGAATAAAGGGACTGAGCTGAAGAAAAATGAATGAATGAATGAATGAATGAATGAATGAATGAATGAATGAATGAATGAATTTCAGATGGCGCCTGTAGGGTTTTGCATCTGAACTCCTTATTTCCTAAAAGTTACTAATACCATTTTATAATTTACATTTTTCCACATAGAAATCTTCCACAGACAAGACCCATAGCATGCAAAGTGCATCCCACAATTTAGACTGAAATGAAGGCCACAACCCCCTCCCATGGGAAACATCTGTCTTCTACACTTGTGAATTTTTTGCATGTGATCATCAGTTTGTTTGCAATCTCATTTGTAAATGCCATTTCATTAGAGTGTGTGTCCATGCACGATTATGTGTGTGCCATCTCAAGGTTCCTCTGGTGTATTAGAAATCAAGGACTGCTAATGAAGTAATGGAAAACGGTGCTCTTTGGCTCATCAAATGTCTCGCCTGGATTATTTCCCAGTGTGCTTTACTTTCTTGCACTCCCTTCTTGACTATCAACACACGCATATTTGTACCAATGACAAATATAATCATCATTTGACTTTGTAAGATCACAATGTATTGTGTTAAAGCAATAAGATAAAGTAAAGTAAAGTGTAGTTTTAATTTTGCATTTAAAAACCCAAACACACATAATTAGATGATTTATGATTAACAAACGTTGAAATGTTTCTGAACTGACAGAATGATATGCATTATAGTTCAACTACTGGTTTCAAAGTGTTTTACATACGTTTACTTGTGATAAGACAAATTCATTGACAGGATGACATCATCGGTGTGAGCTGAGGCCAAGTTTCTGTTTAGTGTCTAACTTGAGTTCAGTTTGTTCGAGTTTTAGAACTGTGAATCATGAAATGAGTCACAAAATGAAAATTGACATAGGCTGAAAGAACGTCTCTGACCACTGGCAAAAGAATGAGTGGGATTTATGCATGAGCAAATGTGGAATAATCTAAGTGTCCCCAATCACCCAAGGAAATACAATTTGTTGAATGTATAGGTGAAACGTGAAAATAAATAAGGCAATATGCAAAAAGGAAAATGGTTCCAGGTAAATTCATTTTACATGCTACTGCACAAAAAAGAAATAAAAAATGACCTGTTTTATATGAAAACCTGATGCAGAAACTAGATGCACATGCAAACACACGTATATGTACAACATTTCACATTATCAAATGCCTGAGGGGAAGTTGTCTGAAACCGTGCCAATGCACTGATAGTTAATATGCGCCTGCATTTGAGGCATCGTCTTATTTACATACATATTAAATATGTATACATTACAGTTCTGCGTTTGCATACATTGCACTTTCAGATGTGCATTTAACACCACTAGACACCTGTCTCAGGTCAGCTTGCCTATTTTAAAGACATTTACTGGCTGGTAGTTGTGACCTATAAATCGAGGAATAATACTGCATTCTATATTCTATTCAATTTCAAAAAACGCAAATGTCTGTCTATTTGTGAGAATCCCAACAGACCTTATTTGATCATTCTAGAATTCGCTATAACTAACACTGGGTCATGCAAAACCATTAGCCAAAATATACAGTACAGTGGATGATGGATAGGGAAAACATGCACAGCATACATATATTATGTCTAACATGTTCACATATTTCTACCGATGGATAATGGATATGACACGTTAGCAATATTATGATAATATTATGCTAATCTTATGATAAAGCAATATTATTTTTTGAATAGGTTTTATTTTAACACTATGAGATAAATGATTCAAGAAAAAAAAATACATAGACTCCCAGTCAAAAGTTTGCAAGTATAAATATACAATTTCTGTATAATAACATGACTAAAAATATATATTAAAAGTATCAAAAAATGTAAAGTATGTAAAAGTATGAAAAAAATTTAATAATATTTTACAATTTAACAGTTTTTACAGTATTTTCAACAAATAAATGCAGCCCTCGTGAGCAGAATTGGCTTCTTTTAAAACATCAACAAATCTAACTGTATCCAAACTTTTGACTGGTAGTGTATGTTGGCTTTTTTATATAAAAAAGTCAATGTCAAAAATATGTGATAATATTGTCATATTTTGTGACCTGAATTGCAATATTTGATTTCGTATGACTGCTCATTTTGCTATTGCTAATACAAATGGCACTGGAAATAGTTAGCCTTTATAAAAACCAATGAACTCTTCTTGTTACAATACAATTATATTTATAATACAGTTCTATTTTTCACATGTAAAGTCAAAGCTTTTAATATTTTAAATCCTCAAACGTTTATTTTAGTTGGTAATTGGTCTGTCCGTCATCCATTCTTCTATTAATCCATTCATTTTTTAATTAATCAATATTTATATTACTTAATACATCTATGTATTTATTTCAATCCATCTGTCTATCCATCTTTCAATCAATCATTTGATAGATTTCAACCATCTGCACCTCCTCAATCATTAATCCATCTGTCCAACATTTAACTATCACTCCATCTATTCAACTTCCCATCTATCTGCCCTCTATCTATCAATCTATCCATTAATCTTTTTTATCCATTTCCCCATCCATCTTAAAGTACAACCCCAACAGCCCTCTTCAAAAAAACAAAGAGTGGACACTGCATTTAACACATACACAGCAGAAGCATTCAGCTCTTCTGGCGATGGGGTGTGCGAATGTGAGAGTTACAAAGTGTCAAGGCTTGCCCTCTGCTTGACCACCACAGCATGGCTGTCAATCAAACACTCCACACTGAGAGCTCATAATTTATCACTGAGCCTGCTAGACAAGCGCTTAGTAGTGTCAAAATCCTCACATGAACACCCAGCCTTGTACACATGCTCAAACAGAATGTTGGGACAAATGCTTCTGTTTTTATGTAAGAACTTCATTGTGCTTCATTTACATTAGGTTACCTGCAGTCAAACAGCTGGAACCCTTAAATGCAACATAGACTCATTCTAAAAATGGAGCCCTATAAATGTTTCTGGAGATCGCAAATTATGTAGACAGAAGTACGTATGGCTGCATTTCATTTTTAAAAACAAAAGCTATAAGACGGTATGATTCCGTTTCTTTTCGCACATCCAAATGGATGACTTTTCTGCTGTTACTAGTTTGTCCAGTTAGCTTGCCATGTACAGTCGGTGGATTTGAGACGCAGAGAGGAGTTGACAACAACTAGGGGTTTCGTGTCCAGAGAGGAACGATTCCAGAAAGTTGCTAAGAAAAAAACAGAAGGCGAAAAATAAAATAAACAAATAAATAACGGTGAGAATGTGATAAAATCTGAAAATGTGGTAAAAATCAGGCTACAGCTTTTCTTTTTCTGGATTGGGTTTGGGAAAGTGGGTGGGCAGGTCAATTTGTGCTTTTGAAAACACTATCGGTTGGGTTTAGGGAAGGAGGAGAGTGGGTCAGTGGATTGGTCATTCAGTCAGTCAATCATTCAGTCAGTCAACAGCGGCCTCTGGGGGATTTATCTAAGAACAGCAGGCGCGAATGAAACTCGCGAGACAAATTGGAGATCTCAAAAAGCATTCACAACAGCCTCTAGTGAATTCGTGAAAACAAAAACTGCAAACAAATGTAGCTCCTGGGATATGGCGTATTTGGCGCACTCATATTTATGTGTGCTTTACTTTCTTGCACTCCCTTCTTGACTATCAACACACGCATATTTGTACCAATGACAAATATAATCATCATTTGACTTTGTAAGATCACAATGTATTGTGTTAAAGCAATAAGATAAAGTAAAGTAAAGTGTAGTTTTAATTTTGCATTTAAAAACCCAAACACACATAATTAGATGATTTATGATTAACAAACGTTGAAATGTTTCTGAACTGACAGAATGATATGCATTATAGTTCAACTACTGGTTTCAAAGTGTTTTACATACGTTTACTTGTGATAAGACAAATTCATTGACAGGATGACATCATCGGTGTGAGCTGAGGCCAAGTTTCTGTTTAGTGTCTAACTTGAGTTCAGTTTGTTCGAGTTTTAGAACTGTGAATCATGAAATGAGTCACAAAATGAAAATTGACATAGGCTGAAAGAACGTCTCTGACCACTGGCAAAAGAATGAGTGGGATTTATGCATGAGCAAATGTGGAATAATCTAAGTGTCCCCAATCACCCAAGGAAATACAATTTGTTGAATGTATAGGTGAAACGTGAAAATAAATAAGGCAATATGCAAAAAGGAAAATGGTTCCAGGTAAATTCATTTTACATGCTACTGCACAAAAAAGAAATAAAAAATGACCTGTTTTATATGAAAACCTGATGCAGAAACTAGATGCACATGCAAACACACGTATATGTACAACATTTCACATTATCAAATGCCTGAGGGGAAGTTGTCTGAAACCGTGCCAATGCACTGATAGTTAATATGCGCCTGCATTTGAGGCATCGTCTTATTTACATACATATTAAATATGTATACATTACAGTTCTGCGTTTGCATACATTGCACTTTCAGATGTGCATTTAACACCACTAGACACCTGTCTCAGGTCAGCTTGCCTATTTTAAAGACATTTACTGGCTGGTAGTTGTGACCTATAAATCGAGGAATAATACTGCATTCTATATTCTATTCAATTTCAAAAAACGCAAATGTCTGTCTATTTGTGAGAATCCCAACAGACCTTATTTGATCATTCTAGAATTCGCTATAACTAACACTGGGTCATGCAAAACCATTAGCCAAAATATACAGTACAGTGGATGATGGATAGGGAAAACATGCACAGCATACATATATTATGTCTAACATGTTCACATATTTCTACCGATGGATAATGGATATGACACGTTAGCAATATTATGATAATATTATGCTAATCTTATGATAAAGCAATATTATTTTTTGAATAGGTTTTATTTTAACACTATGAGATAAATGATTCAAGAAAAAAAAATACATAGACTCCCAGTCAAAAGTTTGCAAGTATAAATATACAATTTCTGTATAATAACATGACTAAAAATATATATTAAAAGTATCAAAAAATGTAAAGTATGTAAAAGTATGAAAAAAATTTAATAATATTTTACAATTTAACAGTTTTTACAGTATTTTCAACAAATAAATGCAGCCCTCGTGAGCAGAATTGGCTTCTTTTAAAACATCAACAAATCTAACTGTATCCAAACTTTTGACTGGTAGTGTATGTTGGCTTTTTTATATAAAAAAGTCAATGTCAAAAATATGTGATAATATTGTCATATTTTGTGACCTGAATTGCAATATTTGATTTCGTATGACTGCTCATTTTGCTATTGCTAATACAAATGGCACTGGAAATAGTTAGCCTTTATAAAAACCAATGAACTCTTCTTGTTACAATACAATTATATTTATAATACAGTTCTATTTTTCACATGTAAAGTCAAAGCTTTTAATATTTTAAATCCTCAAACGTTTATTTTAGTTGGTAATTGGTCTGTCCGTCATCCATTCTTCTATTAATCCATTCATTTTTTAATTAATCAATATTTATATTACTTAATACATCTATGTATTTATTTCAATCCATCTGTCTATCCATCTTTCAATCAATCATTTGATAGATTTCAACCATCTGCACCTCCTCAATCATTAATCCATCTGTCCAACATTTAACTATCACTCCATCTATTCAACTTCCCATCTATCTGCCCTCTATCTATCAATCTATCCATTAATCTTTTTTATCCATTTCCCCATCCATCTTAAAGTACAACCCCAACAGCCCTCTTCAAAAAAACAAAGAGTGGACACTGCATTTAACACATACACAGCAGAAGCATTCAGCTCTTCTGGCGATGGGGTGTGCGAATGTGAGAGTTACAAAGTGTCAAGGCTTGCCCTCTGCTTGACCACCACAGCATGGCTGTCAATCAAACACTCCACACTGAGAGCTCATAATTTATCACTGAGCCTGCTAGACAAGCGCTTAGTAGTGTCAAAATCCTCACATGAACACCCAGCCTTGTACACATGCTCAAACAGAATGTTGGGACAAATGCTTCTGTTTTTATGTAAGAACTTCATTGTGCTTCATTTACATTAGGTTACCTGCAGTCAAACAGCTGGAACCCTTAAATGCAACATAGACTCATTCTAAAAATGGAGCCCTATAAATGTTTCTGGAGATCGCAAATTATGTAGACAGAAGTACGTATGGCTGCATTTCATTTTTAAAAACAAAAGCTATAAGACGGTATGATTCCGTTTCTTTTCGCACATCCAAATGGATGACTTTTCTGCTGTTACTAGTTTGTCCAGTTAGCTTGCCATGTACAGTCGGTGGATTTGAGACGCAGAGAGGAGTTGACAACAACTAGGGGTTTCGTGTCCAGAGAGGAACGATTCCAGAAAGTTGCTAAGAAAAAAACAGAAGGCGAAAAATAAAATAAACAAATAAATAACGGTGAGAATGTGATAAAATCTGAAAATGTGGTAAAAATCAGGCTACAGCTTTTCTTTTTCTGGATTGGGTTTGGGAAAGTGGGTGGGCAGGTCAATTTGTGCTTTTGAAAACACTATCGGTTGGGTTTAGGGAAGGAGGAGAGTGGGTCAGTGGATTGGTCATTCAGTCAGTCAATCATTCAGTCAGTCAACAGCGGCCTCTGGGGGATTTATCTAAGAACAGCAGGCGCGAATGAAACTCGCGAGACAAATTGGAGATCTCAAAAAGCATTCACAACAGCCTCTAGTGAATTCGTGAAAACAAAAACTGCAAACAAATGTAGCTCCTGGGATATGGCGTATTTGGCGCACTCATATTTATATAGAGGTAAGTTTTTAGAATGAGCCTGGGTTGCTTAAATGGTGCATGTCGTATACCCCATTCATGTCTACTGAAAGGAAAAAAAGACCACATACAGCCAGGTCTAGAACAATGAACTGCACAGAAATGCATGTGCAAGCAACATGCATTAACGTATAGCCTCATCAAAGCTGCAACAGAGTTGCAAAAATCACTAATTAAATCTGCAAATGGCTAATGCTACATCTTTATGAGTATCTTAAAATGCTAATTAAAAAATACAGAGACAAAGTTCCTTTTGAGCTCTAGACTATAGCTCTACACTACACCTCGGGCTTCTTCTGGAAGAAATACAAGCCAATTAAAACAGCCCCTGAATACTGGACAGCAGCAATTAAACAACTGTCCCAGAATGCCTCGTTTTCTTTCCACAACCCCCACTACTTTCTCTCTGCTCATCACTCTCTTGATTTCTTCAACTCTTTACTCCATCTGTCATTTGACTCATTTATCTTCACCTTCCTCTTAATTGGGTTTGTGTGAGTGCATGTTTTATCTCCCAGCAGCTTCAAGGGCGATTTAAGGGGCATTTGGCACAGAAAACATAAACTCAACTTGTACATGTGCGGATGCAAACAGCACTGTTTGTGCACATCCCGGAATCTCATTTAGCGCAAAGAGTCATATATAAGCACACTCGTGCTCGCATTATGTGATAACAGATCGGAACTGATAGCACTACAAACCAGTGACCTTTACAGCACAATCTGACTCAAATCAACCAAAGCCATTAAAGCACAACATTAACGGTGCCATTTTCTTCCAAATGGAACTGCAAAAATAATGGGCTTCATTCAGAAAATGTGAAGATCGAATTTCAGTGTAAATCATTTGTAAAAAGCATTGTAACGTATTTGGAACACTGATTTTTATTAATATTATTAAAAATTTTTGAATGAGCTCGATGACTTACCATCTACATTGATCAGATAGAATGAAAGATATAAAACAGACAGATATAAAGATAAAGAAAATAAAGAAAATAAAGCTAATGCTAATAAAGATAGCAGCAAGATATCAGACAGACCACTAATAACCAATTATAAAGAGGCTGAACACTATAGACAATTTTAATGTGGTGATGTTATTGGACCAATAACATTCCCTGCTTGTTGTCAAATTTTTTCATAACTGTAAAAAGAGGAAATTCAACCATAATTCAACATTTAAACAGCTATCATAACATTGTTTATCAATATATGGACCTTTTTTGGATTCTTGGAAGCTATGGAAATGACAAAAGCAAAACAGGAAATACATTAGGACCATTGTTATTGTTTACAGCCCTCAAAATGGTCTATATAAACAGATACAAAAGACAGACAGATGAACAATAGAAATAGAATGAAACACAGACAGATAAAAAGAGAAAGATAGACAGAAAGACATGTACAAACAGACAGACAGATGAACAGACCAAACTGAAATTTTAATCAAACTCTGCCATTTATGATGTCTATAACCATTAAACATATGACTGTATTTAGGTGAAGCAGCCCTGAGATAAATCTGGTTAAAACTAGTTTGTTTGTTATTTCAACTGTTCAAACCCAGCATGGGCAGAGTCAGTGCAAACAGCCTCTGCCAGCAGGCCTGGCTATTTGCACTACATATGTGTAAATAGACAATCCATTTTGAAATTTGTGGATTGATGCAAATCGCTAGAAGATGAAATCTCAATTAATAAGCTCAGTATGTGAATCAATCTTTTTCCCTCACCCCTAATAAGATAAACAGACAAGACGACAGTGTAGAACAAAAGATAGAATAGCTGAATACCGAAAGACAAATAATTAGATGAACAGAACAAGATACAAAAGACATAGAATGGCAGATAGATAACAAAACAACATACAGAGAGATTGACTGAAGTAAGTAAAGGTTTATTTATATAGCACCTTTCTCAGACATTGAGTCACAAAGTACTTTACAATAAGAGAAAACAAAAAAAAACACCTTGACCAAAAAGAAGCGTCTTTAAATGCTTTTTAAAAAGATCAACTGATCCCAGAGTTCTCAGTGCTATCGGGAGAGAGTTCCAAAGCCATGGAGCCACCACACAGAAAGCACAGTCACCTTTTGTCTTAGGACGAGTTCTGGGAATGGTTTTGGTGTTGGGTGAAGGTGTCAGACGCGGAGCACAGACGCTCTTGATTCTGGCGGTCATTAATAATTTAATAACACTAATACTTAAACAGTAAGGCATTTTAGAATGACAAAAACAACAGTTCAGATGGTTTACAGTGTGCTCAGCCTGCTGGTTTGTCCATTAACACACATTTTCATCATCACATGATCTCTTCTCACAAAATCACATGACCTTTTTTCATGCGAATAATGAAATTTGTGCGGTAAAAGTGTTTTCATCGTAGATTATGCGCATTTTTTCTTATCGAATAAAAATTTTTCCTACTCAGTGGATGGAAACATAACTGCTGTGACACAAAGGAAATCAGCCATGAATCGTTGTCATAAATCTAGTCGAGATTAAGTAAAATAATTAACGCAATCTCACAGTAATTCATAACTTTTTGATTTAGTAGCTAATTCATATGAATTCATACAATCTAATTTGTACAATTTAGTACGAGTTGCTCATCACCTAATGACGCTTGGGGTTAGTGGAGGGGTAGGTGCCACGACTCCTTTTTAAAATCGTACATTTTCGTACGACTGAACTCGTATACGAATCCGTACGAATTAGCCACTAAACTGACAAAACATAAAATACTTATGTTTCCTCTTGAGATCAGGCTGAAATACCTTGAAATAATAAGTACAATAATTCTTAGTTTTTTGGGGGGATGTTTAAATTGTCAGAGTAAAACTCAAAAAATCTAATCAAAATGAGCATTGCAATTGGCTTGAAAAGGTTTTGTAAAGGCAATACTGAAATTCTTTTTTTAATTGCAAATATAATTTTTTTTTGCACTACTTTTTGCAGCTCTTTATTTTTATTTTGTATTTAAAAAAATTTTTTTTATTTTTCAAAGCTCAATTTTCCCTTTGCATTTTCTTGGAGAATTGCATTATTTTCCAATGTTTTGCTTAATAATTTATTTTTTTGTTTGCAAGTATATGTGGGCCTAGATTGACTCCATAGACCCTTGCCTTAGAGTGAACAGATTTTTTAAAAAATATAACATTACACAGTTTTTAAAATTGTAATACCGAGTGTCTCTTGCAGTGGACTTTGCGTT
This sequence comes from Danio rerio, assembly GCF_052040795.2. Taxonomy (NCBI): domain Eukaryota; kingdom Metazoa; phylum Chordata; class Actinopteri; order Cypriniformes; family Danionidae; genus Danio; species Danio rerio. The sequence continues at coordinate 35,600,066 of NC_141026.1, read as the reverse complement.
GTTTAAAAGATCCTAATGTCTAAAAGCAACAGAGAGTACACCTGGGGCAAGCACTTGGGTTAATGGCTAAGAAACTTATCATCTCATGACAAAGAGGCAGATAAGCTCCCGCTCTCATGCTATGAGTATGTGAAATAAATTAAAGCCAGTCCACTAATAGCACACTTGCTTATAACTGATGACAATGCTACTTCAGTGATCAAAGAACCGCAAACTGCGTATTATAGCCCTCGTCTTTTGCATCTTTACCAGCATGCTCCAGTTGTCACAATCAAGAGACAAAAGAAAGGAAAGCTTGTTCAAGCTTTACAAAAAAATAAACCCGCAGCTTCAAACAGGCATGTACACTACAGCGGTGTCAAACAAAGCAAGCTGCACTTCTCCAGCAGAGCGTCATTGAAGCTAAACACACTCTAAAAGGGTCCCGATCGGTTACACTACTTAATCATGCTGCTCCGTAAATGATGCATAACTAATTCAGGGAAGGCATCAGAACCTTCATCACTCAGCACAGGACAAATGGGCAGCCAGAAAAGCGATTTTCCACTCCAGATCTTTTGATATAATTTCATGCAGTCTGCTGACAGTATCTTTGACCCTAACTATAATAAAGTAAGGGCATTTGAGTCTGTTGTCAGGGATTTTGTTTTGTCTTTTGAGGTTTGCAGATGACATACTCAATAGGGAATCACAAGTGTTTTTCGTTGAAATGATGCCAGCTGATAGTTACATCATGATATCAAAGCATTCATGATATCAAAGCACTGGAATCTAATGGGAATTACAAACGTATTAATTTTAGTGTCCATTAACAATGAAAGAAATGCAATACACATACAAAATAGACACTTTTACAATCACTATGAATGAACAGAAAAAAAAAAGATCAATTTCATAAAGGCTCCTATCAGTTGACAAACAATGCAGCGATACAGTATGCTGTGATATATGATGATCACAATCAAATTCATAAACAATGATAAATGCCAGATGAAAGACGAGTGTTGTCACTATTTTGATTAAAATACAGCAATAATATGAAATCTCTCTATTTTTCCTAATGTATTCCTTTAATTCTACAGCTGAATTCTTAGCAGCCACTGATCCAGTATTTAGTGTCACATGATCCTTCAGACCACAAATTTGACAGATTAAGTTTGAAAGAACATGCATTTTCCAAATAAAAAATAATCAATGATAAATGATGACAAGTGTTGTTAATATTTTGTTATAAAGTTTAAAAATACTGGTAAAACAATTCTTTTTAAATTGAATGAATATATATATATATATATATATATATATATATATATATATATATATATATATATATATATATATATATATATATATATATATATATATATATATATATATATATATATCCTTAAATAAATTTCATGATGATTGATCAACGTACCCTAAGACAAAACAACAACAATTACTACTTATACTAATTAGAGCAGTCAAAATTAACAAACTGTTGTGGCCGACGTGTGTTTAACGTGCAAATTATGCAATTATGGATAAGACCTTTTAGAAGGAAAGTTTCAGTATAAAACAACTAATGTTGCATCACCTGACATCCCTGAGTGTTCAAAGTCTCTTTAAGGCATTCTGTATGTTTTCTATAGTCTTTGCGGTGTTCGTATCTCTTAAAGCCTTTTAGAATTAAATGTTTAGAGATGGTGTGACCAAAGTCCTGGTAAGAAGTCTATACTCTTTGGTACACGCCTTTGATGTACCCCTTGGACATATTGTCCCCCGATAATGTCAATAGACTGGACTGTCTTGGCAACTGGCTAAATGTTAAGGAGGACAAAGCAAAATTGTTTCTACTTTATTATTAATGTTCTCAACTCGCAATATAACTTTACAATGAGTACAATTGTTTTTATTCAATACTTTAATATTATTATAATGTTCAATTTTCCATATTTGCAATGCCTGTATTTTGGATTTATTTATTTTTTGTAGTCTACTTAAAATCCAACACGGAAATCATTTTTGTTTGTTATTGGCATCGATTGTTTTGAAATTCAAATGGCACTTACATGCGTGCGTTTTTATTTCTGTAATAAATATGGTTTTTCGCAATTAATCAAGATCAAATAAAAAAGTGTGATTAATTAGTTAATTTTTAAATCAATTGACAACCCTAATAATAATACATTTTTAGATTAAGAAAATGACTGCTTTAGGGTTTGTTTTGCACACAGAACTTTTTCAAATATGTTTGCTATCTAAAATTCTCACTGTAATGAATCGGTTTTGTTTTTTAATACTTAATTATAGCTTTCTACATTTTATTTGATTGTTTTATTAGGTTCATACTGTATACAAATAAAGGCAAAATACCATGATGTACTGTACAAACCATTTACAATTATCATACTTGTGTTTGCTTTTCATTTTAACAAGTTTACAATTCTGTAATAAGATTACTTCCTCATACAGTATAGTATGCTCTTTTGTTGATGTTTACACAAACAATAGCATTATCATTAAGATCAGGAGTGCCCAAATATGGACCTGAAGATCCAGTGGCCTGCAGAGTTAAGCTCCAACCCCAATTAGACACTCCTGATCCAGCTAATCAAGCTCTTACTATGTGCACTAGAAACTTTCTGGCAGGTGTGTTGAAGCAAGTTGAAGCTAAACTCTGAAGGACACCGACCCTCTAGGGCTGACTTTGGGCACCCCTGATTTAGATAAACTTGCATTTCAAACCCCAGGTTTGATCATGTAAACGCCAGATTCATATACTACAACACAATATCTCTACATTAAGCGCGTACAGAATCAGCAATATTCAAAAATACCCTCTTAATGAAATATATTGATGTGCACAGTCTTCGGGAGCGATCAATGCTAATAATTGATCCAATTACTATGACGGCCAGGACTCAGTGACACAAAGTAAATATCTGTGCAACACAGTGTCCAGCGAGAGTACAGTAATACAAACTGATTTAATTGACATTCAGCTCAGTCCATTCTACATCTGCCTCTCTTCTTGCCAACAAAACAAACAACGGCAGCTCCACAAACACAACCCGATAACATCAGATATGAAAAAGAAGAGCTGTAGTAATACGACTGCTATTCTAATAAGATAAATGCATGTGATACAGCAAACAAACAAAACAAAATCCAATTCACTCTTCTTTCTTGTTAAATAAATATGTGGCTTATCAAATGCTACTGAATTTATGGCTGGAGATCGCAATTGAACCAGCTATTGTTCCATTCTATTCTTCTCAAAGTGTAAGTAATGTGTTGTCCTCACTGTCTGAAAGCCATTCAGCTCTGCAACAGGCGTCCCATGGGACAGGGCAAGTCAGAGGCTGTAATAAGTCCCATTGTTTTACGTTCAATTTGGCTTAAATAATTAATGGCCTTAGTAGGAAGATGGACATCGCCACCTCCTCATCCCTGTCTGGAGGGAGAGACGTTGCATGACTTGAGGAGCCGTTTGGATGCATCTAAGAGGATTAGCACTAATGAGATGAATATCACTAAAGAGATAAAGCTTGATTAATATTGGGCCAGAACGGGAAGTGTTTTTGAGAGCCCTGAAAGACAAATAACAGGGGGAAAAAATATGCAAAGGCACATTCGCAAATCTTTTAACCCCTGCTTCTGATTGGCAGGATTTTGAAGGTATTAATGAGCTAAAACAGCGTAATTGAGCCTTACAAATGCCATGGCTTTACTAGAACTCAACGGAGGCCTTACTGAAATGAACTGAACATATTAAAACCGACAAGACGTTTCGTTTTTGATTGGCCGCTGCCAGTTTATGGCACAGTCCAGCTGTTTGTAAAGGTTTATAGAGACTTTCTATGCATTCACTTGCACAATAATGTATGTCTGTGGCAGCGTTACCTGAGGGCAAGCTGTAGGCTGTTGAACCGTGGAGCTTATCAAAGCATGGAAGAAAGAAAGGGTGGAGGGATTGTGTGAGGCCAGGTGAACAACACCGAGAGATTTTAGAAGGCTCACGCTACACATCTGAACATTAATGTCAGCAAAAATGGGGCTCACAGCTCTGTCGGTGGTCCGTAAGTATACAAAGCCTCTTAGAGATACACTTACTAGCACGTTAATAAAAAAAGTTATCCTTTTACTGTCCAATTTTTTAAGATGATATAAAAGCCTGTTTTAACAAGGTTAGGACTTAAAAGTCCATTTACTGTAAATGTGCACACTTTTTATATGAATTTTCTTTTTTTTTTTCTTCTTTTTTTTTTTTTTTTGCTTTTGGGGTGGGATAAGATTGCTATTTAAAATATGAACATTTTTGTGAAATGGATATAACCCTTTAGCTGCCATACTAGGGAAAAAAATTCAATTGCATTTCTTAACTCCTAATGCCAGTAGTTAACACACTTTTTGTTTTTCAACACATTCCGTAATTTCTAAAATATCAACCTCTACCAAATGATCAATCTGTTGGTTTATGGCAAATATACCAGAATTAATACACTACACAAGTGTAAAAATCTGAAAATGAAAAGTGAAAGATTTAAAATTAATTTAAAAATCTAATCAAAATAAAACATTTCTGAATTCTGAATATTTTTTTAGTATGCATGTATGCAATACAATATTTCAGATTCTCATTTAACATGCTTTTTGTTCCTTTTTTTTATAAAAACAAACAAAAAAAAATTAAGTGTAGTAGTGCAACATGATTATGTTTGTTAGATTTTTTAGTAGACCAAATATGCTGTGTAGTGTAAACCATTAATTTAAAAATTTTGTAGAGCAGGCAGATAAAAGGCTAAAAATGTTGTTATACATAATAAATATACATAATTGCAAGCACAATTGAAATATGGACAAACACAGTCACTTGGTTACAATGTTCAACTCAATTAGAACCAAATTAAATTTAAACCATCTTTAACCCAAAAAATCAGGTTAATTCAAATAAACACTGCAGCATGTTGGGGTTTAATTATAAGGGTGAAAAACCATTGACATTTTTTTACACATAAATAATAAAAAATCTATTAAAAATAATTTTGAATAATCTCTTTTTTTACTAATGTATTTCTTTAATTCTACAGCTAAATTATTAGCAGAAATTTATCCAGTCTTTAGTGTCACGTGAGCGTTCGGATTTGGTGCTTAATAAACATCTTATTGTCATAATTTTGTATAGATATCCTGCTTAATATTTAGTTAGACCACAATATTGATTGATTAAGTTTGAGTACAGCATTTTTGAAACCAAAAACAAAATGCATTTACTGTTAGTTTTGATTAATTGAATGTATCTCAGCAAAAAAACAAACAAACAAACAAACTTAGATTTCTTTAAAAATTATCAAATTAATTACTTTTATAAATCTACCACCTCTACATGACTGTACAGCTTCCTTAAAAGTTCATTTAGTAGAACTTGCCACTTACTAGCAAATCAATATTTTGAATCCAATTAGTTACGCATGTTGAAAGCAGCTGTGTAATGAGAAAGTTGATGTACACCCAGAAAATATAACTACTTAAGGGCAGTGTTCATTTAGTTGATGAAAAATTTGTGTCATAATTTTCATAACAAACAAGTTTTTACTGACAAACACTAGACAAAAGCTACTCATTCATAGACTCATTCATTTTTTTTCAGCTTAGTCTCTTTATTAATCAGGGGTCATCATTAACACACACACACACACACACACACACACACACACACACACACACACACACACACACACACACACACACACACACACACACACACACACACACACACACACACACACACACACACACACACACACACTCACTCACTCACTCACTCACTCACAGCAACTACTGAGAGAAAAAGAAGTCTCGTTTGATCTCAAAACAAAAAGACCTTAAACCGTATGGTGAGGAAAAACCTGATAAAAACAACAAATCTAAAGCAACATCAGCAAAAGACTTGTTAAAAAGACAAGTACACTGTAAAAAATAAATAAATAAATAAATAAAATAAATGTGTTATTTTACATTTTTATTTCAGCATAGGGTGCCGGAAAAAAGCCAGAAAATAAGGAAAGGTAAATAACAGACATTTACCGTAAAAATAACGGCCGTTAAATTACAGACATTTACTGTAAAATAATGGTTGTTGAATTACAAACATTTACCGTTAAATAATGGATGTTAAATTACAGACCTTTACTGTAAAATAACAGACGTTAAATTACAAACATTTAGCTTAAAATAACGGACATTCAATTAAAAAAATTACTTTAAATTTAAATTTTACAGTAAATTTCTGTAATTTAACGTCCGTCATTTAACTGTAAATGTCTGTAATTTAACAGCCACCACCCCAGATGTTTTTACAGATTAGTTTGAAACACGTTGAAACAAAGGGTTTGCTAAATAAATGCACAATCCTGCATTTTCAGATGGCTATACTGTTTTTACATGTGGATTGACTGCAGAGACATACTTTTACATATTACTAAGATATAAATAAACAATGCATATCTAATTTTGGCCTTTAATGGACAAGCTATATTCCATATTTTAATTAGACTGTTTCATTTAATTTTAAGTTTAAATATTTTATTTTGGTCAAAAGAATTTGCTGTCAAAATTAACACTAGGGAGATGCAACCCTCCTCTGCTTTACATCAGGGCAATTTATTTATTTAAACGGGCAGCAAAAACAGGAATTAAAAAAAATATATATGTCTAAATAAAAACTATTCATAAATGACAAAAATTATAAATATTGTTATACAGTTTTTCCTTCAAACAAATTTCCCTTGAATATTAAGTGGTCTGATAACATGATATTTCAGAAATCTGAGAATTCTGCATGCTCTAAATCAAGGAGCATTCAACCAGTAGCTTTCTTCAGAATTCCAAGGGCACATATTCCATGCAACTCAAGAAGGCAGACAGATGTATTTTAATCACAGTAATAAGAGAACAGCTGTTGTGGTAATACAACAAAATGAATTGCGCTGGTAATCAATAGTGTCCTTGGATGTGATATAATGTGAATGTGAAATTGTTGAATCCAGAAAGGTGAAAGAAGAGTATCAATAATGTCTGCAGAAATAAGAGGATTGATTGAAAAGCCCCTGTGAGATTAAATGAAGGTTGAGATTATGAAGCTTGCGTGCCAAAGGTATATTGAGTATATGAGGGATTGTGTATGCTTGCGTACAATTGTGCACCATCAGAAGGTGAGGCATAATCCACAGAAAAGAGGCTTTGTTTAAAACTACACGTGTGGCAAATGTGTGGGCGAACTCTTTTTTGTTTTATTAATCTTTTTTTTAATTAATATTTATCTTTGGTATTATTGATGTTATCATTGAGTGATGTTTTGAAGAGATCTCATTAATATTTTGTTAATATGGCTTTACTTTTAGTGTTTTCTTTTTTATGTCATGAGCTTGATAATGTATTGGATTGTTCTGTTGGAAACAAGGGATTACCAATGGATGTGTTCCTAGTTCGATCAAAAGCAACATATCGTGAAATGTTACTTTTGGTAAGAATAATATGATGCATTATTTTTATTTACAATATTATTCTACTTAGAACAATAATGATCCCCTGATCATTTTTATGTGGAGCCAGATCAGTCTCAAATATAATACATTTGCATTCATACAATTCATAAATGCACAGCACAATTTGTAAACTCAAAACAAGATTCATAAATCCACAACTCCAATTCATAATTGTTTATCTGTGCATTTAGCCTTTAGGTTATATCCTGAATTTATACAGTATATTATATATTGAATATGTATACTGTATATAGAATAGCTATAGTTGTTGTATTGCAACTATAAAATTGGCACCGCAAATTAATTAAACTACTTCCCTACAGTATTGTTCAAAAATACTATAGTGTTTACATTTTTTGTTTATTTGAAGTACTACAATAATAATACAAAATTAAATTAAACTTTTTTTCATGTAGGTGCACTTGGGCACATTTGCAGAACAAAGAGTGAATATATTTAAAACAAATTCAACACTAACAAGAACATAGCATCAGAATTAACTTTAAAGGGCACTCATAACGAAATCCTATGTTTGGACAGAACTGTCTGTATGTATAGTGTTTAAACTGTCACATTGGAGTGATATACTGTAAACCCAACAAGTCTCTTTTTTAAAAATGCCTGACGTTAAAATGGGATCCAAATTCCGGTGATTTTGAGGCCCACTGCAACATGATGTAAGAGTACGGTTTTCCCCACCCACCAAATTAATTGACAGGTGCCATGTTTCTATATTAACATGTATACACTTGTCCACAGAACATTTTTTGCAAATAAACTGGTTATAAAGTTTTATAGGTTTAAAACATTTTTTTAAACAAAGCATGTTATGTAATAAAGAAAGTAAAATTCTTAACCACTATGATCATCACAGCCACATTGTGTCAGTAAACACTAATGTGTGTGTGTGTACTGCAAACGGCATTTGTGTGAGACTCATCATGTCAGAAAAGCTTGAATAAACTCCACCCCTTCACCTACTCTGCAAAAGCTGATACGCACGTGGGAACGGTGGGTAAGGAGAAGCAGCTCATTTGGATTTAAAGCCCGAGGCTACAAAAACAGCAACATTGTTTTCAGACACCAAAATTAACAGATTCTTTAGGCTATAATAAATTATCTGATCTAAATCTTATCTGAGCTAAATTTTACTAACGCATTCTGGAGACACCAAAATAGGTGCTCTTTAAGACATGTACCTTAAGATATGGACCAGCTTCCGAAATATTTCCTCTACAGTTATCTTTCCATTAAGCAAGTTTCTCGTGTCAGCCCAATGATTGATTGGTGACATTAGCGGCATTACCGACCGGAATGAGAGGTGGCAGTAATTCACCAAAAAGTTTGTTTTCGATCATCATAAAACATGAAAAAGAAGAATTCGCTATTCTGTCTCATAGATTAGTATGGACTTACTTTCAACAGCCAGATATCGGCCTGCTCCGCGAATATCGGTTGCGTCACCTTATGATTTGCAATCAGTATATGTATGTATAGCTTGTGTGGATGCTACTGAGCTACTTGCTTAATATATTAGCTTCGCTACCAAAAAGATATTTGATTTCGACGCTACCGCCATGCTACTAAGAAATGTAGTTAAGCTATTTGCCTCACTACTTGTAGCAACACTAACACTCAACGCTGCCTGTAGGTAATCTTGCTGTTTGTGTGTGTTTTTTCACTAAATTAGACTACTTTAATATTTTTTATGTGAGGTTCTCATCACTTAACAATTGCAACTAGAACTTGGCGACCAGAATATTGAAGAACTAAAAAAAGGTTATTATATCCCTCCTATTTTGGTGGTTCCCAATTGACAGGTCTTTCTGTATGTTTCCAAAGCAGTGCATAGAATGCCTCTAGGTTTTTAAGATCAAATAGTAATAACTTGCATCCTACTTTACTAACTAATTTCAGGGTTAAATGGTATCAATCCTTTGCTTTTGTAAGTTCGAAGCTATGAAATGGCCTCCACAGGAAATCAGTTTTAAATGGGCCAAGACCACATGCTGTGAGGCAGATGTTTACATGTCAAAATGAACAGAGTAAAGTTGAGAAAACACGCCAGGAGCACTGAAACAACAAGCCAGGTCTAAAAGAATCCTAATATGTGTTCAACAGTATCATCTCTGTATCTTCACATAAACCAGACTTCTTTATTTCTATTAATAAAACTCTTTCCTATCCATTAACGTTGACACAACCATAAAGAAGCACCATCTTGAAGTATCCTGGAGCTTCAAAGCACAAAAATGCACGACATCCTGCTGGGAGTGTGATGGAAGCCAAAGAAACTGAAAGCATGACAGGAGCGTAACGTATTCTGCAAAAACTTACCTAACAGGCCCGAGGCTTGCCTTCGTTTAATAGGCGAGTTTCCCAGACTCTTTGAGAACAACAATCACCTGTCATCTATGAAGATGTGAGAGTCTTTTTGTCTTTCTGTGACACGCATGTCCTCATTTAGGTGGATGGATGAATGGATGACAGTGACAGGGAAGGTGACAGTTTAGGTGTTGGATTCTTGAATATGAAGAGTGTTAGGATGGGAGGGAGTGTGGGGGGTGAAAATGGGGTAACCATAAGACAAAGGGGGATGATGCAGAGTTTCTTTAGCACTGCTCTTTTCTTGAGCGGGCAGACTATAATTGGCAATTAAAATAACAAACCGCAGTGCAAGTCTAGCTGTGAAAATGGGCTCACTGAACTAAGTAGAGAACACATAAGGAACGGCTCACTTATGTCAGCTATCTCTCGCTTGCAGCAGTGTAACAATTTCCCACAGGTCACTGCATAGACTGGATAGAGTCCTGACTTATATGTATTTTACTGCTATTGGATTCGTTTCTTAGAAGCACCAATTACGTTGCTGTAGAGAATGGATTATAGAGTAAAGAGAGGAACGGTGTTTAAATCAGGAATTAGAAAATAGAATCTAAGGCCTTTTTATTGCACGAGTGAACATGCTATTTTTCAATGCAGGGAACTAGGTAATAGCGCCATTTCTTCCTTTCACATTTCTCTTTGTTAACTTGCAGAATTACTTCAATTTCTGCTGCATGAATTCTTTCATTGCCAGCAGGCTCTTGGGAGTGAAATAATTCACCTGTGTAGTGCTGACTGTAGATCTGGGATTCAGTTTTTTTTGGCCATACACTGAAATTCAATGGAGTCCAAAGTAGGTCGACTGATACATATTTGTTTTACTAATTAAATGTATATGAAAAGAAATACCTTTTTATAGCCCCTTTATCATTTTCTGTATATATTTATAAATATATTCATGCATTTATTTATCAGGAGTCACCACAGCAGAATGAACCGCCAACTTTTCTGCATGTTTTTCACAATACACTACGGTTAATTTAACTGTTGGGAAAACTGGAGCACGTGGAAGAAAACCCACACGAACACGAGGAGAACATGTAACTACATACAGAAATGCCAACTGGCCCAATCAGGACTTAAACCAGCGACCTTCTTGCTGTGAGGAGACAGTGCTAATCACCGAGCCACTGTGCCTTCTTTATACATTTCAAATAGAAATTAAGATCTACAACAGATCTACTTACTTTATTAATTTGTTTTTGTTCATGCTCTCACAAAAATAAGTCAATAATGATGAAGGTTTTTTTTTTTAAACTGGTGTTTAACAAGACCATACATAGTCGTATACAATATAACATAGAACAATTTACACACTGTTTAAGTTTTTTTTTTTTCCACTATCCCAAAATAAAATTAAATTTATGAATTATAAACAAACATATCCTCTGAGAGAAAAAAAAATGAATGAATTAAAAATAATATAAAATGAAAAAAAATGAAAGATAATAATAATTATTAATAATAATTAAGCAAGTTTACAATAAAAAGATAAAAAGAAAAACAAAATCTAAAAGTCTGCGTTAATGTTTCACAGTAATTGCAGCTGTTAGGGCATTCGCTGCATTAAACATATGCTCGATAAGTTGGTGGTTCATTCCGCTGTGGTGACTTCTGATGAATAAAGGGACTAAGCCGAAAAGAAAATGAGTAAATGACTGAAGTTTGCGTTAAGGAGTCAATATTTTCTCTTTCCAGTTATTTGCTGTGTAACAGAACTGATATCAACTGAACAGGGTAAGCCTTTAATATAGTCTAAAACAGGATTCCAGGTCTTGTAAAAAGATTTGAGAGATCCTGCAAGTAAACATGTTAATTTCTCAAGTTTTAAGATTACTCGGATCCACATGTCATGTGATAGAGGAATTACCTATTTACATTTGATAAGAATGGCTTGTCTAGGTAAAAGAGTAGAAAAAGCAATAACCTGCCAAGATCAACAGTCAAGTCAACTCTCTCTAAAATACCAGAAAGGGTTGTCAAGGGCTCTGACTTCATAGCTCATATAGTGTCGTTAATTGTATTAAAAACACTGGACCAGACATTTATCAATTAGGGCAACTCCAGAACATATGTAGATGGTTGGACTGCTTACAGCAATGACAGGCATAACTTTTATCAGGAAAATAACAATGAAGTTTAACTAATTATATGCAATGATATTAATTGTAGAATTTTAGTGATTCATTATTAAATAATGAAATGGACATGGCTTCATTAACTGTTAAAATCCTCATTGAGTAAATTAAAAGTAAATAGAAAGTTTTTAATACTACATTAAGTATAGTGTATGTTATATTTGTGTACATAAGAAAAAAAATAAATAAATAAAACTATTTTGTGTAATGACCATATTTTCCAAAGCAATATTTTCCAAAGCAATACAACACACAGCTCTGCAGTAGCTCCAGCCCTAATCAAAAACAGCTGATCCAACTAATCAAGGTGTTCAAAACTACTAGACTAGCACGTGTGAGTTGGAGGTGGTGGGATTTAAACTATGCAGAGTTGAAACCCAGGAATCGAGTTTGAAACCATATGTAAATGATGACAGATTTATATATATATATATATATATATATATATATATATATATATATATATATATATATATTAGGGGTGTAACGATACACTCAGCTCACGATACGATGTGTATCACGATATAATGTTCACGATTCGATATGTATCACGATATTTGGAAAAAAAAAATTTAAATTAAACTGAAATGCAAATTTTACCAAGTAAACTATTTTTTATGTATTTCTTTTGTTTCAACTTGTTAAAGTGAACCTTATTTAAGAAAATAAATTAAACAGGCCTGTCTCTGGAAAATAAAACAATTTAAAAACTTCTTAAAAATATTATTGAAATGACAGAGACAAAATTAAGGAACAATTTAAGTAAAGGTGCAAAAAAAAAAGCTTTCTATTCAATTAAAGTTAACAGTAAGAGCTTAAGGCTTTGCTTGGTCACTTGCGTTTTTTGTGTGTGCAAAAAAAAAAATCCACATTTCCAGGTATTTAACTCATATTTAATTAAATTCATTTAGAGATATCTCTAATTACAATTGTGACTAGTCAAAACTCATTTAGAGATATCTGCAAATATTTTTCAATGGAAGTCAATATAGGAATATGACTAGTCATAATATATTTGCAGATATCTCCAATCTGATTTTGTACTAGTACAATTGTAATTGCAGATATCTCTTATTGTCATTCTGACTAGTCGAATTATAATTATGACTAGTCAAAATATAATTAGAGATATCTCTAAATATATTTATGGTTAGTCAGAACAAAGGTTTAAATGCTAAAACGGCTTGCCATACACGCGCGTCAATCATAGTCCGCCCTCTGTAGTAACAGCTCACGGTCAGCTCACGTCATGTGTGATTTTGCGGCGGGAACATTATATGAAGACAGAATGATATTTTAGGGTAAATTGTACCTTATAAATACAGTATGTGACTCTTCCAACACCATTAGGAGGTATCCCTGTCGCTGTGCAAAGTATGTAAATCACTGTGAAGACTTTAAAACTTAGGATGTTTGACCCAGTATGCGTGTCAAAAAGCGGACGAGTCTAAAGCAATGACTGTACAACCGAAATGTTGCCAGATGTCTGATTTTGAGAGGATGGGCCATCCTCTATTTCAACTCCACTCATCTTGGTCTGCTAACATTACTGCTGCTCAATCTGAACTCACGTGCGATAGCAGGTGGAACGTAGCTCACGTGCAAACAGCTCAACTAATAAGAGAAAATGCATATTGTGACATTTTTGCATCGCAATAAATCGTACAACGATAAATCGTTACACCCCTAACATATATTTTTTTTTGGGGGGGGGGTTAAGTATCCCTTTAAAAGTTGAAAACTGGAACAAAGCATTTTTATTTGGAAGACACATTTAATATTTTATCCATAGTAAAAACAAAGACACTGTAATAAATTCATATATGACATATCTAAATAAAAGCTCTTTCAGTTTAGCAGTTTAGGTAAAACCATCCATCTTCTTTGTGACCATTCTCTGTGGCCCTCCTGAGAGTCTGACACAAGTACTGAATAAACTTTAATTAAGCTTAAACGTAGACTTAGCTACTTTTTTTAACCACAGCAGCAAAATGTGCTGCTATTTCAATAATAAAGGAGAAAGCCATTCCTTCCAATTTTAACTAAAACCCTAATCATTCCCCATGCCAGCGGCTTAACGCGCCGTCTCTCCCACACTTCCCCCATATCCCAGATCTCAAGCACTCACCCCCGCCTCATCATGCCCCATTTCTACCAAAGAGAGACCTTCACACCAGCCCGCAGAGGAATGAGGAAAGGCTCTGGTACTGCATGCCGTTTGATCTTTATCCATGGTGCTGCAGATCTATTTTGGGATGCGCCTAAGCTAAAGCGACGATTTCCTGTACTTCAAATGCTTCAGATGGAAGAGAGAAGCGAGTGGGGGAAATATGAAGAATAAAAGAACCTCAAAGAAACAAAGAGCTTCATTTATTATATACCTGGAGGTGCCTGTCCAATAAAAATAACTGTAATTAGCCCCCCACTGCTTAAAACACACACTTAACGTCTTTTTACCATCATGCTTTTCAACACTTTTCTTTGCTGACAATGTGAATGCTAAATTACAGTCTTTCTGTATTTTTCGGAAACTTCTTTCCGAGACTCATAATTGTTATAACTGCCATGATTCCATGATTAGATTCCATTATCTGAAGCTTTTTTTCTGCACTGTTGGAAGTGTCAGATCTAGTAATGCATATTTAACATTGTGTGTATTTACTTCAGCTGTCTGGCTAACAGCTTATAGCATTCAGCAGTACATCATTAAATTTCAGTCTATTTTTTGCCACAAACATGCATTTGTTTATTATGCTTTTATGGAAGCATAAAGCAGAGGTTTTTAAATATTCACATATAAATAACTGTCACTTTGGTAACACTTTACATCACACTTCACTGTATTAACAAACCAATAACTAGCACTACTAGCTTAATAAACAACTAATTATCTGCTTATTATTGATTAGTAAGGTAGAAGTTAGGTTTAGGTTTTGGGTAGGATTAGGAATGCTGAATAAGATCGTACTTTATAAACAGTTTATATCTTTATAACAAGCAGGTAATAAGCCAGTGGTTAAAGGGTGGTCATGTGTGGTTATGACACCCCCACTTTCGGTTCAGGTCTACCTCAGAATTATTTGAAAAGATGGATCATAATGGGCGTAAAGCTCCACGAGCAAAGGGCAGGAGTGGGCGTGGCCAGCACGGGAGAAGGAAGGAAGTGAACAACTGTTGTCAGTTAGCTCACAAAATGAGACACAAACCGTGAGGAGACCAAGCGGCAACCTCCCGCTCTCCCTCAGGAAGCCAATACGGAAGTAACTAAAACTGCAATTCATCCGAAATTCCGCTAGTCCTGGCCGCTCCTGGCTCCAAAACAGAGCAAATTTCAATTGAGCCCACTGTTAGAATGGCCAACTTTACAGCAGAAAAAAAGGTGTTTACAGCCTGGTACAAAAAAAGATTTTGGTTAATACAGGTAATATTACCCTTCATAACAACTGTGAGGGGGGTGAATTTTTTTATAACTCATCCGTTTCCTTTATATTAAGTTATATTAAGTTTGCATAATTAAGGGCGTGGTCACTTGATTGACAGCTAGGTCTCGTTGTTCGCCGTCACGTCACCTCAGCTGAATCCTGCAGATTAGCCACTGAACTCGGCCTCCGTTTCCCATGTGGGTAAAGTTATATACTTATCTACCATCTCTATACATGTATTTGTTTCATTTAAGATCGTTTATCGTTTATATTTAGAGCTGTAATGCACTCCAGAATCTGTCAGATTGATTAGCTGTAGGCTCTAGAACAGTCATCTGAAGCGTTGTCATACAGTGTTATGCTGGATTTTATCAATAGTCTTACAGTAACTAACACAGACTATATCTGATGTGTTTGTAAGTAATTTGCGTTTTCCTCCTGTTGAAAAACGTCATAAGAACAATGTTTAGTGGCTCAATGTATTACAGCAGTGTTTTTAAAAGTCTAAACACTTTATTGATATAGTGTACAACAAAGCACAAGTGGTCAGAATACAAACGAGTCACAGGTGATAAAGTATTAAGCATTTCCAAGCTAAATTTAGGTCCAAGCTAAATGCTAGCAGGTGTCTGTAGCTCCGCTCAGTCTCCGCCTCTTTGCCCTTGTTTGGTATCCCGCCGTGGGTGTGATGACGCGTGACCAAAATGGCGACGGTTGGCCGTGCCTACTTGTGGCTTCTTTTGCGCTCTTCAGAAACCTATGGGTGACGTCACGGATACTACGTCCATATATTTTACAGTCTATGGAGGAGACGCATGATTTTATAGTTTACAAAGTTAAAATGCAAAGAAATAAACAGTAATTTAATGCCCTGATACATTTGTTATTCGTAATTTCATATACAGATAACCACAATTTATATCAATATAAAGATAATCATGTTCATTTAAACACTATAAATGAGGAATTTTCCCTCAATCCCCAGGTCTGAATCATAGGTACTCCTGACAAAAGACAAACGTCTGCCATTCTCCAATTCTCATACCGCTCTCCCGACAAAAATGCTTGCTGCACACAAACAGCTTTGCTGTATCGGCCCTGACAGCATCGTGGGGAAAAACATGCAACAAACCCCATGGATCATGGAAACAAACACATATGACCCTTAATGAACAGCTAAATACTGTGTGCCGTGGGTCCCAGTCTCACAGCTTGGCACTGGCAGGTCTGCAATGCCTTCGGAAAGCATGTGAGGTCATGAATAATTAAGAAGCAGACTCTTCTAATAGGATAAAAAAAACTCCTCTACGAATAATAAATTGATGCGTCATCTTTGCACTTGCAGTTTTGCACCATGTCGCCGATTTTGATCCCGCCCTAAAAATCATTTTAAAACAGGAAGCTGAAATTAGCTGACAAAAGCTCAAAATTATCCAGTTTTTCCCCACAATTAAAGCTAACAGGTGCTAACATTGTCTTAACTGATGCTCAACACACACAAATCTGTTAAAATCTCAAAAGTACTTAAAGGGTTTCGTGAAGCTTTAATGAAGTGTAGTGGCATGCAGTAACAAAAATTGTGACCTAAACTAAAGTGTTACTTAGCCTTTTTATTAAATTTACATTGCAGTAAGTGTTATTTCCATTGCTGTCAATTACAATATACTGTAAAGCTCACATTTCACAAATATTTTTGCAACCCGGTCTCATTCTAAAAACATACGATTAAATACATTTCTGGACAGAGGCAGGTACTTTTTTCTCAGTTTTTGTTTTCATGAATCCACCAGAGGACACTGTGTATGCTTTATGAGATCTCAAATTTCTCTCACAAGTGCCATTCGTGCCTGCTGTCCTTGCGTAAATTAATCCAGAAATGTATAAGGCTACAATTTCAGAATAGGCCTATGCAGCATTTTTTTTTTACATCCATGAGTTTATAAACTAAAAACTACAGTATGAGACAATGACTAGCTAGGTGACATAGCTTTGAATTTTAAAGCATACATTCAGAAATTGGAAACAATTATTTTGGTTAATATTTCCATAAAAAATTAAATGTTTGACAAAATATTGTAATTTTTCTCAATTCCGAAAAAATGGCAGAAATGTTGGATCAAGCTGAAATCACAATTATTATTATGCTTTTATTATTACTGCACACTACCTGACAAAAATCTTGTCATTAATACCAGTTGTAATACCAACAAATAATAACTTGACTTCTAGTTGATCATTTGGAAAAGTGACAGAAGGTAGATTTTTACGGTGAACCATCTGTTGAACTGCATCCCAATCATCATAAATACTGCAGAAGACCTATTGGAACCCAAAGTTCTCACAGAAATCAGTCAAGATCAGGAAAAATCATAGTTTGGGGTTACTTTGAGTATAGGGGTGTGTGACCAAATATTCAACTTGAAATCAAGTTATTATTTGTTGTTCCTAAAACTTGGATAAGACTTTTGTCAAGTAGTGTATGTTGTTGATGTTATTATTATTATTTAGTAAACTTAAAATTATAAAAAAAAAATGCTGAACATGGTGCTAAACATAATATTTATTTATTAATTCTCACATAAAAAAGTGTCAGTCTCTAAACATCAAAAATATAAGCAGTTCATAACTGCAGCATGTGGTTTGGCTTCCATTACATTTAAATTAATTACCGTATAAAAGAGAAGGTGGTCCCTCCTCAGGCAAATTTGTTTTTTATAAAAGACTCAAGTTTGCAAAAATTCCCAAAGGTCAACTCTCAATAAAAACATGATATCTTAAGCACTTATTAAAAGCTCATGTTGTGCCACACATGTCTAATAAGAACAAAGATTCTGGAGTAAAAGCAATGCTCACAAAACTTTATTCTGCAAATATCCACTCTACATCAACTCATCAGCTGAACAAAAGGACACTAGCCATAAAGCATTAATGAGCCTGTTATAAAGAATAAAAAATGCAAGGCTGAAACGGTCACTGTAGTAAAAAGAAGAAACAATAAATTATTACAAGAAGAAAATGTCCCTGGGCTGTTAAATCAAAGAGAGATGCCAGGACAGAGAAATAGAAAGAGGAGACTCATGGGTTGGATAATGTGTTGTGACAGTAATCAGCCGCTCCTGATCCAACAGTAGCGCTTGAAAAGGAAAAAAGCAGGTAAAACAAAAAGCGAGTGTGCAGTGGCTCCCATGCGGCTACATATTTTGCTACTGCAGTCCTTCTCTTTTATGGCGTACTTAGAGATAGATCAGCGTGTTCTCTCAGACGGGGATGGGAAAATAAAGATGAATTGTGGTTGTGGGCTAATATACCCCCTATCTAGATCACAATAAGAAACAAACATCTACCCAACATACACTAATGGAAAAGAAAAAAAAAAAAGTTAATCCATCTGTTTAGATGATCCTTGAGGTTTTTGCAGCACAATTCAATATCCAAACCAGTGTTGAGTAAGTTACTTCAAAAAAAGAAATTAAATTACTATATACATCATTACAGTTGAGTTTATACTTTTCTAATTTACAAAATACTAAAATACACATAGAAATAAACTCCTAAGAGGACATTAAAAAACTCTTTTGAACATTATCTCAAGAGAATACCAGATTAATGTATAATGTAACCATACTGTATGTAAATGTAACCATATTAACCAAATTTCTCAATTATGTTTTTGAGCATATGCAATTGCCTAATGTTCTTTAGTTGAAAAATAGAACCATTCTGCAAAATCTATTTTAATCTACTTCTCTGAATTCATTTACTGCATAGTAAACTGTTGAGGCAAGTTTATCTGTAACTGTAATTAAATCACCTAAAAATGAAAAGTAATCCCTTACTTTATTTTTTAGCAGAAAAGTACACTCAAAGTTTGTTGTTTGTTAAAACTATTGATTAAAAACGAGTTGGGACAATATAACTATTAAATTAACAATTCTTGAAAACTGAATTGTTTTATGTTAAATCCACTTAAAACAGTAAAAACAATAAACTTACACTCGCTGGTCACTTTTTTAGGTATACCTTACTTGTACTGGGTTGGACCCCCTTTTGCCGTCAGAACTGCCTTAATCCTTCGTGGTATAGATTCAACAAGTTACTGGAAATATTCCTCAGACATTTAGGTCCATATTGACATGATAGCATCACACAGTTGCTGCTGATTTGTCTGCTGCACATCCATTTTGCGAATCTCCCATTCCACCACATCCCAAAGGTGCTCTATTAGATTGAGTTCTGATGACTGTGGAGGCCATTTGAGTACAGTGAACTCATTGTCCTGTTCGAGAAATCAGTCTGAGATGATTTGCACATAATGACATGGCGCGTTATTTGGTTGGAAGATGGGTACACTGTGGTCATAAAGGAATGGACATGCTCAGCAACAATACTCAGGTAGGTTTTGGCGTTGACACAATGCTCAATTGGTACTA
Organism: Danio rerio; assembly: GCF_052040795.2. Taxonomy (NCBI): domain Eukaryota; kingdom Metazoa; phylum Chordata; class Actinopteri; order Cypriniformes; family Danionidae; genus Danio; species Danio rerio. The sequence continues at coordinate 35,580,159 of NC_141026.1, read as the reverse complement.
ATGAGCCCAAAGTGTGGCAAGAAAATATCCTCCACACCATTACACCACCACCAGCAGCATGAACCATTGACACAAGACAGGATAGATCCATGCTTTCGTGTTGTTGAGGCAAAATTCTGACCTTACCATCTGAATGTCGCAGCAGAAATGGAGACTCATCAGACCGGGCAACATTTTTCCAATCTTCTATCGTCCAATATTGGTGAGCCTGTGTGAATTGTAGCCTCAGTTTCCTGTTCTTAGCTGACAGGAGTGGCACCCTGTGTGGTCTTTTGCTGCTGTAGCCCTTCTGCCTAAAGGTTTGATGTGTTGTGCATTCAGAGATGCTCTTCTGCATTTCTCGGTTATATTGAGTGCTTATTTGAGTTACCATTGCCTTTTTATTAGTTCGAACCAGTTTGGCTATTCTCCTTTGACCTTTGGCATTTGTGCCCACAGAACTGCCGCTCACTGGATATTTTCTCTTTTTCGGTCCATTCTCTGTAAACCCTAGAAATGGTTGTGTGTGAAAATCCCAGTAGATCAGCAGTTTCTGAAATACTCAGACCAGCCTGTCTGGCACCAACAACCATGCCACGTTCAAAGTCACTTAAATCACCTTTCTTTCCAATTCTGAAGCTTGTATTGAACTGCAGCAGATTGTCTTGACCATGTCTACATGCCTAAATGCATTGAGTTGATGCCATGTGATTGGCTAATTAGAAATTTGCGTTAACGAGCAGTTGTACAGGCGTACCTAATAAAGTGGCCAGTGAGTGTAATTCCTTCATGTTTCCCAACACAAATCGATTATGTGGAAGCCAGCATTTTTTTGCAGTGCAATTTAATAACAGTGACTAGTTACTTTGTAACTACACTGATAACTACACTTTGTAACCACACTGATCCACACGCACATTCATGCAGCTTGATGTCAAAATATATGCAGTCCTTGAAATTCTATGGAAACAGCAAGTACTGTTTGATCCAAACAAGCGAGTCTGCCAGGCCATGATTCGGGTTGGCGCATGTGTTTCGAAGGCCACACTGCTTTAAACTGGGAGTTTCCCCTCAACGAGAGGTATGACCAAAGCTGTGTTCTTCTAAAGGCCAATAAGAGGCCAAATGAGGTCCGAGGTGAGGCCAGAACTGAGCGTAGCCCACAATGATGTGGTCCGTTCTGGCCCAAACTGTCCATTCGCAGAAGCCGCAAGTGAGTGTCAGAGCACTGAAAACATTCCTGCTTCACCATGGCAGCCACCATTTACAATAATCAACAATAATCTCGTCAGAGCAGAGTATTTTGAGGAGACAACCTGGGTGTAGAATCCTCGATGAATTCTGTATTAACCATACTAATAAAACAAAAAGTGTGGGTCTTTTGTGGGTCTTTTGTCTTGTAGGTATGTGTCCTAAACAAAGCCATTGTTGTTAATTTTAACACACACACACACATATATATATATATATATATATATATATATATATATATATATATATATATATATATATATATATATATATATATATTTTTTTTTTTTTTTATAATTCTAAAAAAAACACATTTACATGATTAGTGGGTCCTATTGTGTGTCCTGATGATAATATTGGATAGAAAAGGTGTTTATAGGTCTGGTCACCCTGCCTTGAACTTACTCTACTTGCAATATTACAGGTAGCATTGAGCTGATCTCCTTTTTTGCATGTCTGGATTTTTAAAGATTTTAATAGGTAAAATTCCTCAAATATTTTAGTGTGTTTATTACAATGTCTAGAACACATATATATTTAGTCATCAGATGTGAGTCCCCCAGCCAAGAGGTCATCAGATCACCTCGCAGTGGATGTACGCAAAGACATGATTGCACATTTCCCAGTAAAGACTTGGAAAGGACGCTGCAAAAACTGCAATAACGGATACACAAACACAGTATGTAGCAAGTGTAATGTTCGCCTGTGCTTCTCAGATGAAAAGAACTGTCTTAAGGGCTATCACTGCAAGTAAACACAGACTTCATTCAAACCGCGCTGAATGTGACCAATTTTTTTCTTTTTTTAATATTTTTATTAATAAATGCTTATTCATAAAAAAATATGATCATTGTCTGATTTCCTTCGGCTTAGTCTCTATTTCAGAGGTTGCCACAGCAAAATGAAACACCAACAATTCCAGCATACTGTATGTTTTACCCTGCGAATGCCTTTCCAGTTGCATTAAAACTGGGAAACACCCATAGACACTCATACACACACACTCATACACTACGGCCAATTCAGTTTAATCAATTCACCTATACTACATGTCATTGGACTGTGGAGGGAAACCAGAGCACCCAGAGGAAAAACACAGTAATATGCCAACTGGCCCAGCTGGGACTCAAACCAGCGCCCTTCTTGCTGTGAGGCAACAGCGGTATAACCACTGAGCCACCGTGCCACCATCATGTCCATATATTGGCAAATTATTCTTATTTCTTACTGTTTTTTATTAATTGCATTAATTATTAATTAGTTTTCTGAAATTAAGAAGCATTTATTTGCCAATACTGATACAGCTAAACCAAACTTTTACAGTTCAAAACTTTGGTTTGGTTTCATAGATGCATTAAATTGATCAAAGGTGACAGTAAAAAAACTATATTTAAAAAAATAATTCACTATAACTATATTAATTTCAAATAAATATTGTTCTTCTGAACCATGTGACATACCAACCCCAGAATTAATATATTTCTGATCAAATAACCTGAAAATTTACAAACCTGAGATACTTTTGTTCAAAAAATGAAAAATGATTAAAAAAAAAAAATTAAAGAATACAGAACATAAGAGAGGGCACAAAGGAAAACCTTTTAAAAACTGGACACATGACATGAGTCCCAAATTTTCACAATCCATCTTTGCTGCCTACAGGGAATGAAATGTAAACTCCAATAGGTACTAAATGAGAATGACTCACAAACATCTTCCTTTCCATAAACACTCCACTTGATGTACTTTTGACTTTGATGCCTTTATCTTACGCCAAAAAAACCTAAGGCAACTGTGGTCAAAGACACCCATAAAATGTTCCTGTCATGAAACTACGAAAGAAAAGAGCAAATGAAAAGTCTTTCAGCCCTTTTTCTTGTCAACAGGGAACAATAATCAGGAAGATGACTGCTGTGAACTTTTGTTCCTTTCTGAGCTTTATGGTTTAAATGGACCTACAGGATCCAGAGTGAAAAAAAATTGAGTTCAGACTAAGGTTGTCTTGGCAGTACAGCAGCGGGCAGACTTTAGAGGACTATTAGTAGTTTCCAGTGAGCAAATAAATTGGTGATTTAATAGTAGTGTCCCTCTGTCAGCCTCTTAATTTAGATGAAGGCTACAAAAAGCCACAAGGAGATGATATAGTCATCATCTCCAGATTTGACTCTCTTCATTCAAGAAAGAATGAAGCTGAGGGGAAGAGAAGTGGAACATTTATTTAAGAACATTTATGGATTTCAGGATTCAAGCACACAGGACCACGGAGGGAGAAATGGAGTCATACTTTGGCAAAGGGATTGAACGCAAATCCATTAGAGAGTCTAAAACAGTCCATAATAAAAATGATCAGTGAGGGAGATAAAATAAGTATAAAATACACAAAATAGAAAAAAAAGGATAAAATAAGTTTTTGAGGAATAAATATCAGTAGAATAACCATGATTTTCAATCATTCATTTTCCTTCAGCTTAGTCCCTTATTTATCAGGAGTCGCCATAGTGGAATGAACAGCCAACTATTCCAGCAAATGCTTTACGCAGTGGATGCCCTACTGCCATTTAAATATGAGCAGATTTGGTCTAAACAAACATTATTTATTTATTTTTTTGCGCTCATTATATTTTGGTACACAACCTTGTTGTTTCTTATTCTGCATTTAGTTCTCATTTTCACATGTTATAATTTTACATGCGATGTCAATATTTTGATTTACGCGCATAAATTTTCTATCCGCGACCGCAATACTTTAGGCAGGAATTTGGTCCCATTCACTACGGCCAATTAAGTTAATCTATAATGCATGACTTTGGACTGTGGGGTAAACATGGTGAGAACATGCAAACTCCACACAGAAATGGCAACTGGCCCAGCCAGGACTCGAACCAGTGACCTTATTGCTGTGAGGCGACGGTGCTAACCACTGAGCCACCATGCCACATGATTTTCTACCACAACAGCTAAAAACATCTAAAAAAAAATAGCATTTTCTTCTTCGTAAGCTCTTTTGTGTAGGTTCAGTAATTTCACTTTTATGGGAAATAGAAGGTTATTCATATTCATTTTCTTTAAAGTGAAATAACTATAAACATAGGAGGCTGTTAAGCGTGATGTCACGAGAAGCAGCTTCCGGGTAGGATAGTTATATCAAACTATATAGGGAGACTCAACAAATGGTAATAATAAACATTTACACGACAAAGTATTACTTTCAAAAGTCACGATTACAATATATATATATATATATATATTTATAATACTTATTAAATTATTGGTGTTTGTGATGCATGTACACCATGATTTTATTCATTCATTCATTTTCTTGTCGGCTTAGTGCCTTTATTAATCCAGGGTCGCCACGGCGGAATGAACCGCCAACTTATCCAGCACTTTTTTACACAGCGGATGCCCTTCCAGCTCCAACCCATCTTTAGGAAACATCCACATACACTACGGACTATTTAGTCTACCCAATTCACCTGTACCGCATATCTTTGGACTGTGGGGGAAACCGGAGCACCCGGAGGAAACCCACGTGAATGCAGGAAGAACTCACAAACTCCAAACAGAAACGCCAACTGAGCCGAGGTTCGTACCAGCGACCCAGCAACCTACTTGCTGTGAGGTGACAGCACTACCTACTGCGCCACTGCGTCGCCCATGACTTTATATAAAATTAACTTTGATGTGAGATATAACCTGGGGCAGACAGAATCTGCGGACATTTTTTCTATTTCTGTGCAGAATATTATAAAAAATCTACATATTTATGCAGAATGTTTTTGGGAGTATTGTAACTAAAAACTTTCATTCATTCATTTTCTTTTCAGCTTAATCCCTTTACTAATCTGGGGTCACCATAGCGGAATGAACCGCCAACTCAACCGCATACTCATTCACACTTATACACTAGGGATTCACCTATACCGCATGTCTTTGGACCGTGTCTTTGGACCGTTGTAGAACACAGAAACGCCAACTGACCCAGCCAAGTCTCGAACTAGCGACCTTCTTGCTTTGAGGCAACACCACTACCTACTGTGCCCCTGCATTGCAGCGTAGCTAAAAACTTAATATACTAAATAAAAAAATAAAAAACAATACCTTTTTAACTTTTATTTAATGTTTACAATGCAAATCCTATTCGATCCACTTATTTGGTAAACAAAGCAAGTCTCTCATATAATACTTCTACCATATATCTACTAAAAGACAGAAATAATTACTTTACAAACTGTATTGTAAGTAAATCATATGAATGTTTTCATATTAGTAATATTAAAAACTAAATTAAAAACTGAATAAATATAAATTTACACACAACTGAGTAAATAGACTCAATGATGGACTGAAAATCTGCAGATTTCAGCATGGGCAAATTCCATTTGGGCCTAGATTATGACTCAAAAATGGTCATAAATGACTATTTTTTCAATTTAAATGAGTAGCGACTTAGATCCAGAAACAGTATTCCTTGTGTCACAACTTAACAAGCGGATAATCATATTTCTTCATTTAAAAAAAAACATGTTTTTTTCATAAAAATTTGAAAGAAAGGTTATCAGACTAGACAATTTTAGAATCTGAGAATGTTCAAATGTCTTTTATATCTTCAGCTATGCATAAGTAAATATACAAGGATGAATAATTCACATTCAGACTAGTGAGCAACACACTAATAAATGAATAGGCTCCATTTTCACAGAACCTGCCAACATTTAAAGTAGTTGGCGAAAATTCAAACATCTCAGAGTCCAATGCAATTTGCATCAAGAACTCTGCAGCTTAAGGGATTTTAAAGTTCTCAAGCTTAGTGCCATAAACTGATGAAGACCAGACACGTCAATTAATGAACAGAGGAAACCAGACTTAAGGTCATATAATTAAAACAAGAAATCTATCAACTATCATTAAAGGTGAGATGTGTGTAAATTCTGTACCTCAAGCTCCGTCAAACAAAGCTGCAGCCCATCTGGTGACATCCATTAAATGCAATAACCCACGCAAAAAACAGTTTGACATTCACCTGACAAGACAATACTCCTGAGAATAGAACAAATTAGCCTGGAGGAACAGCTAGTGATACATAAATATCTATAGACGAAGAGAAGTATAGACAAGAGACACGTGAAAGAAGACTTAGGGCCATATCTCTAGTGCGTGACCTTTAACTTCTCTCTGCCATGATGTATACATTTGATTGAAGACTGTGATTAAAATGATTCTTTCTGAGTTTCTCCAGAAAAAAAAAAGCCTCTGGCATGTGTAGATTCTCTAGCAAGACTGCATACAATGCCAAGCATAAAAGAGTACACCCCATCACATATCTCTTTTAAATTCATATTTTTCTATAGGTATAGACAATATAGGATATATATATATATATATATATATATATATATATATATATATATATATATATATATATATATATATATATATATATATATATATATATATAATCTATAGGATAATATATGTGTGTGTATACATTAGATCAGGGGTCACCAATCCTGGTCCTGGAGGTCCCTGCAGGGTTTAGCTCCATCTTGCCTCAACCCACCTGCCTGGATGTTTCAAGTTTACCTAGTAAGACCTTGATTTGCTTGTTCAGGTGTGTGTGATTACGGTTGGAGCTAAAATCTGCCGGACACCGGCCCTCCAGGAACAAGTTTGTTGACCACTGCATTAGATTAGCTAAGTTCAGACTGCATGATTTCAGCTCTGATTTTGACTCGGCGACAGGTTTTGAGAAATCGCAAACAAATGGCTGAAATCACAGACAAATGTGTGCTTGTTCACTCGAGTAACAATCACACAGTGTAAACTATCACAGATGCATTCTGAGAGAATCGCCGATGAGTCGCCGACACCGTGAGATATTTGGCATGCTAAATATTTGTAGCTGTCTGCGATTCAAATCATGCCATGTGAAACGTGTTCTGACTGAAAATGAGATTGGTGATTAGCTACAGTCAATAAGAGAGCAGCATCCAGCTGAGAAGTTCCAAGTTCCAGGGAGTAGTAAGGGCTTCTTTTCAGTCTATTTGGAACCAAGAAATGGAGGGAAAACTAGTGGAAATTTAGCATGAGCACCAGTGTCTGTTCAATGTGTCATCTGAGCAATATCACAATCGTGTCAAAAAAGAAAAAAAAGGTAAACAGAAATTGCTAATTCCCGAACCCAGGAGAGCAAAATAAGTATATTTCCCACACCACTTAAGGCTTCTTTCTCATTATGTACTTATGTAAATAAATATATACTATGTGACCTCGCGTCTATTTCATGTCACTTCTCGCATGCTTTTGGTTGTGAAACATAGTATGGAACCGAGACAAAGTTGTCGGTGGTTCTCCTATTGTAAATTCATGCAGAGTGAAACCCCATGTCCATCTTGAAGTGTAAACACAGCAGCGACGGAACGCTACCCCAGATAGTCATGCAGTGTGAAAACAATTGTGTTGCGACTACTTTGAAAATCCTGCAGTCTGAACTCACCATTAGTCAGAACCAAGACAAAACTGGAGCTAACTAAAGACCATGGTCTAAACCAGTGGTCACCAACCCTGTTCCTGGAGAGTTATCTTCCGGGACATTTCAGTTGCAACCCTGACCAAACACACCTGTTTGTTATCATCAAGAGCTGCTTTAGGTACTATTAATTGGTTCAGGTGTGTTTGATCAGGGTTGGGACTGAATTCTGCAGGAAGGTAGCTCTCCAGGAACAGGGTTGATGACCCCTGGTCTAAACAATAGCACAACCAAAATAATATGTGAGGGAAAATATTTGAATTAAGAATAAATCAAGAGTAAATAAAAAAAGTAATTTAGATAAAGTATTTTTTTTTTATTCCAACGTACATTATTAATATTTCTAATGATATTTGTAGACCAAACTCTAAGGCCCAATCCCAATTCTTACCCTTACCCCTCCCCATGCTCACGTGGGTTTCCCCCGGTTTCATCCCACCATCCAAAAACTTGCAACTTAAGTTAATGCAACTTAAATTAATTGACTAATCTAAATCTGCACCATAGACATGCTCCTAGTAAGTAGTTATCTCTTAAGAGCAATCACTATCTGTTTATTAGCTACTACAGCAGGGGAATTCTCGAGATCTACCAGAACTGAAACTCCCCTCTCGCCTTGCAAACAGGAGGGAGCCCCGGGCTCGAGGATCTTATGAGCTCAGGGCTTGTAAGCTCCCGGGACAGCATGCCAAACAAGCTTTATAATCAATCACCAGCTAAGAGTGAACTCTTGGAAAAAAAAAAAAAAAACACTAAAATAAAAACCACTAAATTTATTTGTTAAATTAATTTATTTAAATTTATTTATATAATCCATAATAATAACTCCTTTATAGTAGTCCCACAACATACTTTCACATCTGACAATCGATGACACTCGAATACCCAGTCTGAAAAGTCTAGAGGCTGGGAATGAGCTTTTTACAGTGTCTGCTATAATGTTAATGTTGTTTTCGTATGTTCACATGAATGAATATGGGAATGGTGTATATGCACAGTACAGTTACGAGCCTAATGCCTCATTATATCATTTTGATTACATGTAATCATAGCCTACAGTGATTTCCTAAAGATACATACCAAAAAAAGAATACAACTGGAATAACTATAGCAGTCGCGATCATCAATCTCATATGAAGCAAGAGCTTGCGATGACATACGATGACGTGTGCAGGTGTCGTAGCTGTCCCATTTCTGAAGGGTAAATTTTGATTTCTTCCCCTACACACTCATTTTAAAGGGGTTTCAGGGGTTCCAAAATAGAATTTAGATTGGGCTTTATTTTAATGACTTTTTACTAAAGCTGTTTTGTTGTGCACCAATGCACAAACTACAACATTGCACCAACACCAGTTCTAATACACCAACATTTACTGTCTATATTGGCTTAGAAATGGATAAAATGTTACTTTTATAAGGGGGTGTAGTACTTATTTATGCTGTGCACTGTAGAATATATGTGTAAAAATATATCAAAGTGTGTTCTGCCTCCTCAATTTAATCGGTAGAGCATATGAGACAACCATGACAAGTATGAAACTAGGTTGCCTTCAGGCAGCCATCAGTGCAGCACAAACGCCTCAACTAACTTTCACTGACAGTGTCAGTCTGAGATCTGAGACGTGTTCACCAGTATTTGACATTGAGAAGATCACCGCCAACAAAGACTGATTCTTCGGCAATTAAATTCTCTGATGCACTTGAAATATGGCGTTTGCTTAACCTTAGCTGCCTCAGCAAACAAATTGGTGCAAAAATCTACTTTGAATTAAGTGTGTTGTTTGAGCAAATCAAATACTTTTCGTTCGTTTGGAGAAGAAAGTCGGCCTTTCCCCCCCCTTTCATGCTGCAGTCTAAACATTATGAAGGTTGTGTATAGCTCAGAGCAGATGGGAAGACTTTAAACAAACTTGCTACTTGTAAAAGACGAGCAAATTGAAGATGGAGCCAAGGTAAAAGAGCACCACCTGTGTCAACATGGCTCTGTGGGTCATATTTACTGATGCATCATTAATTTCCTTGGAGTGCTGTCTGTTTCGGAGGAGCTGCAAATTTTCAGGAAAGATGAAAGGGGACAGAAGGTTAAGATGGAGAGTAACTATTTAACTTGAGGGCAGCCTGGAAAACTACGAGCTTGTTTAAAGGACTTTGATGTGTCTGCAAGGACAGGGTATAACCAAGCTTCCCTCAATTCCTATGATGTTCTCTTTTAGTCTTCAGAAAAAGTGGAACGGGGCTGACAGCTCATGCTGTCACAAGGGAAGTGGTTCACATCAATCCCCAAAATGAAATAAAAAAGATAGCTATGTATCCATCTGCTTTTGTGACACATGACATAAATAATCAATCAATCAACAGGAGCATAGGTAGCTGGGAAGGGTCATGGCTCTTGTAGTTTGCAGCTATATGCACATATGGTGATGGTGCGCAAAAATATGAATAAATAAATTGCATAGCAAACAATCAAGTCAACAGCACTAAACAGGCAGTTGTTCCTGATGTGAAATGAATTGAACTGAGAATTGCTATTAGACTGTCTGAATAATGCATGGCCCTATATTGTCAGAGAATTGTCCAAATGCATTTTAAAATACATAAAGCAAGGGTTGTATGCATTTCAAGTATGCATTAAATAGATCAACAATGGCAGCGAACGATGTCTTTGACATTGTTAGTAAAGAGTTTTATTTAAAATAAATATTTTAATAATAATTTAATAATTTAATAATAAATGTTCTATTTACCGAATAATCTTTAAAACCAAAACGTATTATGGTAGGAACCAAACAAAAAAACTAAATTGAGTTGTTTTGTTTTGATTTGACACTATGCATTAGGGATGACCTGAAATTAATATTCTGGGACGAAACCCAAAATTCTGGATGTGCTTGGCCAGAAACCAAAACTGCTTTGTAATAATTGTTTATTATTTTAATAAATAATATAAATTTGTAAGACTTTATCAATTTTATGCATAACCTAGATTGTACTGAATTTAAAAAAGACAATATTTTAGTATCAATGAGTGAGTCAAAAATCATCATTTTACTAGCCTAGCCATGGCAGCACAGTAGTGCTATTGCAAGCAGCAGGATTAATTAATGCATGATCATGTCTTGTCAGTATGCGCATAACTGAGTAGAATAACATTTTTATTCGATAAGAAAACATTTGCATATACTACGATTGAAACACTTTTACCGAACAAATTCCAGTATGCGCATTAAAAAAGGTCATGTGATTGTTATAAGTATTAGTGTATTAGTATTAGTGTTATTATATTATTAATTACCTCCAGAGCTTTCAATAGTGTCTGTGCTCCGCTTTTCACGTCTTTAGACGCTACCACGTGTTCATTGCGTGACGGCATCGTCTTCTGAGGCGAAATTCATTTATTAAACAAGGAAAAGATTCACGCAGCTTCTCCTACCGCTGCAAATTACGTTTTTACTGTTGATATTTGGCACTAGTTAATTAGGAAGTGACGATTTTGTTCTATTGACTAGTTGGATGGATACACTATTTTATTTGCACATCTTTTATGCAATATTACAGTTTTGCGCAAAAAGCTAATTAAGATTTTTGGATGGAAACATAGCAAAAGTTTTATTTCAGCAGACTTTATTATTCCCATGACCATATGTGGTTTAAGTATAGATAAGCATTGGTTCATAAACATAATATCCATCCGGCAGAATATTAAGCTCTGCTCAGCTTCTTTTTGCACTTTGGTCAACCAAACAACAAACCTGCCTTAGAATGAAGTAATGAAATGAATGGATTTGATAACGCAGCACTTTCTGCGCTCAGAAAGCAATGACTATGGCTGGAGGAAGAGTGAAACTTGCACGCTTAACACTGTTGAGCAGTGTGGTCAAGCATAAGTTTAACAACTCATTTTTTAGCCGTTACTCTCTTTCAACAGAAAACCAAAAATGCCATTTTCAGAAAATAATTCAGTGCATCCTATACAATTATAAGAAATGTACTAATCAAAATTTTTTAGAACTATTTTTTAATCATGATTTGACACTAAAAAAATCTGCCAAAATTTGTTTTGATGCTGTGAAAAGCTGACATACCATCTATATTTTTATATGATTAAACATTTATTCATCATGCAACATACACACTGTCACACAACAGACCAAAAGAAAAACAAAAGAGAAAAGAAAATGTCATGAGCTTTATGAAAAAAGGCATAACTCACCTCTTGACCTTCAGTGATGTTATTTGTTCTTCCTGGCTGAATGAAGATTGCTTCTCCACAAAATTGTCACAGTATATCTAACTGATTTCTTAGAATCAAATATATTTCTCCGCAACTAACCCAATTATATGCAGCAACGTCCAAATTTATAGTGCTGCTGAATTGGGTGGCAGTATATTGAAAACTGTCTTGATTTGATTCATGTGTAAAAGATAAAAAAAGAAACACTGTATTGACATACTTCTAAAGTATCTTCTCTATGTATCATACTCAAACATGCAAATATCATACAGTAATCAACACATAAACAACATAAACCACAGTAAATAACACATAAACCCTAATTATATCCACCTATTATCTAAGCTGCATGATGACTGCTTTGTGTGAATTTTAGTAGTCCAATAAACTAAAGTTCTTTTAAAAAAATATAAGGTGTCATAATTTTCCTCAAAGAGCATTCATCAAATTTTTTTTAGAATTAACAAATTAAGTTGACTGTAATAACCCTAAACAAGTATTTCCGCAATAATATTATTGACATGTTGGAGCATCATTGTACTGTAGGAAATAAATCTTAAAGCTCTCATCCTTCAAAAATTAAATTTAGTTAATATTACAAGACCACTGTACTTCTTCTATACTTTCTCGTTTATTTTGTACTTTCTCGTTTTTTTCTCTTGTTTTATGTTACTATTTCTATTTGTGTTAATTGTACTCTACTGTAATTGTATGTTTCTGAAATATGTATGTGTTATTATGTCATGTAATAAGGATATTAAAATAAACGAAAAACAAGTCACCTTTCAAAGACCACCAATCACTTCACTCAGCAACTGTCATGGCATAATAACACATAAATATTTCAGCAGGGTCCGTCCTGTTTTTGGGTCCCCCTTGAAACATTTCCATTGTGTTACATGGATATTTGCAAGTGTTGTGACCAATTTGCAGCGCGTTTCTTCACTTGTTTGTGTTATGACCAATTTGCAACACGTTTGCTGTGAAATTGATGAAGATAATTTCTTTATTTGCTGATGTTTTTTGTAATTGCATGTGCTTTCCTGAATTGCAGCGTGTTAAGCTCTCTCAGCCACCGTACATGTAAAAAGACCAAGAGTAACGTTATTTTCATGACTGACAAAACTAAAGCATAATGCCAAATGTACCTCTCACTTAGTTTTCACTATGCACAGTGTATGGATAGCACGACCTAAACAGAAAGATTTGCTTTAGTTCATTTGAAACTAGAAGTGCAACTCATAATGTGAATAGCAGAAAAAGGTGGATAACACTGGCCCTGCAAATACAAACAGGGGCTCGATTCTCCAAATCCCGTCTGACAGCTGGCATACTGGCACACACACACAAACATGCAATAGCACTTCACCCGTTATACCATGGCTCTGAGTCTTAAAATGCCAACACAATAAGAGCATTGATTCAACGAGAGGAATGTTGAAGTAGTAAAAGCTGGAGAGGCCAGGAACACTTAAGAATTTCAACCGAGATAAACCATAAATTCTGACTGCAGGCTTTTTTTCAAGAATGGCCAAGATTAACTATCTGCCTGCGGCTCATTGCAACACTCTTATGGGGATGAGATAAAAGAACAGTTCTTAACAGAGCCTAAAGTGTCCGGTGCACTAGTCTTGCATACTCCATTTCTTGCTGCAAATGTTGCCATCCAGGCATGTGCTGGAGTTTAAACCCCAGGTCAATCTGCACTGCAGCACATTTAATGCTAATGGAAAAATGTACATTCCACACTACCATCTCACAAGAGTGGCTTAAAGTTATGTGCTGATGCTATTAAAGGTCTGCTGTGTTTGTAAGACTTGATTTTTAAAGTGTTTTTCCAGCTTGTTTGCTAGTTTATTTTTGGTTTACATTGAGAAATCATGGTTTTGAAAACATATGCAGGTATTATGTCACAGTGAATGAAGACAAATCAGACTGCATGATTTTAGCCAGGTGACATTTTCTTTGTTTTCACAAAACAATTTTAGGTAAAAATAACTTGCTGCTGTTATTATTTTAGTCTGGTTGGACTTTTGGAATTTGAATTATTTGACCTCTAAAACAGATTGTCAACATTGTACAACATTGCAACTAGTACTTTTTTAGATACTACTCCATTCAATTAATTACTTGTATATTAATATTACTTATCTGTTGTGTACAAGTGCTTATTTTTTATTATCTTTCCAGTAAAAAAACATCAGCTACACCAGTGGTTCCCATTCCCCGGACCGGTACAAGGCCGTGGATCAATTGGTACCGGGTTGTAAGAGAAATGATTAATTATTTCCATTGTATTTTTCATCTGCGTCTGAATGATCTTTTATTTTAAAAATATATATTTTGTTTTGAAAAATTACAGTTTTTTCTCGGTTACATTTCTGTCACTTAAGCACCAAAATTTAACCCACAAGCTGCCGAAATGAGTAAGAAACAGACGTCTTTCAAAAGTTTTTTTGTGAAGGGGAAAAGGCTCAGTGAATGACCCATGAACTGCCAAGGAATGGCTCTGCAACCCATTTGTCAACAAATCAAGTGAATCCAGCATGTCTGTGCAAGATCAACTGCTGGAGATCACAAATGATGGCGGCCGTTAAGGTCGATATTGGAAAAATCTGATATTGCAATATATATATTTTTTGCGATATGATATTGCGATATTGTATACAGTTTTACAAGACAGTTTGAATTGAGCTATTTGTAGGGAAATCTTACAGTATTCAGGTACAGAAATTGAATTATCACAATGCAAATTCAAGAGTTTACACTTAGCTGATTATTAATTATAAAGCGTGTTTGGCATGCTGTCCGGGGAGAGGGCCCTGTGCTTGAAAGATCCTCGAGCACGGGGCTTCCTCTTGTTTGTATGGCGAGAGGAGAGTTTGAGCTCAGGTAGGTCTCAAGAACTCTCCTGCTTATTATTTGCTAATGGCAATTATGAATTGCTGATTAAGAGTTCATCAATGCTGCCGATTTGATTTGGTCAATTCACCTATGTCATATGCCTTTAGACAGTGGGAGAAAACCGGAGAACCCAATGGAAACCCATGCAAGCACAGAAAGAACATGTAAACATTGCACAGAAACGTCCTACAAAAAGTAAATTTGTACTAAATTTGAACCAATGATATCCTTGCTGTGAGTCAACCTTGCTAACCACTGGGCCGCTGTGCCATCCTGATAAAGTAAGGAGGGATGAGTATAGGGTGAAAGGAGGGATTCTGAAAGATGAACATAACTAAGGTAAGAAACTCCTGCGTAGATAACGCAGGACCAGCTATGATCAATTATAAGCACGTGATCCTCTGGAAATTAGTTTATAAATAAACTTCACAAAATGTTTTTCTTACTTTTTATATTGCTTTTAGTACAAATATTAATTCTGAGATCAAGTTAAAATATTGTTTAGTTTTCACCGTCAGAAGAAATGTGAAAAGTATTTTTTGTTTTGTTTTTTTGCTTGTTTTAAGTAAATTATCTGTCAGTGTGAGAAGTGAAATTATTTTGTTTTTACTTTGAAATGTAAATATTTGGACTAGAAACGATGAAAATTCTAAATAAGAAATGGATTTTGCATAAATCATACAAATTCCATATAAATACAGTTATTAAATACAATTCTGTTTATCCTGGTCAACTATAATTCAGACTGAACATTGCATATCTTTGCGATGAGTCTATTGTGAATGCACACATTGCGATATCGATGCTTAAACGATATTGTGCAGCCCTTAAGCACCCACAACGAGTTCACATCTCGCATCTTTTCCATGTGCTACAGTGGAGGAGTGATGGGCAGGAGCGGTGCAATGCAGAAGCACCTTCGAGGAGAACCAGTTAAAAACATCTTCAGGATAGACCCTTTTCACATTACCAAGTTTTTCAGGAGCAGAAGTTGTCATTGTTGGATAAACTTTGAGTGCAGTGATTGGGAGAGTACAGCAAATATTTTTTGTACAATCCTATTTGCTGAAATGATAAAAGAAAAAAGAAAAGGGGAAACATAGTAAGTGACTGATGAAGGCAGCCAGAGGAGAGAAAAACATCAAATTAACTCTCAGCCCTACAGATGCTGCATTACAACCACCTTGCATAAGCGGTAATTTGTATTTTTGTAATTTTGCGCAAAGATGATATACTACATACTTAATTAAATATAAATGTTCATAGTTTTTTTTTTTTTTTTTAAATCTAAATATTAAAAAGTTTTAGGAGAAACTTTCAAGAAAGTTTCAAGATTATGATTTTTTAAAAAACATGAACATTTATGTTATGACTGTTATGACGCGTTAAATGGTCAAAACGGTCATATAAAAATATTCATAGGTTGTTGTTTTTTTTGCATTTTTTTTAGACTGCAGTGTTTTTTTTTCAATAAATAAAACATATCAGAGTTGTAGCAATGTTTTGTCAGCTTATCCTCAGAGATAATGGTTGATAGTCGCTTAGCATCACTCCTTCCTCCCTCCACCGGGCCACGATAAAATTGTCAATTGTTGATCCGTCTGCAGTGATAAAAAAGTTACTTAGGAGCTACAATATCATGAAGTAACAGTGAAATATTTACTGCCACTGAAAAGTTTAATCAGTAAAATATAACTATTATCATTTTATTTTGTCAATAGTTGTGAGCAAGGATACACAAAATAGACGATATATATATGCAAGTACATGGAAAAACAACAAGCACTTTTGGACGGTCATCATTGGCTAAATTTTTGTGTTTTGTTTTCAATTTGGTGTATGACAACTAACCAAAGGAACTCCGTTATAACCTGTAAATCCATGACCACTCGGTTTCTACATCAATAACTATTTGCGTTTCAGATTTTACAATAAGTTTAACACTAGTTGAAATCAACATGGTCTTGTGTAGAAACTAAGCCCCACTTGTTTACAAAAGGCAGCCCGCCAGTCATTTTACCCTGGTGCATTTTATATCCTTGCGTATTATGCTGGTTAAATTAGACTGCGACAAATTTATCGCAAGCCTTTTCGGGTCGCATTTAAAATGCACAGATGAAGGGGACATAAAAAAAGGACATAAAAGGCATGTGTCTTTATGGGTGCTCATAAATAGCTAGAGAAAGCGTAATATTGAGAAGCAGTTTTAGCCGTTTTTGTGCTTTCTTCTTGATTTCAGAAAAACCACAGTCCAATCCTGCAGCCACAGCACAGGAATAAGGATAGAAACAGATTTATGATGCAACGTTTTCCCAGGCGAAGGCAGTGTTTATCACCATGCCTGGGCTTCATGGAAAACAAGCGAGAAAGAGAATACACAACAGCAGGAAAAAATGGCACACAAAGACTTGGCTGTCTTCCGCTTGGCATTGCACTGAGTGAAATAGTTGGAGATGGATTTTCAGAGAGATATGACTGAGAGGGTCTGCTGCACCAGACCTCGTTGTCATGCTTAAAGTGAAATCCTTCAAACGTCTGTTCGGGAATGCACATGGGACAAAGCGCTCTAATGCTGAACAGCTGCAGAAACAGGAATGCCTACCTGCATTGCAAATGATGTGTAAAATTAAACATGTCATGTAAATATAAAATGATGATATGCCTGTTTCAAATTTTGGCAATCCAAAAATTAAAGCTATTGCGAGAATCTGCATTAGTCTGAAATTTGG
Source organism: Danio rerio (assembly GCF_052040795.2). Taxonomy (NCBI): domain Eukaryota; kingdom Metazoa; phylum Chordata; class Actinopteri; order Cypriniformes; family Danionidae; genus Danio; species Danio rerio. The sequence continues at coordinate 35,562,536 of NC_141026.1, read as the reverse complement.
GTTAATTTACAACTATGGCTATTTTGATCATTTAATCTAACACTTATTAGAACAAATCATCAATTGATCATAGCTTATTTAACTGGTTAATCAGTAGACATTGACTAATTTTACAGCTTTTAACAAATATACAAGATCATTTTGAAATGTCAGTTACTATTACTACAGTACTACAAAACTGCAATTATCAGCATGACTTGATAAAACTGGAGTCATTTCATAGCTCCTGAAAAAACAAATTCCACATTGCTACCATCAGATGCTTCCTTAACTGTTGTTTTCTCACCACCCTTTATTTTTGGCTTTGTTACTGAGAGAAAGTGCAACACATGTCTATATTTTCTTTTAACCATTGCTTTTAGCAGTGCGCACTAAGAGGTTATTTTTCAATAATAGCAATTAATCTATATTACCTATAAGAAATTAAATAACTCATCCTTCACTTGTTCCAAAACTGTTTGAGTTCCTTTTTTGAGTTTAGTTTATATTTCTTTGTGGAAATATAAACTGGAAAAACAATGGAAATACACACCTATTGCCATTCATAGTATTTTTCGCTGCCACTACAGTCATTAAAGTCATTAACAGCTTTTTTTCCAACACTCTTCAGAATATCTTGTTTTGGGTTCAAAATAAAGAAAAAGAATTGTAATCATTGAAGAACTTTTAAAAAATGAAGAATTTTGTGAGTAAATGGTGAGGAAATTTTTGTTTTTGGGTGAACCTTGTTTTAAAACCAACATAGGTTTGTTCTGAAAATCTTCCCCTATGTACATTTCTGAGAAGTGCCAAATACGTCCCAGGAGGTATGTGTTTTTGCAGTTTTTGTTTGCGCAGAGGCCGCTGTGTACACTTTTTGAGATCTCAAATTTCTCTTGCGAGTGCCATTCGTGCCTGCTCTTCTTGCGTAAAGGCCACTGTCGACTGACTGACAGACTGACCAACCAACCGATAACCCCACCCACTTCTTTCTCTAAACCCAACCGATAGTGTTTTAAAATATATCAATAGACCAGCACCCACCCACATCCCTTAACCCAACTGACTGTTTTGAAAAGCAATCCAGAAAAGGAAAACCCTTTACAACAACCTGATTTTTACCACATTTTCAGATTTTACCACATTCTCATTCTGTTATTATTTGTCTTACTTGCTTTCTGGAACCGCCACTGGACAAACTGGTAACAGTAAGAAAGCTGCTAATATGGAGGTAAGCAGTCAGTTGGCAAGTGCTCCAAAGTCTAGACCCTCAGTAGTGATTATTAAACTACACTGAACTGAGCTGAACTGAACTTAAACACTAAAAAACTGAACTAAACTGTTCCAATTTACTATGACCTTTTACTGTATGTGAAGCTGCTTTGACACAATCTACATTGTAAAAGCGCTATGAAATTAAGATGAATTGAATTTAATTGAAAAAAGAACGGCACCATACCCACCTATATCGTTTTTGTTTTTTTTTTAAGATGAAATGCAGCCATACGTAGCTCTGGCAACATAGTTTGTGATCTCCAGAAATGTATATAGTTCAATGTTTTTTAACGAGCCTTTATGTTCTTTAAAACCCATAACAATTTGTCAATCAATACAATGTAACCTCGCCTTAATTCTTACCTTAACATTTGTGTTAAAAGAAGAGCAACATTGTTCCACAAAATGTTAAAGGAATTACCATTCACCTCAGTATTTCCTGTAATGTCCTCATTATGACTACAACCTATCAACTCACAGCTCATATAATCTTAAGAAAATTGCATACAAACTTGTACACCTCAGGTAATGAAATTCTGATGGGGAATAAGTGTAAAATTCTTGTTTATTTGCTGTTTCCAAACACATGCAGTCAGTTTTTTGTAGTTACCAGCTTTTTTGCAGAAAAAAAAAAAACTTCCATAGTGAGAAATAATACAAAAAACAGAACCTTCAGATATGATCTGCTTTCAAAACCAGTTTTTCCGTTTTAATTTGCTTTGGCCAAGTTCACCTGGGTTGTGCAGGGCCACTTGGTTCAGAAATGATGCTATAACACTGCAATGTCCTAATCTGAGTTTAAAAAGGTTACGTTTTTGAAATCGCTCCACCACCTTCGGAGCTAATGTGGAACTAAGCAGAGCAAAGAAATATGGGAGCCAACAAGTGTTCTGCCAAAGCCTTGGCCGACTCTGAACCTCCCTGTCACATGGGAGCACAAAGCACTACACAAGGGCAAATCGAGCAGAGCTGCTGGAGCCAAAAGCCATAAATGAAGCTTGTAACACTGAGTCTTAAACAGTGGATTCTAGCAGTGGAATCACCGCCAACATTTTCACCTTGCCATTTGCATGGCATACCAAAGAACTGCACAGCTCAGCTTGATATTTTGCACAATAGAGCTGTCAACTGATTCAATTGTTGTCAAAACAGGCATTCATAGAGTGTTGTTTGGCTGTAAATTTAATGGAATATTCACCCAGAACTGAAAATTCTGTCATCATTTACTCACTCTTCACTTGTCAGAAACCTGTTTGGGGTTTTTTTCCCTGATGAACAAACAATAAGGTATTTGAAAAAAAAATGTTAGAAAGCTATAACCAATGACTTCCATAGTATCTTTTTCCCCACTAGTTTTCTTACATTTTCCAAAATATCATATTTTGTGTTCATTGTGTTCATATATTATGAAATCACTTACTCATCAGCAAGTAAATGGTTTAAACTACCCCTTTTACTCTCTCACCTTTTTTTGTGATCCATGATTGGTCAGTCAACAAACTTAGTGCAGGGACTTCAAGGGTAAAATTTGAATTGAAAAGCTCTCATATAAACATACATTACTCAAAATGATTTGTAGCTTAGAAAAGCTTCATTAACTTACCCAGGCTGAAAGCTTTATTAGAGTAATAATCATGATAAAATAAAAAATTTTATTTAATGCTTTAATATCTTAAGGCAGTGGTACATGAGCTTATGCCTCAATTAAATGCAATTGATAATGATTTAAGCAGAATAGTAAAGTTTGGTTTTACAGTAAAATAAATAAATATATATTAAAAGAGAAAATGAAAGGCAAGGCAAATGCCTTGTTGATGCCAAAGGTCGGAGGGAAATGGTCAGATTGGTTCCAGCTGATAGACAACAGTACCTTAAATAACCACTTGATACAACCGACGTATGCAGAAGAGCATCGGACAACACGTCCAACCTTTAGAGGAATGGGCTACAAAAGCAAAAAACTACACCTGATGAAACTCCTGTCAGCTAAAAACAAGAAACTGTGGTGACAATTCGCACAGGCTCCCCAAAATTGGACAATAGAAGATTGAAAAAACTTTGCCTGGTCTGATGAGTCTCGATTTCTGCTGCGATATTCAGATGGTTGAGTCAGAATTTGGCATCAACAACATGAAAACATTAATCCATCCTGCCTTGTATCAATGGTTCAGGCCGGTGGTGGTGGTGTAATGGTGTGGGGGATATTTACTTGGCACTTTGGGCCCATTAGTACCAATTGAGCACTGTGTCAATGCCACAGCCTACCTGAGTATTGTTGCTGACCATGTGCATTCCGTTATGACAACAGTGTACCCATCTTCTAATGGTTACTTCCAGCAGAATAAAATGCCATATAATAGAGGAAATCATTTCAGATTTATTGAACATGAGAATTAGTTCACTGTACTCAAATGACCTCCACAGACACCAGACCTCAATCCAATTGAGCACCTTTGGGATGTGGTTGAACAGGATATTTGCATGATTGATGAGCAGGGATCTGTGAAAATCTGCAAGTGGTGCTCGCTGCAGAGCCATTTGAGGAGAGTTGAGCTCCAGAGAGGGGGAGCTTAAGCTTGAGCTCCACCTTTTTTGCACTTCTTCTACGAGTGATGTCACTGGGGGTAGGGTTAGGGGTGGGGTTGGTGTACGCATTAAAACAGCTTACAGGAGGAGGAGCGACAGCTCATGCTCCCCCTCTCTGGAGCTCACCTCTCCTCAAATGGCTCTGCAGCGAGCACCCTCTCAAAATCTGCAGTAACTGCGTGATGCTATCATGTCAATATGGACCAATATATATCTATATATATATATATATATATATATATATATATATATATATATATATATATATATATATATATATATATATATATTAAAGAGAAATCATCATGTTCAAATAATCATGTGACACTAATGGCTGTAGCAGTGGCTAATGAATTGTGAGTTTTTTAAATTTTTATTTTTAAAATGTAAATTATTATTACTGTTGTTGTTGCTATTATTACATGCTCAAAAACAATTAAAATGTCTTAAATGCATAAAACAAATGTAAAACTAGTTGTCTCTATTTATTAAAAACCAAAACTGGTACAGAACATTTGGACATGCTTTACGGTGGGCTAATTTTGCTCATATTTTTGATTTTTCACACTCATCCACACTTATGATGAAAATGCCATGAGCAATTATCACACCTGTTTCCGTGGCAGCACTAGAATCAGCAACAACAACAACATATCAGCCCACGTTAATATTTAAATGTGCTTTTGTATATTTCATTGCTGGCAGTCATTTCAAACTCATAAAGAATATTAGTTTTTTCTCCTCGGTGTACTTTATGGAGGACTGCATGTACAGCTCAGTTCCTCATTAAGCCTAGCCACAAATACAGCCACGATGCCTGACCTCCATGTCTGGAAAATTGATCCCAGAAAGACTTGCTCATGCTTCTTCCCAGAGTCGCTTCGAAAGCCATCATCTCACTTAGCAGCTCACCGACTCATCTATTAACACATCACTGTGTGCTTGATCAGAGCGAGACGCCAAAAGTGGCTTTTCCTCATCAACCATACGACTGCACAAAGCCTTAGAGAAACCCGAGTCAAGTAATCAGGCATCAGTGATCAAACGAGATGGATCTGAAGTCAATAACAAGGATAATGGTAAATGCGAGGGTTGCAGGCTTTAACTGACACTTTCACAGAGCTGGTGGGCAGCTAATAAGTTGATCTTCGCCCCATTACTGCATGGGAACATGCTAGTTTATTCATAGTAGGCAAAACACAAAGAGACAAACCAGCTGTCGAATGCAGCATCTCCACCATTAGCCCGTTCAACATTTGACAGCCAATTGTATGCTTAGGAGACACGACATAGTGCTGTTATTAAGCAAAATGGGCTACGTTTTGTAACACTGGAGCAAATGTGCGCAAACACAAAATGCTAATGACGTCTCTGCTGAGAAGAAGAGATTGAGGGAAGAGCCAAAAATCAAAGAGACGGCTGTTGACCTTATAAAACTATGCTAATGCACAAAGCAGCATATGCTGATTCTTGGACTTTCTCCATTGCAGCATCTATCTAGAGATGACATCAGGTCAGAACAGTCAACGCCAAATTACATTGAGGGTTGAAAAGATCAAAAATATTCTCCAAATGACCTACAGACAGATGGGAACAATGGTTACTGCCAACTTTACAACAATCCGTTTAGTTTTTGAGTTTTTGAACTGAATATTTACAATGTATATGTGGTGAAGTTTAAAAAGAATTATGCAATTTTTTTAAGGGCACTTTCACACCTGTGGATGGATTCTTTTGTTCCAAAACAGGAATTAAAACTGTTACAATGTTGCACTTTGTTCTCTGTGAGTTTTGCTTTTACACGGCAAAGTTTCTAAACAAACCAAAATAGGTAAAACAAGTAACCTACAAGTAAACCTCACCTTACATTGGTCAGACTTTTCCCGCTCAGCTGTCATGCGTCCTTATTTTATTATATGATGATGGGCAATAAGACGATATAAGTGAAAAGCTGTGCTTTAATTTTGGATGGTGACACCCACAGGCATCATCACCAGATATAGATCAGAGGTAAGATGTTGTTTTTTTTTCCTATATAGCATTTGGCTTATGCAATATAGGCTTTACATTATAGAAAGAAATAACAGATAAAGACTGCTGTTCGGTCCATTTCCTTAATAGGTAAACAGCTCTCGTTATTAGTTAACATGCTTTCACTTTCGTATTTGACATGATACTGGTAGGAGTGACATCCCGCCCTACTCATAACTCTCTTTTCATATAGCCGTACTAAGGGTGTCACAATCCTCCAAATCCTCAATTCGATTACATTTTTGATTCTAAAGACACGATTCGATTCGATTTTCGATTATGAATAATTAATTAATTAATGACCAGGGTTGTAACAATATACCGGTATGACGGTCTACCACGATTTGAACGTGCACGATTATCATACCATGAACAATTGCATATCAACGGTTTTAACCCTTAAAGACCGAGACAGCCGCCCGCGGCTAAAAATAAGTATTGCTCTTAAATGTTTAATAACTTTTGATCCTCTGATCCGATTCATACAATTCAAAGATTGGCATAAAGAAGAGAATCTCAGCTTTCCAGTGCTGTATCACATAACATTCGCTTTCAGACTTTCAGAGGCTCCAGAATCAGTGTGGTTACGTCATCAAAATTTGACAACGCTGATTTGACAAAGAAACGCTCGTCACTGTGTCTCTGGACAAACCAGACATGATACATTGATGCATTGTCCCTCCTCCATGCCCAGATTGGTTCAAACTCGCTATATCACAACCAATAAGCATAGGTTTCGCTTTTGTTTGTGGACCAACAACGAGCTGTTTGAACAACACGGAATGAGAGATACATTTATGCGCGGCTAAATAAAACACAAAAAAAAAAAGTTTTGCATGAAATAATTCTCATACTAAGTACTTTTGCATGCACAGCAGCACAGAAACATGACAAAACAGTGACACAGCAAAGACGAACTGCTGCTCTTGCTGTTTTCAAAAGACGCAAATGAAGGTGCAGCTGTTTGTCTGCATTGCAGACAACCATATCCATATCCACAGACAACCATATCCATGCTGGCACATAAAACCTAAGGATGTTCCATATTGAATCTAGTTTCGTTATGTAACTATTTATAGTATAGTAAATATTTATATCTATTTTTTACTGAGGATTTGCACCATGTTTATTTGGACTTTATTTGGACTTTGACACATTATATATTTTTTTCTTATTTTTTTATTTGTTCATTGTAAGTGGTGTTGTTTATAGTAACTGAAAATATATTATTTGGAAAAAGTCAAATTTGCTTCACTGTTCTATTATTTTGTAACATTTGTAACATACCGTATACCGCGAAACCGTCAAACCGTGGTATTGTTTTAGACGATTATCATACCATAAAAAAGTCATACCGTTACAACCCTATTAATGACCAATTAATTATTTTTCAGCCTACAGTTTAAACTACCTGACCTGCATGGTCTTTGTTTTACCCATAAACAAATCATACAGTAAATGAATAAAGGCAAGATAAACACATAATTACCACCTGTCAATCACTTTTTCTGCGGGACTCGTGAATAGGCAGTGATCTGTGTCGTTATAATGGCGTCGGTAAAAAAGACGCACAACCAACAGGAACCAGCCAACAGTATCTGAGGTGTTCGCTAAAATGACTAAGTACAAGTGAGTGAAAGATTGAAGCAGTCCTCTGACTGCCTGGACCTGCTGTCTCGAGCGCAAGGCTGTGTGTGCGTCTGAGTCTGTGTGGTCACGTGATGTGCATTTTCAGAGGTAGAGAGGAAGGAGGGCTGCTCAGAAATCCTACACGCCACTGTGGATGTCAATTCGTTGTCGTTCTAAAATGCCATTTAAAAACAAAGACAGTGTAAACAGGGCCTGAGTGTGTACTTTTCGCGAGCGCATTTGCAACGGGGGAGGGCGGAGGATCGCGATGCCGGTGTTGTCTATCAGACGAACCGTACGTAATACGTACATAGCAGAGCTTGCAAAACTGTGTTTTTTTTTGTCGACAACACGAACGTTGTCAACATAACTCACTGGAAATCCAAAATGCTTACACACCGGCGACTTCATTGAAAGAGGAGAGGGTTTAAGTTATGTCGACAGGTCTCCTGCTTCTGCAGTTAAACAAGCACTTCAACAAGCCTGTTTTTTTCCCGCTTGGCAAGCCAAGCTGACGTGACATGGGGGCGTGGCAGCATCGACGATTCTATTTTTTGATTCGATAATCAAAATTGAGCATAAATTTCGATCGATTTCCATTAAAAATCGAAATTGTGACACCCCTAAGCCGTACTGTATATATGGCTATTAAATATCCATAATACACTGTGATATACCCTGGTCTGGATCGAATTGCTTTCTAACTACAATCAATTCACTCCAGAGATTGTTTTAATCGAGCCAAGACCACCTCATTCAGGGAATCTCTGACCGATTAATTTGACGCGGATCTGAGCACGATTGCTGGATTTACATATGCTCTAACTGGGGAAAAGTGCCAGGTTCAGAAATAAACTTCTAGGTCTGAACCCCCCTAAAATTTAATTTTGCAATTCAAATTAGGGCTGGACGATATAGCAAAAATGCAATCTCAATGAATTATTTTCCATACTGAATGATAACGATATATATTTTCAAATCAGTTGTTAATGCTTCCAGATTTAAAAGAGTAATCCAACAATGACTAAAGCTAAAAAAAATCTTTAAATGGCATAACATTTTCAGCCGATAATTTTTTTTCTCTAATATCAATACACTTTCGATTCCTATTGTTGCACATTTCTGCTGTGTGATTGGCTCTTGAATCAATATAGAGTAAAAAAGTTCAGAGCTTATCACTGTTATTGACAAATTTTATTGTGATTCGATTTAATATCATTTATCGGCCCAGTCCTAATTCAAAACATCTTTTTAATTTTTTTCTCTCACTTTATAGAGAATTTTGACTACAATGATTACTTTTGGTGTTTGTTTGTTCATTTGTAGCAACTTGGGTGCATAAAATTTATATAAAAAAACTGTTTATTATTTTTTATGACAATTATGAAACCATGTTGGCTCAAAAATATAATAATGAGCAAAACAATGGTGTTCAACATTGATAGAGATAAGAAATATTTAATATTTTGAAATCAAATAAACAAATTATAATATTTTACAGCACTTTGTGAGAATTATATTATCTAATCACTTCTAATTTTTTTTGTATGAAGTTTTTTATTGTATTTTATGAATTTAAACTGTCCAATTCCATAATTTTTTTTCACACAACACTTCCTCCTGTAGTAAACTTTGACATTCTAGAGCAGGGGTCACCAATCTCTTTTTAAGCTAAAATCTGCAGAACACCGAAACTCCAACAACAATTTGGTGATCCCTGTTCTAGAGGTATGTGGTAAATATTGAATGAGTGAACAAGTCAGCAATTTCACACACAGTGTAACACAGAAAATATGTTTTTCATGTCTTCTCAGGTAAATAGGAATTCAGCCCTCCATTTCCTTACATCTGTTGTAAGAAAAAGTCTAGACATGAAACAGAATCTTTCATCATTACTTCAACTATTGTTGATACTGATACCAACTACACTCTGAACAAATAGATAAGATTTCTTCATTTGAAAAAAATAAATTGTCCTAAGAATTGACTGTGGAAACCAAATTCATTTATGTGAAGTGTGAACAACTCAAGTGAGTTTAGGGTCTCATTTGTCTAAAAAACACAGTATCAGATTAACACAAGGGCATTTCAGCAAGTCAACTCAAGACATTTGTCACTTCATGCACCTTAAGACAATTAGATTATTCTTGGATTGAAAAGCACAGTCCATCAATGTTCCTGTTGCTGTGCAAGAATGAACAATCTAATAACAACTGCCAAGTGGCAAATGAGAGTAAAACATTGGTGTTGGTGATTATATGCAGCAGTATTATTCAACAGTTGGCTGGAACATCTTTAATAATTCTAACAATGCCTAAGAGTGTGATGCATCTTATATAATGACAAAATCACAAACACTGCAAAATATATTGCAACACTGCAATTACATAAATACGTAATCTGCTGCACAGCACTGTGGTCTTTTAATGTGAGCAGCTCATGATAACAGTATTTTTAGTGTTTTTGGAATGGCCTGGGTGGCAGTAAACTCAGCTAAATCTCTGCAAGTTTAACTCAGTTATAATGTGCATTTGCAACTGCGCCAAACCTCTTGGCAAGTGTGTAACAAGGTTTATAAATCTGTTGTCAAAATAAATAAGAGAAGCATTTCAGAAGATAAGTTTCACCAAAACACTTAGAAACAAAAAAATAACAACAACAACCAGCATTGCTTTTTGGAATTTTACATTTAAATGTAATAATAATAATAATAATAATAATAATAATAATAATAATAATAACAATAATAATTTTCATTATTTTTATTATTATTATTATTATTATTATTATTATTGTTGTTGTTGTTGTTGTTGTTGTTGTTGTTATTATATGTTTATTTATTATTATTATTATTATTATTATTATTATTAGTAGTAGTAGTAGTAGTAGTAGTAGTAGTAGTAGTATTGTTATTCCCAGTGTTGTGTTGCGGCTAGAAGGGCATCCGCTGCGTAAAACATATGCTGGATAAATTAGCGGTTCATTCCGCTGTGGTGACCCCTGATTAATAATTGGACTAAGCCAGAAAAAAAATAAATAAATGAATTATTATTATTATTATTGTTGTTGTTGTTGTTGTTGTTGTTGTTGTTATTATTATCATTATTATTATTATGAATGCTGTTTAATAGAAATACAATGCAAACAGATGTATTTCCATCATTTGTTCTGCCTTTTTTTATGAACACAGTTTCAATGCTTTTCATAAAAAAAAAATTCTCAAGTCACTGGCCATTGGCACGCTTGACAAAATATTACTTTTTGGCTCAGTGAACACACATACTGTATATAGACTTTTCATATTCTACAGCAAACAAGTAAAAACTGACCAATGTGCAGTAAAACAATGACCAATAAACTATTCACAACAAGGATCAAATTTCATATTGCATGACAACGACTAATTAACACAAATGGTGATTTTGGAAATAATACATCAAATTAATTTCAAAATAATTCAAAATTTGATTAAAACTGAAGATAATGTGTTGCAATGTCTCTTTTTAACATTTTAAACATAAACTGTATTTACACTACTCCATTATTATGGCTTTCTTTATGGATTCAAAACAGAGGGCATTGAGCTTGACACCACATCATACTGCAGATATTCACAGCAGGATCGTACATAATTTTGCATGCTTAAAATGTAGTGTGACTCTGCATGTAGGTCATCCACCACTTCCGGCTCTAATGACTTTAAAATGCATCTCTAATACCATTAAAATAACACACAAATGTAACAACAACAAAGTCTATGTGATCATTCTCAACTAGAGTTTAAACTGAAATCCACTTTGCAATACCTAATCGGTTAAAATAAAATCGATTTGATCGATTTGGTAAACTTGACACTTTAGACTCATAAAACTCTCTACAATCAGAGTAAGTGTTTCGTCAGTGTTCCACAAGGATCCCTTGGCACAGGGTGAGTCTCAGGATTGGCTGACTGTCAGCCATCCAATGCACCAGTGATCAATTATTCAACAGAACTGCATGTTTTTGCCTCTCTCGACACTTAGGAATGGCTTTGCTATGCTGTTTATCACCGTCTTTGGCGCCTTGGCTGAAACAAAGGAACTCAATAAGCCACTAAAAGAGGATCTACAGTGAATAAAACACATTAATACCATAAATACTACCTAAACCTTCACCATAAAAGAAACATGCACCCCAGACAGTAAGAGAGAAGAGCGGTCTTTGAACTAGCAGACTTGGCTGTCTGACCTAGTTAGCATATGAACACCCCCACAAGCAGACTGTACCACAGTCAGAAACACGGGGGCAACACAGGCCCCAGAAGAGCTTAACACCACACTTTAGATGTATTTTTGGCTATAAAATACCCTTAGTGCAAGTGCTTATTTCTTATCTTTGCATATGACACATTCACAAATCCTTGACAGAGGCCTAAAATCAGTATTGGAAGTATTTCTGTTTTTTCCCTAGTTGGAGCTGAAGTCTGTGATTTGCACACAATGTCCTCAAATTTTAAGTGAAGCGTTTTATTATAGGGTTGTGCTGCCTAATCTGAATGTGGAGAGAACATAATTAGCCATCTTGCTCTGAAGATGGGATTATGGATGCCATATAGATGTGGTAATTTTTTTACCCCATTTTATATATATATATATTTTATTAGATCAATTTTTTTTACATTTGTTATGCCTTTTCTCCAAACATTTCTTATATACAAATGTATATTTTATACATGATTATAATATATTAACAAACATGTATTTATTATGAAATCAGAATTATTAAACCTCTTTGAAATATATTTTCTTTTTTAAATATTTCTAAAATTATGTTTAACAAAGCAAAAAAAAAAAATCACAGTATGTCTGATAATATTTTTTCTTTTTTTCTTCTGGAGAAAGTCTTATTTGTTTTATTTTGGCTAGAATAAAGGCAGTTTTTTTTATTTTTTTTAAACTATTTTAAGGTCAATATAATAATAATAATAATTATTATTATTATTATTATTATATGTTTATTTATTATTATTATTATTATTATTATTATTATTTATATGATTATTATTGTTGTTATTATTATTATTATTAATATGATTATTATTATTATTAGTAGTAGTAGTAGTAGTAGTAGTAGTAGTAGTATTTTATTCCCAGTGTTGTGTTGCGGCTAGAAGGGCATCCGCTGCGTAAAACATATGCTGGATAAATTAGCGGTTCATTCCGCTGTGGTGACCCCTGATTAATAATTGGACTAAGCCGGAAAAAAAATGAATAAATGAATTATTATTATTATTGTTGTTGTTGTTGTTATTATTATCATTATTATTATTATGAATGCTGTTTAATAGAAATACAATGCAAACAGATGTATTTCCATCATTTGTTTTTTAATTTTTTTAAAACTATTTTAAGGTCAATATAATTAGCCCCTATAAACTATATATATTTTTAATATTCTACAAAACAAACCATCATTATACAATAACTTGCCTAATTACCCTAACCTGCCTAGTTAACCTAATTAACCTGGTTAAGGCTTTAAATGTCACTTTAAGCTGTGTCTTGAAAAATATTTAGAAAAAATATTATGTGCTGTCATCATGGCAAAGATAAAATAAATCAGTTATTAGAAATGAGTATTAAAACTATTATGTTTAGAAATGTGTTGAAAAAATCTTCTTTCCGTTAAACAGAAATTGGGGGAAAAATAAACAGGGGCCTAATAATTCAGGTGGTTTAATAATTCTGATTGCAACTCTAGATGTATTTTTGTTCAATATTTCCCTTTTCACTATTATTTCGTATCTATTTTATTTACTTGCTAAAAGATACATAAATATCCACACAGTAGTGAAACTCACCCTCTGAAGCTGAAGCCCCTGGAGGCTGAGGCCCTACAGGTGTTGGTGGCACAGGTCTTGGCCAGGGCTTTCCTGAAGTAAGGCCTGTCCTCACGACCCCAACATACTCCACAAAGGTGCCAGGGAAGTTGCCCTTCTCTTTAGTGCGTTCGTTGGTTCCATGCAGCCAGCCTTTGGGGCACTTTTCATCGCCTTCCTGATACTCAGATGCCAGCAGTGCCATCTTACTGACGGTGAGCAGATCACCAGGCTGCAGAGAGATATCGTCGCCCCGCTCCTGTTTGTACTCGAACAGTGCACGGTACTGGAAAAAACTGTCAGAGCTCATGATTTACTTTTCACATGAGCGCTCTGGTGGCTTTTCTGGAGTTGATGCTTGTTTAAAACTGACCTGGTTTAAAATCCTGAGTGCTAACTCACTTGAACAGTCCTTGGGTTAAATCCTGAGAGCTCATCGACATTCAGCTTGAGTTTCTTGTAAGGGTTAAAACTCCAACAGTACCATGTGTTGGGCTGTTATTGCGCAGTTCTAAATTTGGTCTATTAAGAAAAAGTAAAAACTTTTTTGGAATTAGTTACAAACAGGGTCAGAGAATGCAAAATTCAGCCCCATGGGGAGAACAGGAGAAACAGACCGATTGGGTGGCGGGTGCTGGAGAGTGGCAGCATAAATTTGGGGACACAGTGACCTGGAATCGGGACGCTGGGCTTTTTCTGCAGCGTTGGCACTAGTCCACATAGAAAAATGTACGATTTATTGAAGTAACCTCTGAGTTCATTTGCAGGTGTGGTCAGAAAGATGACATTTTCAGTCTATATATAAAATGAGAGAGCAAGAGCCTTGGACATCTTCTTGATAAACACCTCAAAACCTGAAAGCATTCATTTAAATAGTCAGTTTTACAAATTCTAACTCAAACCAATATAACAGCATTAAAAGAGCAACTTTTGTATTCCAATTTACAGCCTATATATAAAAAAATCTCTGCATTGTTAGAATGCAGCTACTATGCAAACCATGCATACATAGCATAACTCTGTGTGTTTACCAGTCGTAGAGTAACACAATGAAAACTGACATGTAAAAATGACATGTCTGACTTGCAGCGCGTGATTGGGACACTGCCAACTTGTGTACAGCGTGCAGAAACTCGACTCGCGTGATAATATAACTTACCTCCTGTCGCACTTCCTCAAACCGCCCGAAACAAAGGATGCGCGTAGTCCAAAACAAGAGCAAGGAGCGAGCATTTTACGGTCTTTTTAATAAAAACGTGCGTTTAAAATATATTCCCCCAAACAACCTGCGTGGCTGAGTCAGACATCCAGCCAGACTAGTGCTGTAGTACGGTTCAGCCCGAGTGACGTCAGATACCACGCCTCCTCTGTCTGCTTGTCACGCCGTGGGATAAAGTTGGGAAGTCGGGATGTCCTCATGGAGCGGTCAGGATGTGAAGAACGCAATGCAGCGTGAAAATGTTGCGTCGTACTTTTCATCTCGCCACGCAGTTATATAATACACGTCTGACGTGCGCAGATCACGTTAAAGGCACGCATCAGCATAATGCTTTCTCTATAATAGTTTTTTTTAAACCTTTTATCCAATATTATTTCATTTAAATGTTGCAATATTTTAGGAAAAACGTTATACGTATCAAATGGGTAAGAGCTAGTTAGGACATGTTTAAGACAAACTGCATGGATTACTCAAGATGCATTGATAAGTTATATTTACTCTTACTGCAAATTAGTGTAAATGTTGGCATTGAACATTTGACATTCAATGCAATTTATTTCAAATGAAAAGAAAAAAAAAACAAATCTAAATGATCTAAAGTCATTCGATAGGAAAACAATAAAACTAGAAAATATAAATGCTTAGGGAATAACCATCGTTTGGTAACACTTTAAGTAATTCACACCATTTACTATAGGCTTATTACCTGCCTATTATTAAGATATTAACCTGTTATTGGCACTTAAAATGATTATCTTAATCGTAATCGTACTCGTACTACCAGAACTACTACTGTTATTTACTGAAATATGCAGATAATTATTAATTTTAAATTAATTTTAAAAAAATTAGCTATTGAGCTGAAAGTCAATGATTAGCTAGCAATAGCATGTGGTGTACATTAAAATAAACGTGTGTGTGCATTACTCCAGTATTATGTAATTGTGTTAACATTTTATAAACATGACAACCCAACATCAATGTATGCATCTCTAGTGAGATCATCTGTGAGTTAGCCAGTTACAATGGACCTCAACTCAGTGAAAAGCATTTACACATCTCTCAAACTTTCAGAATGTTCATTACTTTTTCTAACAGTAAAAACATTGCCAATCTTCGCAATCTTAAAACTTTAAAACTTAAACATTCATTCATTTTCTTTTCGGCTTAGTCCCTTTATTAATCTGGGGTCGCCACATCGTAATAAACCGCCAACTTATCCAGCATAAGTTTTACACAGCAGATGCCCTTCCCGCTGCAATCACTGGGAAACACCCATACACTCTCATTCACACTCACACACTACAAAGAAATTTAGTTTACCCAATTCACCTATAGCACATTTCTTTGAACTGTGGTGGAAAATGGAGAACCCAGGGTTCACACGGAGACAACATGCAAACTCCCCACAGAAATTCCAACTGACCCAGCTAAGGCTCGAACCAGCAAGGTTCCTGCTGTGAGGTGACATCGCTACCCAAAAAATTAAACTAAAATAATGTAATGGTGTCAATGTAATATTACTATAACCCTGTTTCAAAAAGTTTTACAATCAACATTTGAACTGGATCAAACGCTTTCATGACAGTTGCTCTAAAACACCTAAGAACACCTGTTCTTGTCTAAGAACAATTTGAAAAAAACTTCTTGATCCACTTCAAATGTTGAATACCTTATAACATGAATTTATGTAAATATAGTGGTTAATAATCACGAGAACATTCATGCCCTTCCAGCTGCAACCCATCACTGTGAAACATCAATACACACTCATTCACGCACTTACATGGACAATTTAGCCTACCCAATTCACCTATACCACGTCTTTGGAGGAGACCCACGTGAACATGCAAACTCCACACAGAAATGCCAACTACCCTAGCCAGGGCTCGAACCAGCAATCATCTTGCTGTGAGCCAATCGTGCTACCCACTGCGTCACCATGACTCAAAAAATCATTAAAAATCAAATTTTGAAACTAATAATAAAATCACAAATAATAACAAAGGAGAAAAAAAAACTTATACAAGTGGTAACTAATCTAAAAAACATAGTAAGTTAAACAAGTTAACAAGTAAGTTAACAAGTAAGTTAACTCAAAAAATCATTAAAAATCAAATTTTGAAACTAATAATAAAATCACAAATAATAACAAAGGAGAAAAAAAAACTTATACAAGTGGTAACTAATCTAAAAAACATAGTAAGTTACTATAACAAAATTATGCTAACCGCACACAGATAATATGTTAAGCATTACCAAATGGTTAATGAATCATTTATTAAAAATTAACTACATGAATAGACTTTAGTAGCTAGTTTATAAATATACACTCAAAAAGCCAACAAAGCCACTTGCTCGATTTGCAAATAACAAATATGTCTTGTCGAAAAGAATGGAACGAGTTTTGTTCTGTTAAATGATTCATTCTAGTTGTTTGAAACTAAATGAAGAAATAATCAAATGAATTAGATGAGAACTTGTTGATTGAATGAAATTCATATAAAGGAGAAGCACTTTAGCAGCATCTAGAACAGCAGCCTGTAAGTACATTTAAGATTTGTTTCAGTTGTTGTGTATGGTTTGAGGACTTGTTTCCAGCTGTTTGTGTAAAGTTGTAGGACATTTAAACTTGCTTTCAGTTGTGTATAATACTAGAAGTTGTTTAGCCACTGTTTCCTTGGTTACTATAAGAGCTTGTGTAGCGAACGCAGACGCGGTTCGCGTCGTCCGCCTCAGTTTCGGCCCTTGTTTTGACTCGGGAGGCGTGTCCAAACGCCAGGTAACCACTATATAGTGAGCACGGTAGCATTAGTCGGCAGGAGAAGCACTTTAGCAGCATCTAGAACAGCAGCCTGTAAGTACATTTAAGATTTGTTTCAGTTGTTGTGTATGGTTTGAGGACTTGTTTCCAGCTGTTTGTGTAAAGTTGTAGGACATTTAAACTTGCTTTCAGTTGTGTATAATACTAGAAGTTGTTTAGCCACTGTTTCCTTGGTTACTATAAGAGCTTGTGTAGCGAACGCAGACGCGGTTCGCGTCGTCCGCCTCAGTTTCGGCCCTTGTTTTGACTCTCGAGGCGTGTCCAGCTGAATTCAATCAGCTAGTGCTTTAGGGGTTATATAAACAACTAGTTCACCGCGGCAGCGGTCGCGGCAGCCTCGTGTGAAGACCGCCTCGTGTGAAGACCGACGAGGGTAAAGACCATCGACTCTACCTGCGCGACTCCACCGAGCAAAGACACCGACAAAGCACTTGAGTACTTTACTTTGTTGTTTTACTTTACACTTATTTTTTTTGTTGTCAGTGCACTTTTATTATGTGTTTTCTAATTCCTGTTGTTACTAACACTCGCAAAACACGGGAGGTACGCTGCAGGCGTAATCCTCACAACCTTCGTTCAATACATGTATCTACTATTTCACAACTCTCTCTCTCCGTGGGCCTCTGGAATTGTCAATCAGCTGTTAACAAGGCTGATTTTATTACCTCCATAGCTACATATTCTGACTATAATCTCATGGCTCTAACTGAGACCTGGTTGAGGCCGGAGGACACTGCTACACATGCTACTCTTTCTGCTAATTTCTCTTTTTCCCACACTCCTCGTCAGACAGGGAGAGGGGGTGGGACTGGACTACTAATTTCCAAAGAATGGAAATTTACTCTGATACCGTCCCTGCCAACAATCAGCTCCTTTGAATTCCATGCAGTCACCATTATCCACCCCTTCTACATAAATGTGGTTGTCATCTACCGCCCACCAGGTAAATTAGGTCACTTCCTAGATGAACTGGATGTTCTTCTCTCATCTTTTTCTAATTTTGCCACTCCCTTATTGGTGCTAGGTGACTTCAACATTTACGTTGACAAACCGCAAGCTGCAGACTTTCAGACTCTGCTTGCCTCTTTTGACCTAAAAAGAGCACCTACTTCTGCTACCCACAAATCAGGTAATCAGCTAGACCTTATTTACACACGACACTGCTTCACTGATCAAACAATAGTAACTCCACTACAAATATCTGATCATTTCCTTCTGTCTCTCAACATCCACATTACTCCTGAGCCGCCACACACTCCAACACTGGTTACCTTTCGCAGAAACCTACGATCTCTCTCACCCAATAGACTATCCACCATTGTTTCAGACTCTCTTCCTCCATCTCGCAAACTCACTGCACTTGATTCGAACAGTGCCACTAATACACTCTGCTCCACACTAGCATCATGTCTAGACCGATTATGTCCTCTTGCATCCAGGCCAGCCCGTGCCAGTCCTCCTGCACCCTGGCTCTCGGATGCTCTCCGTGAGCATCGCTCAAAACTTCGGGCTGCAGAGAGAATTTGGCGGAAAACTAAAAATCCTGCACATCTCTTAACATACCAAACTCTTCTGTCCTCTTTCTCAGCTGAGGTTACTTCTGCAAAGCAGACGTATTACCGTCTGAAAATCAACAATGCCACTAATCCTCGCCTACTTTTTAAAACATTTTCCTCCCTCCTCTATCCTCCTCCTCCACCCGCATCCTCCACACTTACTACTGATGACTTTGCTACATTCTTCTGCACCAAAACTGCAAAAATCAGTGCTCAATTTGCTGCACCTACAACAAACACGCAAGATACAACACCAACACCACACACACTCACCTCCTTTTCTCAGCTCTCTGAGTCTGAGGTGTCCAAACTTGTGCTATCTAGCCATGCAACCACCTGTCCACTCGATCCCATTCCCTCTCATCTCTTGCAAGCCATCTCTCCTGCAGTCATACCAACACTGACTCACATAATTAACACATCTCTTGACTCTGGTTTATTCCCCACTACATTTAAGCAGGCTAGGGTAACCCCACTGCTAAAGAAACCCAACCTGGACCATACGCTACTTGAAAACTACAGACCAGTATCCCTGCTTCCATTCATGGCCAAGATTCTGGAGAAAGTAGTGTTCAATCAAGTCCTGGACTTTCTTACTCAAAACAATCTCATGGACAACAAGCAATCCGGCTTTAAGAAAGGCCACTCAACTGAGACTGCCCTGCTCTCGGTCGTGGAGGATCTCAGACTGGCTAAAGCAGACTCTAAATCATCAGTCCTCATTTTGCTGGACTTGTCAGCTGCTTTTGACACTGTCAACCACCAGATCCTGCTATCTACGCTTGAGTCACTGGGCGTTGCGGGCACTGTTATACAATGGTTTAGATCTTACCTCTCTGACAGGTCATTCAGGGTGTCTTGGAGGGGAGAGGTGTCCAACCTACAGCATCTAAACACTGGGGTACCTCAAGGCTCTGTTCTTGGGCCACTTCTCTTCTCCATCTACACATCATCTCTAGGACCAGTCATCCAGAGACATGGATTCTCCTACCACTGCTATGCTGATGACACCCAGCTATACCTCTCTTTTCATCCTGATGATCCCTCGGTTCCAGCTCGTATCTCAGCCTGCCTGTTGGATATTTCACACTGGATGAAAGATCATCATCTTCAGCTGAACCTCGCAAAAACGGAAATGCTTGTAGTTTCTGCCAACCCGACTCTACACCATAACTTTTCAATCCAGATGGATGGGGCAACCATTACTGCATCCAAAATGGTGAAAAGCCTTGGAGTAACGATTGATGACCAACTAAACTTCTCTGACCACATTTCTAGAACTGCTCGATCGTGCAGATTTGCACTCTATAACATCAGAAAGATCCGACCCTTCTTATCTGAACATGCAGCTCAACTCCTTGTTCAAGCTCTTGTTCTCTCCAAACTGGATTACTGCAACTCTCTACTAGCTGGGCTTCCAGCTAACTCTATCAAGCCTCTTCAACTGCTCCAGAATGCAGCAGCACGAGTTGTCTTCAATGAACCTAAACGAGCACATGTCACTCCACTGCTAGTCCGTTTGCACTGGCTGCCAGTTGCTGCTCGCATCAAATTCAAAACTCTGATGTTTGCCTACAAAGTGACTTCTGGCCTAGCACCTTCTTATCTGCACTCACTTCTGCAGATCTATGTGCCCTCCAGAAACTTGCGTTCTGTGAATGAACGTCGCCTCGTGGTTCCATCCCAAAGAGGGAAAAAATCACTTTCGCGAACGCTCACGCTCAATCTGCCCAGTTGGTGGAATGAACTCCCTAACTGCATCAGAACAGCAGAGTCACTCGCTATTTTCAAGAAACGACTAAAAACTCAACTATTTAGTCTCCACTTCACTTCCTAAGCTGCAATTGCCTCTTTGAATATCACACTAATTGTACAAAAAAAAAAAAAAAAAAAAAAAAAAAAACTACTAACACTTCCCTTCTTAGACTTTACAGACCTGAAACTTGCCTTTAGTACTTATTCATTGTTGCTCTTGGTTGTGTAAATTGCTTCCTTGTCCTCATTTGTAAGTCGCTTTGGATAAAAGCGTCTGCTAAATGACTAAATGTAAATGTAAATGTATATGAACGACATGAGTTACTGTGCGCCTCCATCACAGTAGGTGGCGGTAAGCTGGTTCGCATACCCACCAATAAAACAGCATGCGAACAACAATTCACTGTGCATGCTTAGCTTAACAGACTGAATTTTATAAATATATGGACAACTTATTCTTGGCACAAGAAATTTCAAGACAAAACTGCACTTGCTGTTTCTTTTGCATGTCGACGATTTCATTTTTGCACTGTTCCCTTTAAACAAGCTAGGGCATGAACTTGAGCTTGAACAAGACTCATGTAGTGATTAAATAAAGAAGATGTACATTTTTAGCTGGACAGAAGCTGTTGTGGCCAGCGGTTATGACAGTATTCCTTTAAATGTGGTGTAGAGTTAGCTCAGATTGGAACATCTTTTATTGTAATTGGCATTTTATTAAATACCGTTATTTTCTTCTGTGTTACTATTTTACAGCTTTTAAAAAGTTATTTACAAATCCTCTTGTTATCATTTTATGTTTATTTGTGTTAATACATAAATTGTCTCACACCATGGTTTAACTTAACTGCCAAAAAGATACTTTGAGACATACAGTATTGCGAGGATGTGAGGCAATATTGGTAATTTGGTGAAATCACAGCAGGTCGGCTGCAAGTTAAGAACTTCAATGCTGCCAACTAAGACAAATAATTGAAGAAACACAACAGATTTTAATATCCATACATGGACAAGACTAAAACTTGCTGATGTAACAAGGACGAATCTTGTTAAGTTGAAGGCTTTACTGACATTAAGTCAATAATAAATTTAATCAGATAAACACTACACCAACATTTTAATTCAATTAGCTTCAAAGAAGCTGCATGTTAAAACCATGTTGATTTGATTTTTTGATTTGACTTATTTATTTTCGAACAAAACTATCACACATAAAATATCATTAACAAAAGAAATGCATTTATTTTTTAAAAGTTTATATTGTGTTCATATGACACATTCAAAGCAGTTCAAGTTTACTTGATTAGTTTAGATGCACAATGGGTGCTACGATTAAATCCTGTTGATTCAGTAAATAATTTTTTGATTATAGCT
The DNA here is from genome assembly GCF_052040795.2 of Danio rerio. NCBI lineage: Eukaryota > Metazoa > Chordata > Actinopteri > Cypriniformes > Danionidae > Danio > Danio rerio. The sequence continues at coordinate 35,540,451 of NC_141026.1, read as the reverse complement.
ACACACGTTATATTCTTGACCCATATAAGCACATTTATACTGTGCTCAATGATATTATTTTCATAAATTGTTAATAATTTATTTTTCATTACTAAATTAAGTATTGCATTATTTACAAGCCAGTTATTTTAAAGTAGCTGATGGTTTTTTGATCATTCTGATTAATTAAGAGAATAAGCAAATAATTAATAAACTATTCAAACAAACATCAATGCATTATATTATTCAGGCATATAGTATTAGTAACTATGCATGTTAAGAAATGCTTTATTAACATAACTTAATGCAGTTTTATGACCTTATATAAAGGAGGGATTATTTATGCTTTGTAAATCCTTTATAAAGGCTCAGTTATATACTATACAGAACAGAAAGGAAATGAAAAAAGACGAACGAGTGACTCATAACAAAAGACATTCATTTAGTGCTTCAAAATAAAAAATACTTGAATGCTAAGTGTGGCAAAGATTATTAATTTATAAAAATTATTTTAAAATATTGGTGCGATAGCCCAGTGGTTGTGCCGACATGTGGTGCAGCAGCGCTCTGGGTGTCCCGAGTTCAAATCCTGGCTCGTGGACCTTTACTGATTCTACTCCCCTATCTCTCCCACTTCACTTCCTGTCAACCTGTACTGTCCTGTCAAATGAAGACAAAAAAAATTATTATTCTTATCATCATAGTAGTTGTCAGTGATGGAAAGAGCACAGAAAAAGCGTAAAAGTACCATTACTTGCCTAAAAATGTATAGTGCAAGTAGAGTAAAAGTATCTGTTGTAAATATTAAAACAGACATTTTAAAAGTACTCAAGAGTAGTCTATAGTGAGTATTACGCTTTAAAAAGCTGGTGAATTTACATGTTATTTGTAAAATGTGTGTAAACGTACAATCTGTAGTGCATTTAGTTATTGCCCAGCATGCACATGTCATAAGGCAATAATATTAGTTTAGATTTCGGTTGTGATGTCAGGTGACCAAAATTCAATGTCTAGCCCGTGTCTTAGGACAACGTTATTTTGATGTACAATAACAACGTCAAATTACATTGATATTTGGTTGATTTTAGATTATGTTAGAAAGTGACCAAAATTTAACATCTGAAACAAGCGTCATATTGATGTCAAATTCTGACATTTATTTATCAGGTATGGCAATTAAAATCCAACATTTGATAGATAGTGGTAACGTCCACACAACGGTAAGCTGTAAGATCATTAGACGTTGGTATTTGGTTGATTTTAGGTTGTACATTGATGTCAGCTAAACTGAACTGAACTTTAACGCTAAAAAACTGAACTACACTGTTACAATTTACAACAACCTTATGTGTGAAGCTGCTTTGACACAATCTACATTGAAAAAGCGCCATACAAATAAAGGTGAATTGAATTGAATTGAATGTTAGGTTTTAAAATGTCAACCAGATTTTCATTTAAAAACAAAAATGCAATGTCCCCACAAGGTTAGGGTACAACATCAATCTGACGTCATGATGATGCCTCGCGTCTGCTGAGCGTATGAGGTTATTTCGGCATATCATACAGTAAACATCTGTCATCTTCCCATCAGTGACATGCATTTAAACAGTCTCTGGGTCAATGCGTGTAGATATTGGACATTTTCTTGGACACTTTTAATGCTTCCAAACAGTTTACTGCAATTATAAATCGCCCATGTCTTGAAATAGTTAATTATGATGTGACTTACCTTTTATGTGCGATTTGATTGGATAAGAATCACAGGACTGATTTTTCTAATCGCCATAGACAGTAAAAAATAAAGTAGTGATTGCAGGTGGAAGGAAAGTAGGGGAGTAAAAGTACCACTAAAATGCACTCAAGAGAAAACAAAGGTGCAAATTTATAAAACGTCCTAGTAAATTACAATTTCTAAGACTACTAAATTACAGCAACTTGAGTAATTATAATTTGTTACTTTACACCAGTGGTAATAGTACATATGGTGGTAGTAGTAGTATTGCTAGTATTAGTACTAGTATTGGACTGGAGAAAATGGCAAATCAACAACAAAAACTTTCCTGATGACAACAGCAGCTCAGATAAAGTGCTCCCTGACATGGACCATCAAGCTGTCTTTCAACTGAACCTGAAAGAAGTGCATCTGACCTTTCTTCCATATCATAATGACATAGCTTGTGTAAAGACAGACACAAATTGTTTAGTTCTGCCATTAGCATTTCTGCATTAACCTTCACGGCATCCAGAGCCCGAGATGCCCTCTTCAGCAATCCCTACCATTCGCTTTCATCAAACTCCATTTCCTTTTCAATCAGTGACAGCTGAGCTGGGAAGGTAATAGTCATCTTCAGTCAGCATCTGCTGTGTTCTTCTGACCAGCTTGCCTTCACAAGATTACAAACATGCGGATGAACTTGTATTTTATACAAAAGAGAAATGTGACAGAATAAAGCCATTAACCCATGGGGGTATTGTGAGGCACTCTATTGTTAGAAATACCATTTGTGAATAAGTATCAATGTGATGAAAGTTGATGGGGAAGTAAGACCCTTCCTTAATACGTCCATCACTGTGGAACATGACTGAGGTAAATGAAAAGATTTAAGGAGCCTTTTCACTGCATAGATTCACTGATGACACTCTTATAGACATCAGAAGAACTTCACCTAAAAAAGTGAGTAAACTTGTTGCCTTAAAAGCAACAAGTTCATTCATTCATTGATTTTCTTTTCGGCTTAGTCCCTTTATTAATCTGGGGTCACCACAGTGGAATGAACCGCCAACTTATCCAGCATATGTTTTACGAAGCGGTTGCCCTTCCAGCTGCAACCAATCATTGGGAAACACTATCCACTCTCATTCACACACACACACACACACACACTACAGACAATTTAGCCAACCCAATTCACCAGTACCGCATGTCTTTAAACTGTGGGGGAAACCGAAGCACCAAGAGGAAACTCACATGAACACGGGGAGAACGTGCAAACTCCACAGAGAAATGCCAACTGACCCAGCCGAGGCTCGAACCAGTGACCTTCTTGCTGCGAGGCAACATCGTTCCCCACTGTGCCACCGCACCACCCCAAAGCAACAAGTTGACTTAAGTAAAAAAAAAGAGTGAGTAAACTCATAGTAACTTCTAACAGTTAAGTTGGTGTTGAATAAAGACTTTGAATTTGAATAATTACAAACATATAAAGTTTATTTACTTAATAAACTGGTTCGCATCGTTGAATTTGCTCTTCAGTGTTTGAACTCTCAGTAAGGATTAAATCACACTGAACTGAGCTAAACTGAACTGAACTGAACTTAAACACTTAAACCTGAACCACACTGTTCCAATTACTATGACCATTTATGTGAAGCTGCTTTGACACAATCTACATTGTAAAAGCGCTATACAAATAAAGCTGAATTGAATTGAATTGAATTAATAATTTTAGCGCAATGGGTTTACTCACTTTTTAAAGTAAAAGTAAACAAAATGCTTTAAAAGAAATGGGTTTTCTCACATTTAATCACCTTTTACATTTTGTTACCAAAAATAATGGAATATTATATCTTTTCACTGTTATTCATCAAATACGTAAATAGTTTTTTTAGTCAATATCATATCTGCGTACATCAGAGGCATCACTAGACCCCATGTACTGTAGCACGTACCTCAGTAAAAAAAAAAAAAAAAAAAAAAAAAAAAAAATTTCTCTATATATATATATATATATATATATATATATATATATATATATATATATATATATATATATATATATATATATATGCGTTGCTCATACATTGTGAAACCAGCTTAACAGCCTTTAATGCAAAGGTGTCAGCTGCTGTAAGTTTTGCAAGTCGGCAAAACGAAATGTTTAAATAATATGATGATGATATTATTTTGACTACACATGGCTTCTGTAAGATCAATTCTTTTTTGTATGCAGCAGAAAAGAAAGCTGATGAGTTAGGGAGATTAGACATATTAACATAAATTCTCAGCTATCAGTCTGGTCTCAGACAAAATATAATTTTATACATTAATTTTTTTGGTTTTCTGAAAGTAATATTCATGCAAAAGATTTCTTTGAAGATATTAGCATTATGACTCCAGTTGTGTCTTTACATTTGATTGATTTCTGTTATTTATTTATAACAATAAATCTATAATAATACTTAATGTAATAATAATAACAATACATTTATTGATTTATTTATTACAGCTTTTTATAGAGTAAACAATATTTTATGGAGGGTTTAGGGGGCCCATGCTCCCATAGAGCTTTATGTCTAGTAACCCCTGGCCTACATCAAATAACAGACACAATGTGGACACATATGCCCATATACCGGCAGCTAGCTCTCTGCAACTCTTACAGGGTCGCCCACTGAAGCTAACCAGGGCTGCGCCTAGACAGCACCTGAACGGGAGACCACATGGGAAAGCAAGGTTGCTGCCGGAAGTGGTGCTAGTGAGGTCATCAGGGTGCTCAACCTGTGGTCTGTATGGGTCCTAATTCCCCAGTATAGTGTAGGGGACTATATAAGGTTTAGTGAGCACTGTCTTTCGGATGAGACATTAAACAGAGGTCCTGACTCTCTGTGGTTGTTAAAAATCCCAGGATGTCCTATAAAAAAAGAGTGGTTAAACCCCAGCATCCTGGCCAAGTTTGCCACTGGCCTCTGTCCATCATAGCCTCCAAACAATCCCCATATCATAATTGGTTTTATCACTCTGTCTCCTTTCCACCAATCAGCTGGTGTGTTGTCTGGAGCAATAGGGATTACCGTTGTGTCATTCAGGTGGATGCTATACAATTGTGGTGGATGAGAAGATTGCCCACAATTTTTAAAGTGCTTTGAGTGTCTAGAAAAGCACTATATAATGTAATTATTATTATTATTATTAATGTAGTTTAGCTTTAATTCTTGTTCATCCTTATTTTAATGTTTCCCTTTGAACAATCTGTATACCTGAGCAATTACAGTACATCTCATATGTAACTTTCATTAGGACAATAGGTTATTAGTAGTAAGTCAATAAGAAGAAAAAAGAAAAGAAAAAAAACAACAACAAGGTTATTGTTTAATGTAAAATTATGTTAAAGTCCTTAATTTTAATAAAATACATTGTCATAGTATTTCGAAAATGATAACCTCTAAAGCAGTTAACTGTTTGAAAAGCAGAAAAAAGCTCTTAATAATTGCTATGTGTTATGTTATACAGTTCTTTTGAAGGTTTCATTTTGACTGACTGACATTATTCTAATGTGTGCAACTATTTTCAGTAAAAGTATAACAAAATAATGCTGAAACGAATATCAACACCATCTGAAGTCTATTGGTTTTTGGACCATTCCTCTTGTGGATTTTAAAGCTTTATCAATCCCACACAAGCCCAAGCAAAAACCAATTCACACAGTGCCAGATGTTTTCAGAACACATCTGTTTTCATTTGTCAAACCCACCTACACCGAACCTACTCTTGCAGATACATTTAAGATTACCAATGTCTGATAAAGTAAATAGGAAAAGTTTGGATTACAAAGAAAACCTCCAACCACAATTATACGACCCCCTGCTTCTGCTGAACGCAAAGATATTTTCTACATACTGGTGATGTAGATCTCACATTCAGTTGTCTATGCCTGTACTGTCAATATAAATGCATGAACTGTGATACTGTCGTAGTCTATAATGACAACCAATGCAGGCCTTGAAGCCCTCAGGGTTTGATGCTTGCCTGAACGCTCCCATTTACTGCCCCCTCCAGTCGACATACTGGAGATATATTGAGCCAATCAGAGGTCAGGAATGTATTGGTGGCCCATGGTCAGTATAAGAAAAGTATGGTGAGGTAGACGCAGTCATATGTTTAGCGGAAGGTAATATAGACGTTACGCTGTGAATGTAATTTTAGTCAAATTACTGTAGGGAATGTTTATTTCGCTTATCACACGAAAACATGTGTCTTCAAGTGTAGGCGATGGGAGAAAAGCTGCTGAAGTGTGTAATAGAAGCACAGGCAGATTTTAGGCATCGTTTTCAGGAGGTGGCAATCAAGCAAAGAGACTTAACCTCCGTTTGGTATCTATAGAGGATCTGGTAAAAGCCTACTATAGGTAGACCTTGTCATTTTTAAGCATGAGTGAACACGTCTAAAAAGCGAAATAGCTAAACGTTCAGTCTGACTGAAATTTTTGGGATTCAGGGCACTGTTTCCAGACAGCTAGTAATTGGAGTGCTTGATAGTGTTTGGCTACAGATAAAGCTGATGATTAATGTTTTGAAATCAGTGAGATGATATATCCTATATAGGTATGTGGTGCGCACAAAGATCCATCATTATATCTCATGTTGCATTACCTTTAATCCACTGCTTTACAGTAAAACTAATCCTTTTCTGTACATAAACATTCAAACCAAGCATCAGAATGGGGAAGAAAGGTGATTTAAGTGACTTTGAACGTGGCATGGTTGTTGGTGCCAGACAGGCTGGTTTGAGTACTTCAGAAACTGCTGATTTACTGGAATTTTCACATACAACCATCTCTAGGGTTTACAGCGAAAAAGACAAAATACAGTCCGAAAAAGAGAAAATATCCAGTGAGTTGCAGTTCTGTGGGTGCAAATGTCTTGTTGATGGCAGGGGTCAGAGGAAAATGGCTGGATTGGTTTCAGCTGATATAAAGGCAACAGTAACTTACAACCTCGGATGTAACCACTCGCTACAACCGAGGTATGCAAAAGAGCATCTCTGAACGCAAAACATGTCCAACCTTGCAAATAGACAGTGCATATACCATTGAATTAATTATTTACTTTTTTTTTTTTTGGACATATTTCAAGCAAGCAAAACATGGAAGAATAAATTAATATTGCTTTAATAACATCAGGGTGAGTATAAATGAAGTGTAAATGATTTAAAAACAAAAATTAATAGGCAATAAAGATACATTTTGACCATGTGCTGTATGAAAGAGTTTTCAAAAGCCTCTTACTGTACATCTTCTGCAGGAAATGTTTAAGAGGAGGTCGAAGGACAAAAACATTAGACTAGAGGACAGAGCGACTATAAAAAAGGACAAAAATACACTGAAGAGGGGTCACCTACCGCCCACAGCATCACTTGTAAAGAGCTGTTACCCAACCAAAATAAACATTATAAGGTGCAATGAATTGAAAGGAAAGTCATGGAAAGAGTAGGAAGACTCTTGCCAAGCCTGCCGCCCCAGGGGTGAGTGAATGCAAGAGGACAGCCAGAGCATGGCAATGATGTCCTCTTAAGCCAGAAAAAAAAAACGGATCATGAAGGACATGAATGGGCATTGGAGACATGCATGGAGAAGTAATAACTGCAGACCTGTAGGGCTCAAAATTTGGCTGGCCGACGTGGGTAACTACACTATTTGGTGCTAATAGCAATTTTCATTGGCCCATTGATGCCCAATAAGCATGGTTTTATCACTACTATGCCAAGAGGGGAAATAATAACAATTTTAATGTAACATTTCAGAATTCCTGCTTTTACCCAAGTAATTATAATTTTGAGCTTTCAGCATTTACTCTTTAATCAGAAGTACCGCTTTAGTTCTTGTAATTGCTTTGTACTTGTATATGTGTAATGACAATAAAGTTGAATCTAATCTAATCTAAATTGCAAGCAATCAGGCTCTCTTGCAATTCTGACTTCTATTTCTTGCTTTTTGACTATATAGCTCACCAAAAATTCCAAACTGATAGACAAAAACTGCTTATGCTATGCCAGAAAAAAAACTGCAGGTTAAGCTTCCATTAAAAAGAAGGTAAAATGTTAATTTTGTGATTTATACTTCAAAATTGAAAGAATATTTGTATGTATGTGTACGCGTATGTATTTACATGTGTCAGTAATTAAAGCCTGAAAACATGGAATACCTAATATTGGCCTACAGTCTTTTTTATTGGTATATTCTTGCTCAAAATTATCATTTATAAAATCAATATAAGACACAAACAAACTTTTTACTCAGAATGCATTCCTATAAATGAGAAATCCAGAGCACCAATAATAACATACTCTGTCACTGGCCTGCAAAGTTGAGCTAAAACCCCAAATAGATACACGAACTAGCTAATAAAGCTCTTATAGGTATATTAGAAACTTATTGAACCAATATTGAACTTGGGCACCGTTTATCTATAGCAGAGTGCTGGAGGGCTGAACTCCTGAAGAGTTTAGCTCTAACTTGCCTCAAAATACCTGCCTGGAAGTTTCTATGCCAACATAGAGCTTGATTAACTGGTTCAGGTGTGTTTAATTGAGGTTGAAGCTAAAATCTGCAGGACACTGGCCCTCCAGGACCGAATTTAGGCACCCCTGTGTAGGGGATCAACCTACGTTTTAATATCGATCAGGGATTAATTAGCTCATTTCAATGAATCGGATCCTAAAGATTCGAATCATTGATTTGACTCAAATGAGTCAGATTGAATCCGATCAAAAGATTCACACTTTATCTACCATTTGTCCCGCAAATAGAAGACATCGTATCTTACCAATCTTGTTAATATTATTTACGTGGCCAACGATAATAACATAACACAGTATTGGATGATCTTTTAGCAAGGTAACAAGATCTACAGCTCGAGGCAATGACTTAGAAGCACATAAACAAGAACACAGTTCTTACAAAATGAGAACAAAGTTTTATTGAGCTACGCTACGATACATGAAACTAACTACGTAATAAGCAAACAACAAACAAACGCACACACACATTCACACATACACACAGAGGTAGTTCAGAGGATGCAATATGAGTTGACAACGTCCCAAATTAATTCTAATACTTCTTACAAGATCTTAGAATTCCACCTGAGAAACCACAAAAGCAGAGATATGGCTTATCTTTAACTGCTTAAGATCAATCTGCACAAGATCAGCAAGAGACAACATTAGTTTGTTACTTGCGCCCTTTTTGCTGAAGTCGAATCTCCCTCGCCGGCTGGCCTTGGGGAAACACGGTGCTCCTGATTGGGTAGTTTCTCGCTTCGATGACATCTTTGGGATTCACGCGCTCGTGAATGGCTGTTGTCCTGGGTTACCGAGGTGACAGACTGCTGAGAGTCGGTTTGCGGAAGTTCATGCAGCTTCGGGAGTCCCGAAACTTAAGAGGTTTGCGTGGAAGTTCGTAGTGACCCAATCGCGTGGCGGCGCGGTGTCCGGGCAGGCGAAAGGGGGCAGAGAGCAAAAGCATGCGCAAGCTAGCTGATGCAAGAAGCAAAGTTTCTTTGTTGCAGGGTGTTTTTAAGTGACCTGGTCTGGTTCGTCCCCATGGCACTGTCTGCCAATGAGCAGTTGCCATGAAGGGCGGGAGACACCCCGTACTGACGTAGGAAAGGTCAATAATTAACAGACTGCATGTAGATTTCACATGGTAGAACTCTTGCAAGATTGAAACTATCTTACATCAAACGTTACAAGATGAATACTGTTTGTACTACTAGTTTTTCATTTACACCAACGTATTGCAAATGTCACTAGCTTTCGTTCAATACCAGACATCATACATTTCAGACACATACAGATTATTTTACTCTGTTATAAGGGTTAAAACAACACATTGATTAACCTAGTTGATTGGAATAAACAGCATATGAGGAACATTATGGCATATTATTTAAAGATACATCTGCCTTAGTTCTAACATTTTAAGAGATTGTCTTTTATTCATATGCATTAATGTTTCTAGAGATCTCTTTGTCTCTACGAAATTGTGCTTCTAGCAGGATGTGCCCAAGGCGAGCACATGACCAGGAGTCAATTAAATGTCTCGTGAAATGGTTTCCGCTGAAGATCCTGTAAGGGCCATTGTTTTTTAATTTAACTGATTTAATTAATCATTGGCTAGTTAGCCAAAGGGTACCAGAACATCTGCATAGAAGTACTGGTCAGAGGAGCCCGAAATCAATTGGCGTTCTGTTATCCTGATGGTATAAGCCCTCAAGCTAGTTCAATGAATGAGACCATTGGAGATGCCCAAGATTACAGATTCAACTTGTGTTGACCACTGCAATATGCCGATGAGTTCCTTCATCTCCCCCTTTGACTGGCGATGTTCCCGGTGTGAACATTGGCAGGCACTGGAACAAACAGGCAGAAGCAGAGAGAACAGGAACACAAGACACAAACAACATCATCACTAACTGAATCTTGGTGCAGGGTTTAGGCACTTTGGAATGCTCGGGTTAGCAATGCTCAAGGTGTAGAAGAGCATAGTTTAGTATGATCAGAATTTAGGCTTTTAAGACTAACCGAGGTATTGAAGGTTCAACGAAGTTGTATAGGCATTATCTCAATCAGTAAAGAATTTAATTTTTGGTCAGCGTTATTGCATCTAAGCATGCACGAGATGTGGGGCGTGCACATTTGAACAACTTTTGCATGGCCTTTACTCGCTCGTGGAGGAAGAGGGCAAGTGTCAAAGTCAACGTATACCCTACAATGCTATTTTGACGAGAGTCAGACCAATAAATTTCATTCTTTACCCTCAATCCCTTTTTCGGTTCTGGATTGAAGATGAAGAAATGTGGAAAACTAATCTTTTGAGTTTTTGCCTAAAATGTGTCGTCAGACAGGTGCTACAACGTTAAATTACCAATACAGCAATCACACCTTTAAGGCATTGATCCGTGAGGCTTGGTGAAAGGAGTCAATCCTAATTCTGAGCTCTGGACTTAAACATCATCTGTGGGGGTTCCCTGATGAGGCAAGAGAAATTAATTAATAGACGGAGAGAAAGAGAAAGAAAAGAACACTGAGACATAAGGACATTGAGTGAGGTTAACACAACAAACAAGTGTCACATATGTAATAGCTCCTCTCTACTAGAGATTGGTCCTAGTAGTGCAGTGGAGGGGAGAGTGCATGTATTGGGTTTAGGAAACATAACTAGGGCTAGGTGTCTTCCTAAAATGGCACAAATGACAACTACAGTTTAGCGTTAAAATAAGAGTTTAGGATAGTGGGTCTGTGTCAGCAGGTTGGTTCCTCCCCCTTTCTGGTCACTTGGAGTTGAGGGACTGGAGTTGGCATGGCACAGGTAGGATTTGGATTGATTCTGAGTTCAGCTGCGTGGCAAACGATCAAGACAGCACTCTTAGGAATTGGAAGGGTTTCATCCACAAGTGTTTGTGTGATGCAGTGGTGACCTGAGGCATCAGGTGTTGAGTTAGCGTCTAACTCTGGTGTTCAGGTACAGTCTATTGAGTCTTTGAAGTTTTGGGGCTTACAGTTCTCTGTAAGTGAGGTGCAGAAGTGCTGTTTAGCCAGGTCGTTGCTTGTCAGGCAGAATCAGGTTTTCCTTTCCTTTCCCACTTCCGATCCTCTTCCCTTTGCTTGAAGAATTCTTTCAGGATCATCTTCATCAGTTCTTGAGGGTCAAAACATGGTGATGTTGTCCCTTGTGGGGATTCAGTTGGAGCTTGATCAGCGTGGAATCTTTGTGAGTTCTTTCGTTGACCTCTTGGGCTGGTTGTGTCAAGGTGATGTTGCTTTACCTTGGAAGTACCACTTGATTCCCACGAGCTTGTCCCCCTTTTGTTTACAAATGAGGTGGACCTGTTCCACGGTCTCTCCCGGTGACGTTCAGGTGAGTGTTGTCGTCCAGACAGTCCTTTCCAGCGACGGTTCCACTGTTTGGGTCTGGTATCAGCATGACAGTCTCGTTGTCTGTTGTAAGACGACACATTCCACTCACTGGGAGGTAGTCTAGCATTGTCTGGGCCTTGGGCACCCTCAAGGGCCAGATTTTGACTTTAAGTGTTAAAGTAATAAACAGCAGGGATTTTGGCACTCTTCTCTGAAGCCGTCTTTTGTTTGACGTAGGCTTTATGTGCCAAATCTCGTAATTGCTGAGTGTTCATCGTGTGGGGGCATGCAAGAACCCCAAGATGGTGGCTTACCCCAGGATGAAGGTTTCTCAGGAAGAGGATTTTGAAGTTCAGGTCCTCTTCCATCTCAGGTTCATTGCGGGTGCCGAAGTAGGCTCGTCTGAGTCTGCTGTAGTAGGCTTGAGAAGACTCATGGCGACCTTGCTTTGTCTCCAGGGCAGCTACAAGTCCTTGTTCAGACTCGATGTCATCAAACTCTCTGATGAGGGCTTCTCGGAGCAGGAGGTAGTCAGTCTTTGTGTGAGCCGGCTGACGGTCCAGGAAGCTGCGCACTTCAGGGCTGGAGGTTGCTCGGAGCAAATACAGTCTATCTTTGTTAGTGACATTGGGTCTCATTTCCAGGTGAAAGTCAATGTCTTGCAGATAGGCGTAAACATCTTGGCTGCCTGGCAAATTCGGCGTGAACTTGCCCAGGTTCTTGACTAGCTTGCCAAGGTCTTTGAGGTCCAGGCCACAGGGTGATACGTGGCTGTCTGGAACAGAAGGAGATGGTGAGGGTTTTGGCAGTGACCCCTCAGCTTTCTCATTGTGTGTCAGTTCATATGCATGCTTGAGTTCATCTTTAATGCTGTTGGACTCTTCTTTGATGTAGTCCAGCTGCTGCGTTAGTCGTCTGACCTCATGTCTAGCTTCACTCAGGTGAGTTTCGAGGGCTTTGATTCTGCTGTCCTTGTCTTTAGAGTCAGCATTTACTTCTTCCAGTAGCTGTTCGACATACTCAAGCTTGTTAGCGACGTCAGCGTGTTCGGCTTTGGCTTGCTCCATTTCTTGGGTGGTGGCTAGAGTCTCGTGAAGTTTATCAATCTCCTCTTTGGCAGCTTGATCAGTCTCATCTGGCTGTTCCGGTCGTTCCTGAGCCTCCAGTTCTAGCTGGTTTATGCGGGACTGAACATTTGTCAGCTTGTGCTGGAGCTTGGCAGAATGCCTGTCACTCAGCTTAAGGGTGGCGATGAGGACGTGACTCAAAGTACCTGTGATCTTGGCTAGGTCTTTGTGATTGTAGCTTTTGCTCGGGTCTTGCTTCATAAGGCTGTTCAGGTTCTCATCCAGCTGGTCCTGTGTCAGATGCTGTAGCGTTTCAGCGGCCTTAGGGAGGAGGCTGTCCGTTGCAACACTTAGCCATGCTTCTAGGTCCTTCCAGTGGCCAACAGGGTCTTTAGGGCGAGCCATGTTTGCGGCGGTGAGGGGGAAGACCTATAACTGACACTGACACAGACCTAGGAGAGAGAGAAAAGAACAAAAGAAAACAAAAACAAATGGCAAACAAAAAGTGTCAGGGTGTAATGTCAGATGCGAGCTACTGTTGAGTGTGGAATAAACAAGTGGGTGTTGTTCTCTGTGACTGTGATCCTCTAGGGGGCGTGCATCTAACTTGTAGTCTCTGTGGGGACAGTCAGTAAACACACACAGTTAGGAACAGAGGAAGAGAAGAAGACTGACAAGGAGTAGAGTGATAATTGGCTGCTTCCAGGTTCCTAGTGAGAACAATTCCTTTAGCTTTTGTCAAGCATTAGGTGAAAGGATGCTTCTCGGCTGGAAGTTGGAAATGGGGAGCTCTAAACACCAGGACTGTGATTGTTATTAAATTTCCTCCGCTGTGAAAGAAAGTACAATAACAATGACAGTATTGGTTTCTTACTCATTAGGATTGACACCATACACCAAGTAGACCACTTTTGATGCGGATCTAAAATCAAATTTGAAAACACCTGTCTTCTGGTTGACTCGTTTCGTCCTTGAGTGAGTAGCGTCCTATGGCGAGAAAGGGTAAAGAGAGAGTCAGATCACTTTAACATAAAATGTTTAAGTTTCACAACATTTGTTAAATGTTTCTAACGTTCTCTGCTTTCATGATTCACACAGGTACAATCTCAAAAGGGCAGCGGTAGTCAACTCGGAAGAAGAAAGTTAGAAGAAACAATAGAAAGTGAAGCAAGTTTTCAAATTACAAAGTTGACAAAGTGGTGGCATTGTTGAGTCAACACATCAAAAGGGGTTGGTTTATTGTGTTATCAAGATAACTAATTAGCCTAAGTAGACAGGAAAATCCTATTTTCCTTCGGGGTTTGGCTAATCGAAGGCTACTGCTCTGGTATGCTAGGTTTAACGATGACTATGGTTCAGTTGTAGCCACCTACAGGCTACACTGTCTCATTGCATCAACCAAACACCAGGGGGAGCACTGTCCTGTGAGGCAATTTAATACCTGAAGGATAATAAAAAAACTTGATTACAAATTAATTTAAAACTAATTTAAATTAGTAATGACATGAAATGATTCAGAAATATGATTTTTATCAATAACCTTGATTAAGAGTTGCTATAATTAAATAAATCAATAATTGTAATAGAAAAGGGAAACCAAACACCACTATTAATGAAATTAAAATTTTCAAATAGTAATAATGTTGGTTGAGACTAACACTCAGTGAGGTTGTCATAAAGTCATAAACACAATTATGATTTAATTAATCAGCAAGCATTCCTGCAAATCAGTTATAAGAATAAATCAATTTCAAAATCAATGATGATAGGGAATGCGTGGTATTCCTGATGTCATTAAATTTGATCAAAAGTGTTTATTTAAAATTAATCAATAACTGTTATTGGTATAGGGCAGCCAAGCATCAATGAACTATTAAATGAAATAAAAATTTCAGAATAGTGATTGTGTTTGTAAAGTCCTAGTACAATAAATGTTATAATTTAATTAATCCGTAAACACTGTGCTTATAAATCAACTTCAAATATCAACAGTCATAGAGAATGGTTGTTCCTATAATGTTGATAAGTTTCAGAAGAGGAAAGCATTAATCATTAATTAAGCCTTAGGCATTAATTTGATTGAGCAATCAAAAGCATTATATTATAGTCATAAACTATAATTCATTGCTAATAAACCAACAACTTATGACCATTTGAATTTATAAAACAGGCCAGGTTAAGCAGGAAAAGCATTTGACAAATGTGATTAAGCCAGCGATGAGATCGCGTACACTAGGGTTTACTAGATCTGCATTAGTCAAAGCCTTTTCCAAGAAAGGGAGAAAAATGAGAAATAAGGCAAATAGCCTATAAAGAGTGAGAAATCAAGATTCAAAATCTCGCTAGCGTGAATTAGGTTGTCACTTCAACTTAACACACTGCATTCAAGACCACAAGAAGAGCGCTACTACACTAGCCTTTAATGCTATAATGACATAGCCATACCACACACTTCAATGTAACAGCGTCACTTAGCTTAGCTTTGTGCTAATGTCTACAGCCGATGCAAGCGCGGAGGACTGCGCATGCGCACTTGAGAGTACTCTGAAAAGTCTTCCAGGACTTTCGGGAGGCTGTTACTATGACGACGTACACAGAATAAACCAATATGCGGTTATGCCCACAAACATACATGCATCACGTGAAATAGCGGCGCATTTCACACTGCTCAACAGAATATAGCACTGTTAAGATCTCGGTAGATCCCAGCGCTCTGTGTCGAGACTATTCACAGTCAAAGACACGCGTGGATTCAATCACGCACACTTTACTTGATCAAGATAAGTTCTCCCGTGAGAATACGCTCTGCCGCTCTCTCGAGCGCGGCGCGCTGAGTTCACTAACTCTGATGCTAGTGAATTAGATGGCAAAAAGACAGTTAGCTACTCTGTGCTTAATTTGACCAGGGAGAAATGCACAGTTAGTCTTTAAAGCTGGGACACGCACCTTTAAATCAACTGTGAAGGCCTTATAGGAGAAAGAATAAGGAACACGCTTATTGTTTCTCAATCCGTGCGCTTTACAGCGACGTATCGTTTTTGTCTCGTGGACAAATAACTATTTACTGCAGTTCGCTTTCTCAAAAGCACTCGAGTTGCGCATTCGTGCGTTTCAACACACTGGGTACCACAATAAATCATACAGTAACACAACAACTTTGTTTCTCTGTCTCTGATATATTCTTCCGGACAAAATAGAAAAGATAAACAATGTTTTTGTGCTTAAAAGTCAGATCGTGCTGTGCCCGCATTCTCCACCATTAATATGTAGGGGATCAACCTACGTTTTAATATCGATCAGGGATTAATTAGCTCATTTCAATGAATCGGATCCTAAAGATTCGAATCATTGATTTGACTCAAATGAGTCAGATTGAATCCGATCAAAAGATTCACACTTTATCTACCATTTGTCCCGCAAATAGAAGACATCGTATCTTACCAATCTTGTTAATATTATTTACGTGGCCAACGATAATAACATAACACAGTATTGGATGATCTTTTAGCAAGGTAACAAGATCTACAGCTCGAGGCAATGACTTAGAAGCACATAAACAAGAACACAGTTCTTACAAAATGAGAACAAAGTTTTATTGAGCTACGCTACGATACATGAAACTAACTACGTAATAAGCAAACAACAAACAAACGCACACACACATTCACACATACACACAGAGGTAGTTCAGAGGATGCAATATGAGTTGACAACGTCCCAAATTAATTCTAATACTTCTTACAAGATCTTAGAATTCCACCTGAGAAACCACAAAAGCAGAGATATGGCTTATCTTTAACTGCTTAAGATCAATCTGCACAAGATCAGCAAGAGACAACATTAGTTTGTTACTTGCGCCCTTTTTGCTGAAGTCGAATCTCCCTCGCCGGCTGGCCTTGGGGAAACACGGTGCTCCTGATTGGGTAGTTTCTCGCTTCGATGACATCTTTGGGATTCACGCGCTCGTGAATGGCTGTTGTCCTGGGTTACCGAGGTGACAGACTGCTGAGAGTCGGTTTGCGGAAGTTCATGCAGCTTCGGGAGTCCCGAAACTTAAGAGGTTTGCGTGGAAGTTCGTAGTGACCCAATCGCGTGGCGGCGCGGTGTCCGGGCAGGCGAAAGGGGGCAGAGAGCAAAAGCATGCGCAAGCTAGCTGATGCAAGAAGCAAAGTTTCTTTGTTGCAGGGTGTTTTTAAGTGACCTGGTCTGGTTCGTCCCCATGGCACTGTCTGCCAATGAGCAGTTGCCATGAAGGGCGGGAGACACCCCGTACTGACGTAGGAAAGGTCAATAATTAACAGACTGCATGTAGATTTCACATGGTAGAACTCTTGCAAGATTGAAACTATCTTACATCAAACGTTACAAGATGAATACTGTTTGTACTACTAGTTTTTCATTTACACCAACGTATTGCAAATGTCACTAGCTTTCGTTCAATACCAGACATCATACATTTCAGACACATACAGATTATTTTACTCTGTTATAAGGGTTAAAACAACACATTGATTAACCTAGTTGATTGGAATAAACAGCATATGAGGAACATTATGGCATATTATTTAAAGATACATCTGCCTTAGTTCTAACATTTTAAGAGATTGTCTTTTATTCATATGCATTAATGTTTCTAGAGATCTCTTTGTCTCTACGAAATTGTGCTTCTAGCAGGATGTGCCCAAGGCGAGCACATGACCAGGAGTCAATTAAATGTCTCGTGAAATGGTTTCCGCTGAAGATCCTGTAAGGGCCATTGTTTTTTAATTTAACTGATTTAATTAATCATTGGCTAGTTAGCCAAAGGGTACCAGAACATCTGCATAGAAGTACTGGTCAGAGGAGCCCGAAATCAATTGGCGTTCTGTTATCCTGATGGTATAAGCCCTCAAGCTAGTTCAATGAATGAGACCATTGGAGATGCCCAAGATTTCAGATTCAACTTGTGTTGACCACTGCAATATGCCGATGAGTTCCTTCATCTGTTCTAGAGCTGTATTTTACTAATATTTCATTACTGTAGAATAGGGCTGCATACAATATATAGCATCACCATTGCAATGTGTGAATCCACAATAGTCACATCACATGTCATTGCATATTTTTACCATACTGAAGTAAGAATTTACCATTAACGTGTGATTTTAAGGCCTGTGATTGTATAAGCATGTCAAGAATTTTAAAGCATTCAGTCACAAGAAACTGTTTTTGCTTAATTATTTATACAATAAATACTATATAGTGTTATTTTACATGTGATTATTACATTTCTGTACCTGAAATGTCATTTCTGTCATTCATATGACAATATATCATATCTCAATGCAGATTTTTCCAATATCATGCAGCCCTGCTGTACATTCTCCAGATATTACAGACCTCTACAGTGCACAAATCAAAGCATAGTAAAAAATATGCTCTGTCACAGTCCAAACAGATTCAACTCTAACATTCCACCTAATATATTAACAGACATGTTTATGAGAAATATAAGCCCACCACTTTCTACAGAAGGTCAGTGTTATCATCACATGTTGAGCATATGTGTTCTCAGTGTGGGAGAGAAGCCAGACAGGATTCGTCTGGCGCTGAGAGAACCTTAGGGCTTTGAGTCGACGCCATGACCTAGTAAACGTGTTCATCACAATACACACTTCATCACTGGGTTGCAAACATACCACTGATAATTTTCACTAAGAGGTATTGTACAACAGAAACATCCTGAAAGTTTCAGAAGTCAAATCCAATCTGACCAAAAGCAGGAATGAGTCTTTATTATGTAATGGTGTGTCTAATCGTTACCTATGTAGATGAAGATCAACACCTACTTCTACAATATATCTTTCCCTGTTTAGCCCCATGCACCAAGTGCTGTTGTACTGTACACTGTAAACCCCAACAGTCAACTTTATAAAAATAAAATGAGTGTACAGTAGTTAACTCAAAATTGACTGAAAGTTAATTTGTATCATTTGAAGAGTTTTGAACTCAGTGTTGAAGGTAATGAGTCAATTAAATACCTCATTACTTCAACTTAAATGGAGTAAATTCAAAGTACTCATTTAGATTAGTTTTTTTTAACTCATATTGTTTGTTGTAATCAGTTTGTTGTAATCGGTTTGAGCTCAAATTGCTTCATTTACTCAGAGATTAAGCTCACAGTACTCATTAGGATTAGTTTTTAAACTTAAATGGGTTGTTGCAATCAGTTTCGTCAAATGGTTTGAGTTACTTGAACTTTTTGGGTTTAAGGTTTATGCAAAAACCAAACAATAAGTTATAGCAATATTTGGATAATTGTGGAATATAAGAAGCTGTGCACTGTACAACAATATCTTTTTAATCGTTTCCGTATTTTGTGGTTCACAAGTGTTTTCTGTTCATCTACGTTTGTGAATTGCATTATTAAAATTTTATTTGTCCACTTTTAATTCAACTCTGCAGTTTTAAAAAGTGACTTTTACTGACATTTTAGTTGAAACAAGACATTGTTTAAGAAATAATATACAGAGAACTTAGTTTTTAAAATAACAGAAAATGTACTGGCAGCTTTAGCATCATACTTTACAACAGAAACCCAGACAGTATATCACTTAAAATTATTAAAATATCAATAAAAGTCACTTTTTCAAAATGTTCATCTTGAAAAGCTTTTGGAGAAAAAAAAATCAAGGTCCCATAATGTAATTCAAAAGCCTACACAAGTGAGGGGAAAAAACCCACAATTACAAAATACGGAAAACAATTTACAGATATTTTTACAGTGTGTGCTGTGCCACGTTGTGGAAAGAACAACACAATCACACAATCATAACTTTTTGAGTTAGTTGCTAGTTCATATAAATTTGTACAATTTAGTATGATTGGCTCATCATCCTATGAGGCGTAAGTTTAGGGAGCATTCATCCTTTTAAAAATTGTATGTATTCATAATAATGAAATCATATGAATTTGTAATAACTGACAATATACAAAAAAGTTTTGAGTGTAAATAAGACACTTTATTCTGTACAGTCATGAACAGTCAGGCAGCAAATGCCATTCTAGTTAATTAATTCTGATGGTTTCAAAAACACGCAAAGTAGGAGCATCTCACATATTTTGGAAGGGATATACTACAATGTATAAATATAAACACTTTCATCACTTCAAAAAAGAAAGAAAAAAGAAAAATGCTTGACAAGGATTAATCAAACTGTGTGATTCAAAATAAATTGTATACAAATCAGTCTAGTTCTGAAATTATTCTCAGTCTAGCACTTAATTTAAATTTTTATTTAATATTTTTTGTATTAATTTTACAAAATTAATACAATTTTTTGTATAATACAATACATTTTTGTATTAATTTTTGTATTAATATTTTTTGTATTAACCATTATTGTAAGTTATTTTATTAGATTAGCTCCAGATTTGGCTTCAGTACTGACTATGTATATGCACAAATTGTAAAGCATCCTGTAGAAAATATTAATTTAAAGGAGAGATTTGTGAGGAGTGTACTCATATATGATGAGCACTGTATATTTTTAAGCACAATTGTCATGCAAAGATAATAATATCAATAATAATAATAATGATGATAATAATAATAATAATTATAATAATAAACAATATTTTATATTATTAATATAACACTGTTTTAGGAAGTTGATCAGGAATAAGACTTGTTACACAAAGTGGCAGTAAAGGGAGAGAAAATAAGTCCTTAATTTTAATAGAATACATGTTCTTCTTATTATTATTATGAAGTTACAGCTGAAGTAAACACACATACATACACATAAAGTTTGCAAATAAACAACCTAGAAAGAGTGCAAAACTTCAAGTGTGTTTCATTTAACAGTAAAACTTTTCTGGGATGTCTGTGCACTCTCCGCATTCTGTCAAAAAAAGTTTTGTCTCTATTTTACTTTGGCTGCGCCCAGTCTTTTTATCTGTCATGATGTACTGTTGCTTTTCAGAGCCCTATAGAATTACATTTCACTTTGTTGTTGTGTTTGAGTTCTCCAGCAGCGGATATATTTTCTCAGTAGCTGCTATAGTTTTTGTCTCTGTCTATTCCCATATGCCTTCAGGGATCCTGAACAACGAGTCTTCAACGGTTCTTAGGTGAGGTCATAAGGAGTTCAAAGCTGTTTAAAGACTTCTCAAGAATTCATCCAGGCATTCAACACTTCAGCCCCAATTCATCACAAAACTGCTACTGTTGAGTTAACATGTTGACTTGTAAATTAATAATCACTTGTGGAAGACATGTCTCCGGATTCTGGCAACTAGAGAGCGAACTTCACTCACAAACCTGCTCATTAGCAGTGATAAGTAGAGCACTCATCATGTGGGATTGCAGACTGTCATACAGCCCTCGCTCACTTACTCTACAAGAGCAGTCCTTTTATTCTCTCTTTGCCTTCTCCTTTTGTTCTCACGCTTTTCTGCAGTGACACTCCTCGTCCGTTTCCTCGCTCTCATCTTGTTCAATTATATTTCCAAACTAAATGTTTACTGTGACATAAAGAAGAAAAAAAAACAGGAGAGAAAATATTTATGTGTTATTATTATTATTTAATTTACACTAGTGTTGAGAAGTTTGGGGTCAGAAAGAGTTGAAGTCAGTGCAAACAACACAGAACTTTTTTTTAATATGAATTGTTGTGAGATATAAATAAGCACAAATATTTTCAACATTTCTAATAAAAGTAGACATGCACAATATATTGGCAACATCGATATTGGCTGAAAAATGCTATTTTTAATGTTATCGATATCAGTCCGATATTAAAATCTGCCTGATATCTTTAAACCAACAAATTACGTAATTGCACAGAACAGTAATTAAAGTGTCAAATGACTAACAATTGTACATTACTGTAACACTTTCTATTTGAGAACATTTGAGCTGGTTTTAGTTCATAGTTTTTTTATTTTCTTTTTCATTTTAATTAAATTATATTTATGTAACTTGTTGGTTAATTTAAGGTTCAAGACACACTGGAGTACTTTTACAGATTTGTGTGTGTTGAGCATCAGTTAAGGCAATGTTAGCACCTGTTAGCTTTAATTGTGAGGAAAACTGGATAATTTTTTAAGCTTTTGTCAGCTAATTTCATTTTCCAGGTTTAAAATCATTTTTGGGGTGGAATCAAAATTGGTGACGAAGTAGGAATTTGCTAGTGGAATGATGACGCATTGGTTTCTCATTATTATTCATAGTGAAGTCTTATCCTATGAGAAGATCCTGCATATTAATTATTCATGAGAGCACATGCTTTCTGAAGGCAAGGCAGACCTGCCAAGCTGTGAGACCCAATGACTGTGTGAGACAGCGTCCACGTATGGTGCGAGTCGATGCATTTGTTTCCAAGTTGTTTGTTGCATGTTTTTCCTGGCAATGCTATCAAGGGCGATACAGCGAAGCTGTTAGTTTGCAGCAAGCATTTTTTGTCCGGAAAGCTATACGAGAATTGGAGAATGGTGGACTTTGTCTTTTATCAGTTCAGTTCATTACCATTCAGACACATTGCCAATATGCATGCTGCTGTTTTCACCTATGTTTGAAATCCTTCAGATTACCGGCAGGGTTAATGGTTAAAATACATAGCAAAAGAAACCTGCTGCACTGCTATCCACTGTGTCTGCATTCAAACTCTTGGATCTCATAGTTTGTGTCTCATTTTGTGAGCCTACTGACAACAATTGTTCGCTCCCCTCTTTTCCCCCTGCTCTGCTGGCCACGTCCACTCCTCCATCTGCTTACTGCACTCTACAACCCATTTTTTAAAAATTCTAATGTAGACTTGAACTGAAATAGAGGTTTCACAGCGCTTTAATTAAATCCAGTTTTGTCATATAACCTATTATTTTTTATGCAAGAGTCAAGATACATGTTAATTTGCTATGCGAAAAAAAGGAATAATTTATTTTTGGCATGCTGATTTATGTGAAATTGTGAATAGGTCTATATAATTGAAACAACTTGCAATTTTGAAATTATTGCTTTGAGTAGGCCATCCTAAGATCAGTTCAAAATGAATTTTTTTTTTATTAAAATCAATTGTTTACTGTACAAAAAATATTAAATATTTAAATATTTACATTTATCGGCTATTATATTGGTTATCAGCCCCCAAATCTAGAGATTTATAGGTCATCGGTATCAGCCCGAAAATTCATATCAGTGCAACCCAAAATAAAGGTATACCACCAAATCAGCATTCTGACAAATAAGCTTTGTCCTTTCAGAAACAATTACAGTTGTGATTATGCATTTAACATAGAAAAACAGGCACAAATACTGTGATGTTTATATTTGTTACCCTACCACTGTCCTTTCTCTTTTCCATATTGTATGATGTGTCCAACATGGCATACTCTTCACTAGGTGCTTATTTTTAAGTAAATAATTATTTCTCAACCTTTAAAAAATATCTTCTACATTGTAAACATGTTATTAGACATAACACATTCCTCATGTTGCTATCTTTGTACATTGTGCCAAGGTTTTCATATCACATATACTTTTTTGTCACGTACTGTTTTTCACCAAAACAACTAATCATAGGATATAGGATGCAGCCCTAGTTTTTTAATGTTAACCTAATCGTTGATTGATTTTGTTCACCTTTGCCTTGTTAAGTTCCTCATCATTCTGTGTATTCAATGGCCTTGATTTTATCAGTTGTTTGTCCAGTAATAACCTTAGATTTTATTGTAAAATGGTAGCATTTACCCGTATGTGTATATTAGCGTTTATTGGTTATTAGCTTTGTTATTTCTGGCAACTAAAGGAAACTGCTAAAATTAGATCCTCATCTCCTTTCCTTACCTTTCCCTTTCATGACAATTACTGTTCTATTGTATTTTAGATCAAATACATGCTGCCTTGATTACCATAAAATACTTTTCAAAATTTAAATCCTGCCAAATGTTCCATTTTTTAACTAAGGGATTTCCAAACTCGGTGGGCTCAGTTTAGCTCTAACATGCTTCAACACACCTGCTGGGAAGTTTCTAGCATATCTAGTAAGAGCTTGATTAGCTAGTTCAGATGTGTTTGATTAGGGTTAGAGCTAACCTCTCTAGGACACCGCCCATCCAGGACTGAGTTTGGACACCCCTGCCCTGATCTGATCAAAATAATTGTGCTGAAATAGATACAGTATGCCTTTTACAGACCATAATTTCTTTCTCTCTGTCTTTTTTGAAGTCCTTCATGTAGGTACTAGACAAAGTAGTAAAAATTTCAGCTGCCTTCAGTATTATCAGACCTTTGAGAAAGAAAAGGAGAAAAGGCAAGAGAGTTGAGTGTCCTTCTGCTCTGATGAAGCTGTGTCGGACACAGATGGCTGCCTGGTCACATCCCAGCTGGCTCTCATTGAAGGCGTCCTCTGCATTGGCTCACCTCTGATTACCACTTTCAGAAAATAAATGTTTATCACAGAACATATGAAGGAAAGTTGGAGCTATATAAATTTATGACTGACCTAGCAAAAGTTCAAACAGCGGTAACTCAGTCGTGTCACCGCAAACCTGAATGACTTTCTTTTTTCTATAATTATAAATGTTATATTGAACGAAAAGTTCACTCTCAGAAAAAATTGCACCAGAGCTGTCACTGGAACAGTATTTGAAAAGGTATCAAAAACCTTTGGCTGGATAATTAATCGAAATGTAATCGAAATTGACATTCAGAACCTATAATCGATCTAATTTTTCCAAGCCATTTTTTTTCAATTACTTTTCCTACCGCGTGTGGAGTCACATGACCCCGGTCTGTTAAGGATGATTTATACTTTTTCGGACCAACAGGTGTGGTCCAGCGCAGCCTTCGCAAGCTCGTATACCTGCGCACCTCTCAGAAAAACGTAACTACACATTGCACGTTTGCACTACATTGACGATGATTGGAAGCTGCACCAGAGATGCCTTGTGACGGCATATTTTCTATTATGATGTTTAATAAATAATCAGATAGTGTGTGTTTTCTTTAATTTATTTTTATTAAGTAATGCACCCTTCATTCAATAATCTCTTACTTGTAATATGTGAACATATTTAATGTACAAAACTTGTCAGTGAACTATGAGGACAAAAAAAAAAAGAAATAAAATAATCGTTCAATAATCGTAAATGAGTTAAAATGCTCAATTGATCAGCATTTTGATTTTAGGCCAAATCCCAACCCTGCAAAAACCTTTTAAAAAGGTACTGCCCCAGTGACAGTCCAGCAAGCACCTAGACGTCAAAACAACATTAACAATCATGTCAAAAGTGCTAATCTATTTGATGTCAATTGACTGCCTTGATGCCAAAAAGAGATCAAACTGAAATCTACCATTGGTTTCAAAAAAAATTTGCAACACTGAACAGAACTTTTTTGATGTCAATGTTAGATGTAAATGTTGATGTCTTTTTTGCCATTAAGTTTGCATGCATAAGAGGAATAAAATTTGCAATTGAAGCTTTCAAATGAATGAAACCGTTCTTATTTTAAAATAATTTTGTGTCATTATTTTGGTGGGTGGTGGTCAAAAGGGCATCACTGAGGATGTCAAATTGGGTGTCAAAGTTTTGACATCAAATCAAGTAGCTTTTTGAATGTGTTCAAAGGCATCAAGGTGGCCGCTGGGAGCTCTCAGTCCCTTATTTCTTAGAGTGTATATTAATTTGTTGTTGTTTTTTGTGTGTATGTATAAAAACAGTGCTGAAACTACTCTATAGTTTTTCAAAAGCTGTGTTTTATTCTGAAAGGCTTACCCCTATGCCTATTTGATCAAAGAGGTCACTGTGCAAACAGCTTTGAAGTGAACTTGTAAGAAACCTTAACAACTGTTCCTTGGAACACACTTTTGCTTCATGTCATAAATTTAACATCCATAAAGAATAATAAAAAAGATAGTGTTGATGACGTTTTTGTAAATGAAATCACATCTGGACAAAGCTAAACAGAAGTGTAGTAAATGGTATCTGAAATGTAAACCTTGCCTTCTGAAATCATAAGTTTTTCTGTTTCCAGTTTTGACACAAAACCCACAGAATTTGACATATAGCCGTTAGCAAAGAATTTAATAAATCAAAAAATAAAAAGCATACATGCACCCAAGTATTATTCATCCATATTTTAAAAAATCTGAAAAGTGGTCAGAAGTGGTTAGAAGAGATGAATTAAACAGTGTAAACATCATTATGTCTCCTTCATCTACTTGTGATATGACAAAACAAAAAAAGCATTTGACTACCCAACGTAAACAAGACCTTAGAAATCATTTATTCTTAGTAGCACTTTGAAAAGGCTGCACAAATATGAGCCCTTTGGACTGAAACGACCCTTCAATATGGCGGCCCTGATTGTTCTTACTCCAAAGTACCCTTTGGAGACAGATTTATCCCATTTGGAAAGCAATGAAAGCATGCTCCATTTGATTGCATGTGCAAACACAGGCACTTGACACATGCACTAGATAGAATTCATCATTGCCCACTGCTTGTATATTTGTCTTCAAAAGTTAATAATGATATATATTTTTTTATTTTGCTTTAAAATAAAGTTTTTAATATTGACATTTACAGCTTTTTATGTCTTTGTTGTTAAAGAGCCATGAAACGCCCTGTCTCAGCAGGGTGTTTTCACACCTCTAGTTTGAAAAAAGTCAGGAAAGTGGGTGAATCTAGCTTTGTTTAGGTGGGAGTGTTGAGTGGCGAAAGAGAGAAGGGTTTGCATGAAAAGGGGAGTTTTAGTACATGCATGTGCTCACTTTTACAGTGGCAACACAAACACAGATGCAGGGGAGACATACAATGACAATGTTTATATGGACCTCAGTAATTGAATTATTTGAATAATCTAAATAGAGAATAATAGGATTAAGGTGTTTACATGTGTTGCTTTTTGAATGTTCCTTTCATGATCTCTTTTTACATGTTATAACACAATTCGATTAACATTGCATCATTGCCACGCTATCCACATTTCCTGCAGAGTTTCATGTCATTTTGTGTGTTTCAATTTTTGCTTAATTCGTCAACTTTGACTGCAGTTTGGCACTTTCACTTTCATTCAGGAACATTTTATGCATACCCGCTGTAACAAACGAGATATTAGATGTGAGGAACTGCAGGAAGAGTGTTGTTTTAATGGAAGTTTTGAAACCGGATGCTGTAAGGGAGAAAAAAAACCTCTGTATTTCTTGTTAGGTGAAAAACTCGGTAGGTGCAGAGAATAGTGTGAAGCAGCAGTGTGTGTATAGACTATCCTGTCACAAAAAGCGGCAAAAATCATATGCATAGTAAATCCCACACAACGATAATAGTTTGATTAAGGTGTTTACATTCAGAATGCAGCAGATTTTTTTAAATTCATAATATTGTAGTGATGTTAATGTACTTAAACTTAGAAACTAAATCACTTTGAGTAAGGTATGTTTTTTAAAAACTGAAAGAGTACTGCTGACAATACTAACTTTGCCATTTTGAATAAACATAAACAAAAAAAACAAAAAAAAAAAAATCACACACTTAACAAATCCATAGAGACAGGACAATCAACACCAACAGTATCTGCATCTTTTTTTAAAAGAAGACGAACAGCAAATCCGGATTTTACCATTTCCAGATTTGAAAAGCTCTCGGATAAAAAAAATGTTCCTTATAAACATATGTTTGTCCATGTTAGCAGAGCACTGTAATCCGCAGTCAAATGTTGGCCCACAAGCAGTGGTGCACTCATTGCAGGAAAATGGAAACAAAACTTGCTGCACATTTATAAATGCAACACTGATAACCCATGTTTGCACTTGTTTTAATTACGGTTGGCAACACAACTTGGCATCACTCTGCCATCTGAACAGTGTAACAGATAAAAAGTCTTCGAAGCTATATCATGCATATTAATGAAGTCTCATTTACAATAGAGCTCACTCATTGGTTCGAATCAAGTCTTTCTCATGAATTAATGTTGAAAACTCATTGACATCATGTTGTACTGGCCGGTACAGACATCTAGTCTCCACACTGGAATTTAAACAACGATCTCATTGCCAAGATGCAGCTTCAAAAATTTTTTCAAACCGGAAGAACAAATTTGCTCGAAATAACGCAAACACAAACAATTTTCACTTGTTAGTGAAATATATGGGTCCCAATAGTGGATTTTAGCAACGTGGGACACATATATGACTGTCAGCATCTGAAAATGTGTTTTTGGTGTTTTGTGACTTTTTAATAGTGCTCTGTCTCTTTTTTTGTGTGTGATTTTGAAGCAGGCTTGATTTAGTGTTACTTTCTCAACAAACCGAGTACACTGTTCGCATGGTTGGAAAAACATGGTTGTGCACATACTGTGCTCATGGCACCAATACTTTGTGCCCTCTCCTGTTTACAATAACAGTAAACAATGTCAGAATTTTAATATCGGAGGTGAACATTCCCTTTAAAGCAAATTGCTTTACATTCCTGTGAGCATAACAGCTAATTATTAATGAGAGCCCTGTAAACTCTGTGCTAGGAAAGCAGATGTTAGCTCTCAGGGAGTCTTCCCCATCAACAGTCATTAGCCTCTGGCTAATCAAAAGTCCTGTGAAAACACCAGTGTAAAAGCACTGTTAAAGTGGTTGTTCTTGTCACTCATCTTCAGCATCCCAAAGGCAGAAAGATCAGTTGGTCATGTCAGCGATAAGTTTTCAATCTTGAGTGTGTCTACATATGGAACTCCCACAGCTTCTTTGTACATAGATAATGAGAAACATACACATAATAAATATGTGATTGAGCATACTTCCAAATGCCTTATTACCACCAGTGTGGAGCTTTTAAAGTGTTTCATATATTTTTATGAATAAACCATCGCCCTGGTGAGATAATCAATGTCGAACCGTTGACAGATTCCCCCTAGCTACTTTGGTTTCCGACAAAACTCAGATGATGTTTCCCTGAAGTTCATTAAAATTGCACAAAAACTATGTATGAAATAACAATTTAAACATGTCTCCTGCCATTTTGCAAAAGCGCCTATGGAAATGTTCATCATTAAAGCTAAATTTCTGTGCCCTGTACATTTAAGAATACTTCTCGCCACCTTGGCTTTTAACAGCCCACAAATGAGCCCTTGGATTCCCCCTGAGAGGGGCTACTTTTGCGGAGGTTGATCGAGGGTCTGCCCACAAGGCATATAATGTACTTGAGGGTTACAGAGGCTCTAATCACTGGAGAGACTGATGCTGGAGGAGAGATGTGTGCAGTCTCAGAGCTGATGAGATATTCACTGCCTGTATACTGCAGTGAGGGAACTCTCTGACCTAGTTGGGTATTGCCTTCAGTGCTGCTGCTAATGAGTAGAGATGTCACAGGCTGTTGCCCACATCCCAATTAGCCCTGCTTCTGCTTCAAATCAAGAAAACTCTGTTTAGCAGACAACAGAGCTGCGGTCAAAAATTCCACAAGAGGTTAAAGCAGATTAAAGAACGGAGGATATCAGAATTTCAGTGATTTACAGCGGCTGATAACAAGCAGGTAATCACAGCCATGATGAAACTCTCTAAAACAGCACAATGGCCAGTGGGATGTTACTTTCATGCAGTGGTTTAATAAACAAGAAATCCTAACTTGCATGTTGCCTAACTTAGCTTTTAGACTAAATACTCCAGGACACACTGTCTGGTTTTATGTCACCATATAAAACTGTTCCAAATACAGCCATTGAAGAACTAAACATTTCCAATTGTGAGCAACAGGCCATTTTGAATGAATTGTTCACCTTTGTCATTCAGACCCAAAGACAGAATTCAGCTCTTTGTAACGTGTCTTTAGCTGGCCATAACTATTTTATTGTTTTCATTCTGAAAGTGCATTAGCGAATCAGAATTTGTTATTTAATTCCTCTCAAATGAAAATGAACTACATGAACCGATTAATGTGAATACATATTAGCTGAAGGAGGTCCAAATATGAAGCCCATCAAAGCATTTGATCTTCCCATCTCTAGCTAATGTAGAGGTGATTTGAATGAATGAATCAGTGTTTGAGCAAATGAGCTGAGTGAATGATTCAACGATTTACTTAAAAATTCAACCCAATAATTAGTGGTTTCTAACTGACCAACAAGTAAAATAACATTTAAAGAAGTCCACAATTAAATGTCCTTTAATGTGTAATATTGCAAAGCACAATATCTACTCTGAGGGTTTCTGAATTGCCTCAAATACCTCAATAATAGTTCCGGAATAAACTCGTCACCATATCCTGAATAAAAAAAATAAAAAAAAAAAGTCCAAGGATTGTCTGTATTGATAATTATTGAATGTTGTTTAACAATCCGTTTAGGAATATTAGGATTTTTTATTTTTTATTTAACCACTTTACTTTAATTTACCGACATTACTAAGGCAAATAGTTTTATAATAAAACAAAGATAAGTGTTAAAGAGACTCTTAAACTTGATGAATAAAATGTTACAGTGTGTTCAATGGTAAAGTGTAAACTCTGAACAAACAAAGCAAACTTTGAGGTGTGAATAATAATGATACCTTAAAATCTGTAAACAAAACAAGATAATCAAATAATGATAAAATAATTATAATCAAATGTGAGCTTTTAAGTAAAGGAACTAACCTTCATTATTCAAATACACATTGCAACATTACAAATTGTAATCTTGCAATTTGAAAAAAAAAAAAAAAACTTTCAGATGGGGTGCTAGTGACTGGGATGCACAAGAAAAGAAACCAAAAAGCCACTCTGGGGACATCCTTTTTTATTAGCAAATCTCCTCACTGCTATACGACACTCATTGTTGCTCGTTGTTATTCTGACCTGAAGTGGTGATAATGAAACCCAAAACTCACATCTAAAAAAAGTGTAAGCATGTAGTTTCCAACACCATTTCAATGTGCTTTGCGCTCATCTCCCCTGCCATCTTTCTGTAGCTAGGTAACCATCAACCGTTTTCTCAGAGGATGACACACGGATAAAACATTGCTGCAGCTCCGATGCAAGTTTATAGAGAAAAATTAAAAGCATTTTGGGTGTACTCTGTTTGTCTGAGATAATTATTCATTCATACATTTTCTTGTCAGCTTAGTCCCTTTATTAATCCGGGATCACCACAGCGGAATAAACCAGCAAGTTATCCAGCAAACTTTTACGCAGCGGATGCCCTTTCAGCCGCAACCCATCTCTGGGAAACATCCACAGACACATTCACACACACACTCTTACACTACGGACAATTTAGCCTACCAAATTAACCTGTACCAGGGAAACCAGAGCACCCGGAGGAAACCCCCGCAAATGCAGGGAGAACATGCAAACTCCACACAGAAACGCCAACTGAGCCGGAATGGAACCAACGACCCAGCGACCTTCTTGCTGTAAGGCAACAGCCAACCTACTGCGCCACTGCATCCTGAGATAATTATTCTACCATTATTACTGAAATGCATATATTCCATTCAAAGTGTAAAACAGGTTAGTTCTACTTACATGAAACATGGTGCGCTTGCAGCATTAGGTAGAGGTGTGAACCTACACTGGTCTCACGGTTCAGTTCGGTTATGATTATCATGGCATCAGATTGATTTAATTTGATATCTTGGTGCATCACAGTGCATTCATGATGATTTGCATACACAATTTCATATTTTATTTCAAAGCACAACAATTCTTGTTTTAAAATTTCTATGTCTATATTATTTGAAACACAATTTTGTCCTTTAATATATATACTGCACCTTTAAAAACTCAGAACATGCACAAAATCACATGAGCATTTATAGCAAACAAACAATTGTAAATATTCTGCTCACTTTCTGAGTGTTGTTGCGAGAGTTCTTATACGCTTATGATTGGTCACATGCTCAACAGAAAGGGCTGCACTCTGGCACTGTTCACTGATGAGTGACACTGATAAACGGCAGTGGCGATCGCAGCTAATACATGATAGGGGCGGAGGAGAAAACTTCCTCTGCAGACACGCTCGTGTCTGTATCTAGAAGTATTGCTGTAATAGCAGAGAGAGGAAACGTCATCTCACGACAACAGGTCAAAGGACCACAGTGGGAGAGAGAGAGAGAGAGAGAGAGAGCAGGGCCGGAGTGGGACTCCTTTTTAGTCCTGGAGTTTCAAGCCTCAGACCGGTCCACCTAAATCCACAACTGACTATATAAAACAAGGTCATTTCCAATTCAGTTTCTAATTACACTATCACGTCTTTTTTTGGAGAAAACAGCTGTTTTAGAACTTCAAATGTTCATCAACCCTAACAGTATTATATGTCTTAACAAAAAAAATGAAAAAAATAAATTACTCAGACGAGAAGCAAACCCAGATCGGTGGCGTCATAACCTAACATGCTAACCACTGGACTGGACTGGACTGCAGGCTGCATCTTGCCCAAGAGGCTGCGGGAAAATAGATAAAAAGAGCGGAGCTGCAGTAAAATAATGTCTAAGAAGACTGTGGTCAAGTAAATTAATTAATTAATTTAAAAAGTGTGACTGCTGAGAGCAACAGATTCTGGAGCTAGGGACACCGGCCCTCGTGGCCAAAAAACGGACCGACACACCAGGAATTCTCACGGTCCTCCCGATTAGCCAATCCAGGCCTGAGAGAGAGAGAAATGGAGTTTACTTTCATTTTCTTCATAACAGTGAAACAGGGCTTCTGCTGTAACTTCTGTATCAGTGAAAGACTGTCCAGCAAACACACACACAGTGAATTGTGCAAAGTTTCTGCATTTTTAAGGAGTTGGAGTGTAATTACTCGCGCTCATCTCCCTTGCCATAAAGCTACGCAATATAGTGCATATGAGATAAATGACGCAAGTATGTAATAACCGGTTACGGTCTATTACTGGACCAATACCGAATTGTTAGAGTCTGCATCGTGGTGTATCGAAGAAACAATTAATTTTGACAGCACTAATTCTAGGTGCACCTGGAAAATGTGTGTGTGTGACGTGCGTGCCACTTGCACACCTTGCTTCCTATTTGCATCGCAAGTCGCGCGCCTCCATTGGAAATGACAACCTTACACCCTAATTGCCATTCCTTCCAAGGCATATGCTCAGCAGACACATTTTAATAAAACTATATTGCTTCATACCGAAACTACATACCAACTTTTTTTTTTATCATTGACAATGGTGTACAAAATGTACCATTCCATTTTTTATCGCCCAGCCCTAGTGTGTTGTCACCATTTCCCAAAATCTCTTTCACAGATCTAATATAGACATGTAAACCTTTTACATTCACAAACATTCTGAAAACAAATTTGACTACTTTTGACAGTTGAAATAAAAGAGAACTAAGCTTTATTCTCAAATCTACCGGCATGCTTTCTGAGTGAGTGCTCAGAAAACTATATTAGGAGTTAAAACTGAAAAGGTTTTATAATGACTGATTATTTGTTTGTTTTGCTGGAGTATGCAAGGCACACACAGTGAACACTCCATCCTATAATAAAAAGTGGACGTGGAGCAGCAACTCATGTACATTTAAAAAGATGCACACAGTGTCAGGGTTGGTGAGAGGAAATGGGGTAAAATGAGTGAGGACCCAAGTGCAGGTAAATGGGGAATTTATTAAATAATAAACATAAAATAAAATGCAAAAAAAACTACCCCGAGGGGGAAAACATTAACAAAACAAATACATACCAACAAACTGGACTGGGCAGGCTGGCAAGGATTAGGACTGGACACACGACAGGACAAGACTTCAAACAACGACATGTGATGACGAACTGGCACAGGACAGCAGACATGAGGGGTTTATAAACTGTAGGAAATTAACACACAAACAGCTGAACACAACTAACTAATAATGGGTTAACAAGGAGGGTGGGACTAGACAATAGACAGTAGAGCGCATGACACAAAGAGACAACACAAGCCATGTGCTCACATAAAACAAGACTAGAACACGCAGCCAATGAGAACTCATTAACCGCGTGTTCATAACATCACAAGCACGCGGTGCATGTAAACACGCACCACGTGCTAAACACAACACCAACAGAAGACTGAACGAAAGACACGAGTACACAATGAATGAAAACACCGTGCACTCACACACGTTTCATCCCAGCGCCGACCAAAACTGAAACCAACTAGACTGAGACGCTGGGAATAAAACCCCATGCTGCAGAAAGACGAAAACAAACACGAGTACAAAAGCGCACGCGTTCGAGGTACGCAGAGCCCACACGGCTGCATCAAGCAGGAGCGTGCACACTCTGCGTACACCCACGACGGCGTGCGCGCACACAGAGACACACAATGACAGAAACAGGACGAGACAGGGCTAGTGTCCGAGCTCTGCCACCAACACAAGAATTTACAAGACCAGAGTGGCAGAACCCTGACACACAGGCTTTTGCTTAAACTTTGAATTTTTTTACACCATGGATAAAAACATTAAACCTTCATAGAGATACCTTAGACTTACATGCTGTAAAAGCATTCAAAATAAGACCCCCTTTAATTGTTCATGTCTACATATTATTTAGAATGAGATATCCTTGTAGTGGAACTGTCATGTGTGCAATCAGAAGATTAAAATCATAAAATAAGCCCCTTCAGATTCCCGCAAGACCCTGATCTCTCTCTTTTGTGACAATTACGAGCTGACCATAAATTATCCCTCACATGTGTTTCTGCTGCATTGGCCAGCGTTCACTAATGTGCGGTTCTGCAGAGGAAGCACTGCAGTCAGCCTCTTTGTCTCCTTTGTCTCCAGCTCTGCACAAGCCTCCCTTCTCTCCTAGAGGGACCCAGAGAGAAGAACACTCACAACAAAGGCTTCTCTCCCACCCGCACACACAAACTCAACCAGAAAGCACACAAAAGACAAACAAAGTCAACAGAATAGCAATATGTACATATCTCCCATGCTGTTTCATGGGTTTTATCAGATACGACACACCGGGCAGAGCAGCAAACTACATTACATTGAACACAAAATGAAATCTTGGCCATGTATTGATGTTTTCACCAAGCAATTAATTCTGATTTATCGCATTACTTGCTCAAGGATCTACAATAATCACCTGGAGAAACTCTAAATTGCCCTGTCTATTTTAAAAAGCAGTGCACATTCAATACGCCTCTTTAACTATAAATGATTTTGTTACAGCTGCATTGCGGTAACTGAGGTATCGAGAAAACGACTTTATCAACTATCATAACAGGTGTGTGGGTATTAAAATGCAAAACTGATCCAAATATGTCAAGGTTCATAATGTGGAGAAAAAAAAAAACATCAATAAACTGTAGCTCTGTGCATTAATATGAGGAATGTGGTGCCGGGCTCTAGTATAATGGCCACTGCTCTCAGCATGAATGTGCTTATACATTCAGACACCCAGGAAAATGATCTTTGATGATAAGCAGCTATTCACAAGTATGCTCTGCGCTATTTATTTCCACCAAGATGTGGAGGTTTGATTTCATTCACTTATTCCTCATATAACTTATCTGAGGAACAGATAAGAGCCGAATGCAGAGAGAGAGAGAGAGAGAGAGAGAGAGAGAGAGAGAGGGAGAGAGCAGAAACCCAAGATTTCTTTGCTTTGCAACTTCAGAAAAAGACAAATAGATAAAAGAAGGTTGTACAGTTAGCCAGTGGAGACCATAACAAAAGCACAAACTCTCTTCCATCCCTGCTGATGCATTATGGGGATATCCTACAGTGTCCTTTGTTCAAGAGATTTTTTTTTGCTGTTGTTGTATATACTGTATAGACTCTATTGTTAGATATTTGTGTCAACAACCACAAAGGTGAACAGTGTGTTCTATAGGCAAGTAAAATGGTTTTGTAATTATATATTTTTTTATTTATTACACACTTTTATTTAAATTTTAGTCAAGCTCTTAAACATGTAGACTTACACTTTTGTAATGATATTGGTTTATGCTTTAAAAAAACAGTATGTCAAAAATAACTTGTGATGTATTTGTTAAGTAGCAATAAATGTCAATACAATGAAATAAATTTAAATCTTAACCATTATTCAAAATATAATTAATTAATATAATTTTTTAAAAATAATATTCATAAATTTTCTAACAAAAAATACTTTTTCCACATGATTCACAGACAATATGGGGAAAAAACTAATGACACTCACTGTAACAGCACCAAAATACTAATTCAAGAGTTCCCACTTAGATATGCTTGGCACTTATAGCAGGTTTGGCATGCTGTCCCGGGAGAGAACCCTGAGCTCGGAGATATTTGAGCCCAGGGCTCCCGCCCGGTCTAGAAGCATATCAGGAGAACCGAGATCAGGTAGGTCTCGATCGCTCCCCCTTTAGAAGGGGAGAAAAAGGAGGAGATGGGGTGGAAGGGGGGATTCTTCCAAAATGAAGAAAGTGAGAAAGTGATCCATTTATACTAAGCTAGGATCATTCTGATTGGATTATTACTGATTACGGATGAGTGGCCAGCGGTGCACAATCATATCACGTGCTCCTCTCGAAATTAGTTTATGAAACTTCACTTATTTGAAATTATTTGACATTTCCAAAAAAAACAAAAAAAAACAAACTATATATGTCACTATGTCAAAGCACTATAGGTGTTAGCCACTTTTTTATTGCAAAGAGTATTTAATAATTAAATGTTATTATTACATGACTTATACAACCCCGAACCATAAAAAGTTGGGATAGTATGGAAAACACACACTGAGGAAGGCTTTGTGCCGAAACGTCTGTTTGTCTGTTATCACCCGTAAAATGTAAGAAAAAGTAAAAATAAAAACAGTATGAAGCAATTGAGTGCAAATCATTTTTAGTAGTGATTTCCAAATTTACTTTGACTTGTATTTCATTACAGACAATATGAACACAAAATATTTCATGCTTTGTTTGGTCAACTTCATTTCATTCGTAAACATACATCCTTTTCCAACCCAGGCTCTCTCTGAAAACGTACCTCTATACACATTTCTAGAGGCAAAGTTTTTTTTGCAGTTTTTGTTTTTGTGAATCCACAAGAGGCCGCTGTGTACGCCTTTTGAGATCTCAAATTTCTCTCGCGAGTGCCATTTGAGCCTGCTGTTTTCTTGCAAATCCACCAGAGGCCACTGTCGACTGACTATTTGAATGACTGAATGACTGACCGATTGATTGACTGACCCACCCTCCCCCTTCCCTAAACTAAATCTATAGTGTTTTCAAAAGCACCGTCTGACCCTCCCATTCACTTCCCTAAACTCAACTGACAAATTTAAAAAGCAATTCAGAAAAAGAAAAGCTCTCGTCTGTTATTTACTACGAAAAGGAACAACATCGTATGACCCTATAGCTGTCATTTAAAAAATTAAATGCAGCCATATGTACTTCTGACAACATAATTCACGATTTATAAAAACATATTGGGCTACGTTTTCAGAATAAGCCAATGTTGTCATTTCCTGTCATTCAGACCTGCAACACATTCCAAAATAAAAGATGATATAGGAGCGATTTAGAGCTAGTAACCAGTAACTTCAATCAGTAGGCTTATTTATTTTATTTTATTTTTTTAACTGATTAAATAATGATTTGAAACAGATGATGTCAACAGAGGATTGTTATCATGATTTGGCACAAAAGGAGAATCCAAGAAAACTCAAGTCTTTTAGCAGTAAAGATAGGCTGTTAACAGCCAGTTTGCCAACAAATATGTGAGGAAATTATGTAAATGTTTAAAATCAATCTTCCTCAAAGAAAACTATAAAGACATTTGGATATTTCACATTTAACAGTGCATAACATCATTAAAAGACTTAAAGAATCTGGAGGAATTTCAGCGTGTAAAGGATAAGGACACAAGCCTAAACTATACCATTATCTGCAATTCTTCAGGCACCATTGTATCGAGATTCATCATTCATTTATAACCAATATCACCACACATGCCAAGGACTTTAAAAAACTTTTGTCAAGTAGAACAATATTACATCAGAAATGCATGTTGTATGGTCCAGACCAAAGATTAAAAGGATCATCCAGACTATTACCAGCAACACGCCCAAATGCCAGGGTCTGTCATGGTATAGGGTTGTGTCAATTCCCTTGGCAAAGATAGTTTGCACTTCTGTGATGGCACCATCAACGCTGAAAAGTACATAGAGATTTTGGAGCACAACACGCTGGATTCTTTTCCAGGGACGCTCTAGCATTATTTTTACAAGAAATGCAAAACCACATTTTGCACACATTACAAAGTCCTGGCTGCAGAGAAAGCAGATACACGTACTTGACTGGCCTGCCTGCAGTCCTGACCTGTCTTCAATAGAGAATGAGTGGTGCATTTTGAAGTGCAAAATGCGACAATGAAGACGACCCTGTACTGTTGCCCACTTGCAATGTGCTGCAATAACCAAAATTAGAATTTGAGTTTATTTAAAAAAAATAAATAAATAAAATAAAAATAAAAGTTAATAAAGAACACTTCAAATAATGTGCTGTAATAATAAGTAAATTTAGAAATCACTTCTTTCTTTTTATTTTCCATACTGTCCCAACTTTTTTCTGATTTGGGGTTGTATATCTATTTTTTTTTTAGATAAATATATCTTAAACATCTTATTTGTACATAAAAAACATCCAAACCTTCACTTTTATTACATTTATATGCTTATATATATATATATATATATATATATATATATATATATATATATATATATATATATATATATATATATATATATATATATATATACTACTTATTTCCAATTTAATCCAGACACCAAAATGAATCGTTTCATCTTTGTGGAAAAAAAAGAATAGTCATGAGAAAAATACCATATTTCATATTCAATATATTAACGTCCCCACCTATCAGCGTAATCCATCTTTTTTCATACATGTTGATTGTGCACAAAAAAGCAACATCCATCGATCATGTGATAAATCATTTCCCAGGATCGTGAGCACTGTGCAACCACATTTATTCCGCCTCTGTGTGCAGTGTAGAGTCTGCGTAAATTACATGTATTCATTTGTAATGAGATCACACAGAGGAGTCCTTGCATTAAGGCTTAGCTTTTGCATTTAATATTTGAAAATTACACTCTCGACTCACGCTGTAATGCTCTAGGGATGTTTTTTTCCCTTGCCATCACCTTCCTACTTTACTCTCTCTCTCTCTTTCATAAGAAGCATTTGCTTACACTCTGTACTGGGTCTCGCCATCTCTTCAAAGGCCCTGATTGTCATTAGCGAAGTCTGGGTTATGAATATTACATTTGCGGCGTGAGGCAGCGTCGTGCTGCATAACCTGCCTCGACAACCACATCAAATATTTAACTAGGTGACTGCAGGCATTCTTGTGGGCATCAGTTTGAAGAGAAGGCACTCCAGGTGAAAAGGGTAAATAAAAACTTAATAGTTATTAGGTGGTTGATTATGTTAAGAATTGCAAAAAAAATCATTTATTCATTAATTTTTCTTTGGGTTAGCTCCTTATTTATCAGAAGTTGCCACAATGTTGAAAAAATGTCTATATTAAACATTTTCAAAAATATTATATTTAAATAGATTAAAAAGATTTTGTTGAATTAAATGTTAGCTAATTTGCACTCCTTTGTGGCAAAAAAAGCATTTTGTTTGTTTATTCTTTATTAATTTGTTTATAATTAAATTTACATTTTTACTTATATTTATAATTTATATTATATTTGTATTTTCTTTTTAAAATTCTACCTTTTCTATTAATGTTATATGGTAGGCACCTAAGGTCTTATATAATGCAATTTCGATTCTATATTGTCCTGTATGTCCTGTGTCATGTGGTTGAATTGACAAAAAAGCCGACTATGACTTTGACCTATCATCTTTTGACATATTAAAGTCAAAGGCTGTTGTGTATTTCTTCTTAATCACTCCATAAATCAGAAATAATCAGAAATATTTCAGAATATTGGTTCTTTATGAATAAAATTGTAAAGTTTGGTGTATGTAAATGCTGCTGAATTACAGATTTATGCAACACAGGCTCATTGTGAATACGTAGCTCCGTATACATTTCTGGAGGGCCCAAATTATGTAGCCAGAGGTATGTATGCTGTGTTCCAGAAGGCAGGTAAAACTACAACAAAAGGCAAAAAATTAAATAAACAAGTAAATAACAGGGTGAGAATGTGGTAAGATCTGAAAATGTGCTAAAAATGTCCTAATTTTTCTGGATTGCTTTTCAAAACACAGTCGATTGGGGAAACATTGTCGATTTAGGGAAGGGGGTGGGTGGGAGTATCGATCAGTCGGTTGGTCAGTCAGTCAGTCGATAGAGTCCTCTGGTGGATTTACGCAAGAACAGCAGGTGTGAAAGGCACTCGCAAGAGAATTTAGAGATCTCAAAATGCAAAAACAGCAGCCTCTGGGGTGTATTTCACACTCTCAAGAAATGTATACAGGGGACATATCCATAATGAGTCTGGGCGGATTTATGGCATCATTTAGAGAAAAAAGCCTTTATAATAATGCAATGTAATTGAAATACACAGACACAGATCACTAAAGTGTGATGAAATAGGCACTTAAAAGTACATATTGGATGTTTTCTTTACATTAGACTGCAACTTGAAAATTAAGTCATTTTTTTAACTTCAATTTGCCTTCTTTATTTAAAAATATATAACTTTCATAAAACAATTTACAATGTAAACAAAAAATCATTACAAAGGTTTTAAACAAAGCCCATTTTCAATAACAGAAGAACACTAAATATTTTTGAAGGATCATGGTGTCATAGAACTATTTTAAGAGCTTTATAAAGAAAACCTAAGGAAAATCATTTAAAAGCAATAAAACCTTTGTTTCTAATCATTAGAATTTTTTTTTGCTTCTTTCTCTTCTTCTGATATACGTAGATGGCCATTTTCACTTTACCGAAATAAAATGTAACAACTGACATTTACATTTCCACTTTTTGACACATTTAGGAGAGAGAGAGGGAGAAAGTGAGAGAGAGAGAGAGTGTGGCTTGTGTTTGTGGGGGTCGAGGGTTTAAGTTGTTCATCATTTACATGGAAGTGCTGATCCTGACAGCCGCCGCCACCTCATCATA
Organism: Danio rerio; assembly: GCF_052040795.2. Lineage (NCBI taxonomy): Eukaryota > Metazoa > Chordata > Actinopteri > Cypriniformes > Danionidae > Danio > Danio rerio. Next base: position 35,499,718 of record NC_141026.1, on the reverse strand, counting down.
CCACTTAGGGAAATGAAAAGAAGGAGACAGAGAGAGATGGTGGCAGAAGGTTAGGGGGACGGAGAGGAGGGTGGAGTGGAGGGGTGAGTTTTAATCAACTTGCCGTATCAAGCTTGCTTATGCAAACGGGTCCCGGTGTGGATGAGATGCAGCTGATAGCCTTGACAAAATGTCAAACAGTGATGAGATAAAGCGATAGTTGAGATGTGAGTAGAGATGTTTGTATTTCTGCAGTAAATTAACGTTCAGGCAGGGTAATCATGTATGAATCAGAACGCGTGAACCGGGCTTGTATTTGATCAACAGAAGCAAGCATACAGTATTACAGTCCGGTAAAAGCCAAAGCTTTTCTCTTCTTGTTTTTAGTAGATTTACAATTTACAGTGCTCAGCATATATGAGTAAACCCCTCACAAATCTATCTTTAAAATTCCTATTTTTAATAAGAAGATATACAATATTATATTTGTGAATATCAATTAGATTAGTCAGTACTGAACCCAAATCTGGAGCTTATCTAACAAATTAACTTACAATAACGGTCCAAAAACTAGTACACCCAAATTTATATGCTATAGAAAACGGTAACACTTTATTTCGGTGGTCCATTTGGGTATTAGTAGACTGTCTGCTTAATATCTGCTAAAACTGCTCCTTCAACAGACATTTAACTCACTATAAGAAACTTTGCAAGTACACGCAATTTACACTAACTCTAATCCTAAACTTAACCTAACAGTCTTTTAATCTAATACTTATACTATAACTTATAATCTAATGAGAATTAGTTGGCATGTAGATGGAATGTAACTTAAATTCAACAAACGAACCATCAAAATAAAGTGCGACCTAGAAAAATATTAAATACAATGGAGAAATGGAACAATTTAGTTGTAATTTTGTAGGTTGTAATTTTTATTTTTTTTTTTGCAATATTTTGCTTGAATTTAATAGTATTTTCTTTCAATTTGAAAATATGTCTAGTCACTAAAATAATACTTTAAAAAAATATATGTTTCATAAATCTGTTTTGCTTAAATGCACCAAAACACATTGTCTATATTCACTGACAAATGAACCAAAATATTCATTTTCAAAATGGAGTGTACTCAATTTTGCTGAGCACTGTATTACACAATTGGTCAAACATTTAGTATGACTACACTTTTAACATTCTCAAAAGAAACCAAAACTTGAGCATTGTGTTAGTTAAGGCAGGTCATCAATCAAGCTGTTGGTCTGCTGTTTATGACATGTGACAATCCGGTTCTGACATTTATCACAGCAGACTATATCCATACACCTGGTTTCTCTTCAGTGCTTGGCTACATGCCAGTTCAAATTCAATAAGCTTGTCAAGGCTACCTTTAATTAATCAAAATTTCATTAGAAAAAAAGCAATGTTGTAAAATAAAACTACATTTCAATGAATTTTTATATATTTAATAGCATTTTTTTATTCCTTAGATTCAAAGCTGAATTTTTAACATTAATTATCCAGTCTGAAGTGTCACTTATCATTGCTAAAGTGAACAAGTTCTCTGTCCACACAACATGCTGCTCAGCAAAGGACAGTCGACTTGATTCTTTCTGTTGGTAAGAGGTTTAGTTTGCTTACGGAGGTGACATATACAGTAATACATACACACATAAAATACTTTTACTGAAACATTTTTATCACAAAGTCAGTTTGTTTTACTGAAAAAAGGATCAGAAAATATTTATGACAAAATTATGATGCGCTCATGACAATCATGTTTATGACAAATTTACTACAAGTTATGTTGTCGTGGTCAGGGATGGACAGAATTTATCATACATGTATTTCAAATACATATTTCAATTTCTATTTTCAAAACAGTATTTTGTAATTTGTATTTGATAGGGGTGATGAAAATGGCTTAATATATTGCATCAAAATACTTTAGTGTCTTGTATTTTTGTAGTTTCAAAATACTGTAAAATACTTTATAAGAAGTATACATGATGACATTATAAAAATGCAACCTCTGACTGGAGCTTTCTCGGGTATTTGCCTAGGCTTGAGATTAGCACAGAAAATTTGTTTATATTGAAGAAGGTGGTCAATGCTTGGAGTATGAAAGGAAATTATCCATCACAGCTAGATCTACGATGCATCAATGGCTGTTTAAATTTCCAGTAGTATAGTTAAATAAGTGAAAAGATATCTGCCTAAAGATGTCAAAGTGGGACAATACTTGAAACCCTAATATTTATTAATACAGCAATTCAGTCTATACAGACTAGTCAAAAACACCCTGGGTAATACGGCATCAGCAGGATATGAAGAGTTTATTAACTCATTTTTTAGCAATTTTGAGATATCATGTTTTTATGTTGTGCATTGAAAAAATTATGTGAAAATTACATATGGAAATGACTAAGACGAGTTTTCTAGTTTTCAGAAATCATATACATCAAGTAGGCCTATTGAAGAGTCCCATTTCAATATATATATATATATATATATATATATATATATATATATATATATATATATATATATATATATATATATATATTAATAAAAAATTCTGTGAAAAAAAAAACATTTAAAAATTAAACACTTCATATATTACATTTTTTAAATATCGAATGTTAGGAGGTTGAATAATCATTATACAAAAATGATATCAATTTTACTGGCCACACAATGGCTGGAAACATAATCAACCGATATTATACTATATTTTAAATTATTATCTGCATTGAACAAGGCTTTCTGCATAAAATTCATACAAAAAAATAATAAATGAATAAAAAAGAAACAAGCTAAATAAAATGTAAAGATATCTACTTGTGTACAGTAAGAGTAGAAGTGAATGAGGTGGCAGATAATTTGCTAAAACTTGCTTAGAGAAAAGCTGTTGCTATGAAATATAGTTTCATGTTTAACAGTGAAGAGATTGATTTAATAGGGCTATTCATGGAATGTTTGCAAAAAAGGTTCATGCTTACTTGTAATAGAGTAATACAAAAATACAGTATTTTTCTATACATTTGAGGCTGCTGTTTTTTGTCGTTTATTTTAATACACCTAAAAGGAGGTATTTGGCCTTTTATTTTTAAACACATTTCAACATATTTTGCCCATCCCTGGTCTTGGTAATGTCAAGTTGTCATGACAAGGACAGGTTATGTTAACTTGGTAATGTCAAGTTTTAAAATGTATTTGTTTTTGTTAAGGTTAGACCTGGCATTCATACTACTCTGGCGTCTTCGACCTGTGAAAATGTGAGTTTTTAAATACGCTAAAGAAAGCTGGTGTTTCATTTCAGTATAGACCAGGCATGTCCAAACTCGGTCCTGGAGGTCCGGTGTCCAGCAAAGTTTAGTTCCAACTCCAATCAGACACACCTGTGCTAGCTAATCAAGCTCTAACTAGGCTTTCTAGAAACATCCTTGCAGGTGTGGTGGAGCTAAAATCTGCAGGACAACGGCCCTCTAGCACCGAGTTTGGACCCCCCTGGTATAGAAAGAAACACAAAAGTTTTAAAATATGGGCAAATCTATCCACAATTGCTCTCTGACTGGTCTTCTAAACTATTGGGATTCCCTGATTTTGTATGCCCCTGTCATATGATTGCAATGCAGAAAAAAATGGTCCCATACCATGCGGTTCTGTATAGTGATGGGGATTGTTTTTCTGAAACTCAAAATGCTAGTTCCGACGAGAAGCGATTTCAGTCTAAAACGTTCTTTTAAATGAAAAAAAGGACTAGACTAGCCATTATTCTGTCCTTTAGTGATTTTTTTATGGACAACCAGCCTTTTAGTGACTTAAATGAAATGATAAAATATCTAGAAATAATAGATTTAGAACAACCAGCTTCTCTTGCAATGGGGGCTAAATCATCTTGATCTTCTTGATCAATTCAAAGGGAGGCAGTTAAAAATGAATGCAATTGGATTGCTATCATTGTGTAGATGCTTATGGTGGTTGAATATGTTCAAACAGCCACAAAATAGGTATTCATACTTATATTCATATTCAAACTGTGTTATACCAAAATTTAAATGATAGTTTCCGTCCACCTCTTTCTTTTCATTAGTTTGCTCTACCACTAGCTCACTTAGGTTCAATAATAGGGTGAGTTCTGTCTGTCTGATGACCAAGTTATAAGGAGCAATCAAAAATAATGCACCAATGTAATTCCTTTACTATGTAGAATGTTGTTGTTACAGTATATGCAAATTGCATGCTCATGTTTGTTACTGACATTCTATATTTTGTTTATTCATGCATTCAAAATCTATCATGGCTTTTAGACTGAGCAAGCTACAATTTCTGTAAGTAACAGTATTTGAAGTAGGTTAGAGCAATGGAGGAACTGGAAAATACACACAAATACACTCCACAAGGAATACATTATAAATCTGTAATGTGCAGCTTTGGTGCTCTAGTTAAAAAAAGAAGCTACTACAAAAAGTACATGCATGAGCGATATCTATATTAAAGTCTGCTTTATCGCAGCCCCTCACACTGTGCCCGAAAAAAAGAAAAAGCATAACACATCAAAAGGCAAATAAATTGGGTCAAACTCAAAAGAGGAAAGCAAAAATGAAAGTGGAAGCATGGCAAGGGATACAATTGAATTTCTGTGTAGTTGGGAACTTTGGTGAATCTCATTAATTATTTAAATATTTTATAGTCATTTATCCACTTGCCTTTTAAATTTAAAAAATGAGGTCCAGTGAAACAGATGAACAAAACAGCTTTAGCTTTTAAATTTGAATAGAAGTATCAAATATGCAGATCTCTATAGTGTCAGGAGTCACTGCTACTGTTTCCCTGAGCTTGTTACTATGCCAGGTATTGTTATGGTTGTAAAAGTGGTTAAATCTGTCAGCTAGATGATGGTTAAGCTGCTTCTCTCTGCACTCATATTAAATTAGGTCTGTGTGTGCTCTCTTTGATCTTTTACTCGGCATTCTGGGATTTTGAGGATGAGAAAAAAAAAATCAACATATGGAACTATTTCTAATGCCAAGTCTGTAAAACCCAGCCAAATAGCTATTTTATATTCTAATAGTATTTCAAAGTCTGATTGATTGCTGCTTTTTTAATGACTTATTTTTAGATCAAGTTATTCTTATATTTATTTATCGTGTTATTACAGCCATATAAACTGTCCAACATTTCCCATGTTCTCTGTGATTCTAGGAATTAACATGTATTTTTTCTCTCCTGTTCCTTTTAGAGACAGCCCCTTTGTATCTAAATTGAACAACACTGAGGTCAGATTCAGTCAAATATATTTGTTAACTTCTCCATCCTTTGAAAAAAAAGCCTGTTTATGGCAATATCTGTCCTGAAGTTTGCTATTGCAAACAAATAAACAGAAGTAAGACTTTATCATACTAGAAGTTGGGTTATGCATTATAAGCTTTACATTATAAAGAGAAATAAAAGATAAACCAAGACTGCAGTTCGGTCAATTTTCCGTATTGCTTTCTCACTACAATCGATCCGCTCCAGAGTTCGTTTTAATCGAGCCGAGACCACCTCATTCAGGCGATTTCAGTCCGATTGTTTTGATGCAGATCCGAGCGTGATTGCTGGTTTCACATATACCAAATGAACTGAAATAACTAGGGAAACAAGACAGATTTGGAAACATAAGTCTAGGTGTGATAGCACCCTAAATCAGTAAAGGAAGAAGCATGCGTCATGTTTTTAATGTGGTTTTAAACGCAATATGTGAATAGCTCCAGAATTAACCTGAGAGATACAGTACAAACAGTGATCTATAATTGATACATGATTGCAAGCCATCTGGGGTGATTACAGTGTATAACACACAATCAAACATATATTTGGCAAACTACACAAAACGAGGAAACAATTTTAATTACACTTACATGTTATGATCCGGAGGAAGAAGAATCTGGTCCATGTGAACTAAAACAGTTACTGACAAATAATAGTCTCTGCTGCTTCTTCCTCTAATCGATGAATCACGCATTGCAGCCTAGGTTAGTATATCAAAAATCAGAAAAATGACAAGGAACAAACACAACACAGGGTTGGCTATACTGTTGTATTGTTGTGAAAATGAACTATTCCCCGCAGGCGAATATCCATCTGTCATTGATCGTCATCTTCCTGCCATGATCAGTCCCGTGATCCCCCACGGCCCGCGCTGCGCTAGTGTTTGAAAGGAAATCGCATTTAAATTTTGAATTGAGTTGTGTTCGGATCATTTGCTTAAACACGTCGACGTCGATACGGTATCACCAAATATATTTATATTAAATATGATTTTATTAAATAAATAGTCTACACAGAGTTAAATGAATAAATCGAGTTGTGTTCGGATCATTTGCTTGAACATGTCGACGTCGATACGGTATCACCAAATATGTTTAGGTAATACATATTTGGTGATGTACCACATCGACGTTGATGCATTCAAGCAAGATCCGAACCCAACGAACCCCCTCGATTCGTTCATTTAACTATGAGTTGACTATTTTGTTAATAAAATCATTAGTTTTAAACACGGCGCACTTTTCAAATTTAAACCTTAGCTCAGCTGGATGTTTTTATTCACTGAGTGCTGTGTTATACACTGTATGGAAGGTCATTCAAAAACCCATAATAGGGGCTCTTTAAAATCAATTTTTATCCTAAAAGTTTGTCTTGTATTTTATAAGGGATTTTCGATTTCCTAGATATTTAGAATGGCATCATTCTTACCAGAGAATTAAATGAGTTGGTCCAGCAAGGAGCTATGAAAGTCAAAAATGAAAACTGCTGGAGTGAAAGCAAGACTGCGAGTCTCCACACCATTTCCCCCCAACAGTATTCATGAATTATTTCTCCTCAGAAGGTAGAAACAGATTTATTTTGAGGTAAAAGCCAAATAGCTAGAAGCGCTCCAGGCTTTATGTTTTCTTAATGCAGGACTATTTACTGAAGTTGATGTCAGGTAAGCTGAGAAGCTCCCCAGGCCAGTCTCAGCGCAGAGGGCTTGTGTCCAATATTAGAACCTGTCTAATAAAGAGAGCAGGTCAAGGCCATAGGTAAACATATAGCGGCCATAATTCCCACGGAAGAGGACACTGGGAGCAATAAGAGGTGCTATAATGGTAAAAAAAGAACGGAAAGACACAGACAACAGAGCTAATAATCTCAGTATTGCAATGAACATGGTGAAAAGGGCCATCCATCTTTGGGTTTGGGGTCAGTGTACTTATGCTGTCAGACAAAGGGTCGTTGGGAGAAGGGATGGGTATGTGGTTAGGTAATGTAGCCTTTGTGGCGGCCCTTGGGGCAAATATGTTTCAAGTGTGTGCCTGTGTTTATGTACCTCATTTTTCAATCAGGAAACAAATTTGACACATTCTGGACAACAGAGAGCGTTGTCTTTGCAAAGGATATCTGAAAGTCTGTTACTCAAAGGAACACCTTTTTACCCTGAAAATGAACATGCAGTATTTACAAATTATAAGCTTTTTGTTACAAACCCACTTTCTTTCTTTCTTTTTCTTTCTTTCTTTCTTTCTTTCTTTCTTTCTTTCTTTCTTTCTTTCTTTCTTTCTTTCTTTCTTTCTTTCTTTCTTTCTTTCTTTCTTTCTTTCTTTCTTTCTTTTATCTGATGCACAAGACAGAAAACAGACTGTTCTGGAGCTTTCAAGCTTCAGTGTAAGACCCATAAAAATGTGTACCTGCATAGCACTTCGATTAAAGCACTTGAGTCTCATGCTGTATAGACCATTTTATGCTGCTTTTATGGTGCTTTGTGCCATTTTTGAAGATTCTGGAAAGCTTTTGGGTTTGGGATTTCTCAAAATAAGCATGTCAGATAAAATGGATGAAGCATCTCTGGTTGTCTTTATTTTTACAGATTAAAATAACTTAACTATAATAAACTAACAACTTATAAGTGATACCTTTACATTTAACAATCTACCGCATGGTGTTGCCATATGTTAACAAGTTATGTTCATTTTCCTGCCACTTTAAGACCAACATTAATGTTTCATTTTTATTTTTTGTTAGAAAGAGAAGACCTTAGTGTAGCCAATGATATGCTTTGGCTAAGTCACATGACATGCAGTGTTTTTCTGTAGCCCGATTTCTGTCAGACTGGTGTTTATTGTGAGTAGTTGTTGTAGGTGAATGTAAACGTCAATAAAAACAAAGGATCAACTCATGTCAGATCCACAAATAAATCTAAAACATCCCCTCCACTGAGTTATGATGGCATATTCACAGCTCAATTTTTTTTTTTAACAAATTCGTTTTTTGAAAATCGATTTAATGAATGTGTTGCCAAATGGCAACACTGTGCAATGCTGGAATGTGCAATACTGAAATGGGTTAGCTAGCTAGCAGGGTCAGCTGTGAACTTTTAAGATGTAACAATAACAATGTGAATGCTAGTAATATAATGTTGATTTGAATTGTGTTAATGGCATTTACATTATGGATAATATCTAGTTTTAATGGCAATACTACTTTTGAATAGATATGAATACAGCGAACAGTGTATTAGCGAGCACCACCATGTTCTATGGTAAGTGAAACAAGAAAAGGACAGAACTGGCTCTTCCTGCAGATGAAAGTGAGGATGAGATGGGTTTTAGTGACCATGAGAATGATGCAGATTGGACATTTGATAAAAGCAGATATGCAGACAGTTCAAGTAAGTTAGCTCTGAGGCAGATAAGACAGACGTAGTATAGTATAATATATCAAATTTGTTAGCTGGTAGCTACATTATTCTGATGCATCTGGATATATTAGACATGCTCTTTATTTGTTATAATATTTACTGGAGAAATATTAATACCTATTGCATGTTGTATACATGATAATACAATATTATGTTTGTTTTCAATAATATTCAGAAAAAAACTATTAATAAATGAAAGCTGTTGGAAAATGAGTTGTTTGAAAAGTAAGTATAACGTGTCATTTATTAATTCTGCGTTAAAGCTCATAATACTGCTACACCAATTAAATAATTTCATACAACTAAATTATTAATTATAAGGAAAGTTCTAAATTTTAAACTTCTAAGTTAGATCCACTGCTGGACGCTGTTGCCATATGGAAACAAATCATAAAGTACCTTAATAAAAGATATTTTTCCATTTTTTCTTTTTTTTACAGCTCTTCAAGTTAAGCAATTTTAAGAAAGAAAAACAGTCAAATATTTTTTTAATATATCTATCATAATGTGTGTAGTACAAGGTTAAAATTGCCTATTTTCTGACCTTCTGTTGGAAGAATCTGAAAAAAACATAATAAAAATATTCATGACAATGAAGAATGTCAATTTATTGTTGTGGTCAATAATAATATTAATGATGCTGTTATAAAATTATTTGATGAGTATTGACACTTTTAATGAAACATTTTATTGACAAAATCAGTTTTTTTTCACTGAAAAGGGTTTGTGACAATTATAAAGAGCCTCATGACAATCATGTTTATAACTTAATGATTTATTACAAGTTATATTGTCTTGTTAAATGTCAAGCTGCCATGGCAAAAAGACAAAAACAATTGACAAAGACGTTTATGTTAAGTTGTCATAACAAAAACACCTGAAACAATGTCATCTTTGCATTTAAAATGACAACTGAGCGAATGACACTTAATAACTTGTCATAAGCATACATAAAAACTCCTTCATGTACATGACATGTGAATTATGAACATCCCTTTCAAGGAAAGTTTTACTAAAATAACTAATTCATTCATCCATTCATTTATTCATTCAATTTTCTTTTCGGCTTAGCCCTTTATTAATCAGGGGTCGCCACAGCAGAAAGAACTGCCAACTTATCCAGCATATGTTTTATGCAATATGCCCTTCCAGCCACAACACAACACTGGGAAATCCCATACACTCTTGTATTCACACACACACACACACACACACACACACACACACACACACTGCAGACAATTTAGCTTATTCAATTCACCTATACAACATGTCTTTGGACTTGTGGGGGAAACCGGAGCACCTGGAGGAAACCCATGTGAACACGAGGAGAACATGCAAACTCGACACAGAAATGCCAACTGACCCAGCTGGGGCTCGAACCAGCAACTTTCTTGCTGTGAGGCGATCGTGCTACACACTGCACCACTGTGACACACTCCTACTAAAATAACTTTCTATATTAAGAGAATCGTATGTATCAATGAACTTTATTATCTTGGTGATGTTAAAGCATGTCAAATACTGACAAAAAGCAGGAACAAAGAATACTGGAGCTGGATCTGAATTTTGGGAAATGCTGCCTACATACATACATGTAGGATATATTCCAAGGTAGGAAAGTATCAAGGGACATCTGAATTCTAATCTAGGTACACTTCCAGAGATATACCTTCATCTGACAGATTTTTGAAGGCAGAATGTATACAGTATATCCTTCACTGCCTTTGATATCAAATGCTCAATCCTTGACAGCTGAGCTGAAAAAATAAAGATGCATCTGAAATCTGCACATGTGTGGGGTGTGTGTGTACATTTTTTGGTCACCTTTTTACATTTTTTTTTCAAGTTTTCTGTTGAAGTCTGCATTGTAGTAATTAAAAAAATTATATCATAGCTATCACTCATAAAAACCAATTAACAGACAGTTACCAATATTTTTAGATGCAACCAATGTCAAATCATTCACAGTAAACAAAGAATACAAGAAAAAAATCTTAATGGACAATATATGTGGCAATAGCTTGGCATGCGTTGTTAACTGTAACAGTCAAAGGTATAATATACAATTTTTTTGCATTTAAATATCCAATAACTTATCCTAAATATCCTAAAATATCCAAGAACAAAGTTATATATTTTGTTGATGTGTATTTCCATTATCCCCAATATATTCAAAAGTGTTTATTATCTGAACATGTTTTTCTATAACAGAACATGTTTTCTTTTACCATAATATTTTTATTTTTCGTTTTCAGTTTGTACACATTGAAATACAACATTTTACAAACATTTTACAACAATAATAACCTTGTTGCATTTACAAATTATACAAAATATAAGGATATATATATTTATAATAAAAACTAAAAGCAAACAACAAACGAGCAAACAACAATAGTAACAACAACAAAAAAATAAATAAAAAAATTAAAAAAAATAATAAAAAAAAATAAAACTGCTCCTCTTTTTTTTCAATTATGGTAATCTATTCACACATGAAAATTATAATCATACTAAGTACTAGGCAAAGCAAATATGTATTAAGTAATGTATCAATGCAGAACTATAAAGCTGGAACTGCATTATCCATCAAATATTATTCATCAACTTCTTCCTCTGTTAATTCCACTTCTTTGATATAACTAACGAAAGGGCTCCATATGTTTTCAAATACACGTTGTTTAGCCTTTAATATATAAGTTATTTTTTCTAATGGCAGACTTGACAACATTTGTTTTATCCATTGAGTAGCGTTTGGTCTTTGCATCTTTGTCCATAGCAAAGCTACACATCTTTTGGCATAAAGCAAGCTGAGGTCTATAAATATTTGTTCGCTTCTACTATAGTTTGAGTCCTCTGGGTATAAACCTAGCAAAAAAAGCTTTGGGTCAAGGAGGATTTGTTTTGAAATAATTTTTTCACTTATAATTCTCACCTCTTCCCAAAATAATTTAATTTTTGTGCACTGCCAAATACAGTGAAACAAGGTTCCTCTAGCTTCCAAAGAACATGTTTTTTATCGCCTGTCAATGCATTTATTTTCAAAAACTAAGCTGGATATAGTGCCAAGCACAGCTGCATGTCTATGTCAATTAAAAAAAAGAAGGTTTAAATAACCCAATAGGATCAGTAAAATGAGGATCAATACTAGAATCTGTATTGCTGCTTTTAACAAGCAAATGGAACAAAATGAGCTGAATAAAATGATCTTTATAAGTAATTTGAGCATACATGACACTGACTAAATTAAAGCTGACTGTTTTGTAATTTAAAATAAATAAGCTGAAACACCATTAACTGATTAACAAACAAATATAATTTAAGTCTTATTGATCATAATTTTTACAGTGTAGGCCTACATAATGTGTCTTTAACATCATAGCCAGATGGACTATTTATTTAGTCATTTTTTAATAATAATAATTAAATAATAATAAAATAATAATAAAATAATAATACAATTATAAGATAATAATAATAATAATAATAATAATAATAACAACAGTATGGCTAGTATGTCTAGTGGGACATACTAGTAATAATAGCAGAACTAGTATGTCCCAAAATGTAGTATGTTGAAAAGAGTATGCCAAAGGTTCCCGAATGGTTTACTATTTCCAGTTAAATTTTTAAGTGTAGAACCATCCATACTCTAAACGCTGGAATTGCCAACAGTACATTAAGCATTAGATATGAATTCGATTAGAGCTACAAAAGTGTAAATAAACTACAAACATGATGGATGCGAGAGACCAAACATCAAGTAGAGAGGCTTTGGTAAAAATGTTTGTATGACTGATAATTAATATCTAGCCAACTGGGAAATATTTAAATTGTGTTTTCTGTGTTACACTGTAAAAAATTGCTGTTAAAAAACGGTCAGATTCTACGGTAAAATAATGTTTTTTTTCACTAAAACAGTAATATTCTGTTAAAAACAGTGCTTTCTGGGTGACATATTTGTTTTCGAGAAAGTAACCAACTGCAGAAAACTGTGAGCTAACAGAGTTCAGATTCGATGTTTTGAAGTCTGTGTTTGAAATCACACTTTGTGTCCTTGTTCACTATTTCATACACTAGTTAACTAATATAGTTCACCTGACAGTTTTAATGAACACTAATGAGTGAATTCAGACACTGATGAACACCTGCTGTTAATAATTACAATTACTGAAGAAAAGAAACAAGAAACACAAACAGTGACGTCAGTTACAACATGAAATAAAATCAAATAAAATAAAACAGCTTCAGTCTCAGCAGAGGATCATTAAACAACTCCACAAACAACAGCAGACACACACTTATTACTGACTGATTTGACTTCCATACAATTCTCATTGAGATCCAACAGAAATTAAGGTGTTTTTTGTGTCACCGTAATGGAGTGAGGGGCTGATTTAGTTGGGCTCTTCACCCTTGAACTCATTTAAGAAGACTTTCCAATTGCTGTAATACAGAGTTTACAAAACGTTTGAACTATAGCAATAAAGTTGGAAAGTCAATAAATAGTGAAATCTATTTGGCTCAAATTAGTTCTGATAAATGTTGTGGTATATATCTGGATGAAGGGCCTCATGCAATAGATTTTATGCTTAGTTGCAGGTATTAATTTAATTAATGAGAAGTGGAAACAGAAAAGATACCTCAGAAATTACTTAACAGATAAGAAATAACATACAAAAAAACTTCAGTTATGACAAGTACACACTCAGACCTCATGAATCTGACCTTGTATCTCAACAATGGTAAAATCTCAAATGTTTCATGCTGCAATGCATGCTGGGAGTGGCACAATACAAATATCCCAGCATGCATTGCGGTATAAATAAATGTTGTATAATGGTCTAACAGTTTTCTTTATTTGTTTGATTCTGCTGTTGTTTATGTTTAGACTTTCAGTTGCCTGTTTGTGAGTTAAACTGTTAATTTTGTTAGTTGTCACCATTATTGAGGTTCATATGCTGATTATTGATGTCTCTTTGAGTGCAATTTACACCATAGAGCAGTGTTATTGTCCAAGATATTCTTAAAAACTTCCAGAAATCATTGCCATATATATATACATAAAATGTAAAACAATAGATAGGAGCAGTAAATTGAATAGGAGCAGTAAATTTTATTACACTAAATGAGAACTGACTCTGCCATTTAATAGCAACATGAACATCACCAGATCTTATTTAGGTTTTTGGCTGGCTTGCCACAACAAAGGAGCTTTTTAAACAAAGTTCTTAACAATTGCAGCAGCCAAGATATGTAAATGTTAAAAATGACAGGGCTAAGAGCCCAACTAAAGCAAACTCTGTTCTCCATGATGGTGACGTAAAACTTTAACTTTTTCTCAGGAAGAACTTTAGTAGATGTTATACAAAAATACATGTATTAAGTAATAAGTGTAGCTGGTGATGATGTTTGTAGAGTTGTTTAATCATCCGCTGATCATTTAAATGATTTAATCATTTGTTGTTCTTTAGGTTATTTCATTATAAAGCTGTGACTAAAGTTTTGTATGTTCTGTTCTTGTTTTTTCCCTTCAGTATTTCATCATTTGTTCATTGTTAATCCTCAATTATCATTTAATTAGTCAGTTAATTAATGAATTTACTTCAGCTTTGCTCCATGTTTCTTGAACACTCAGTAGTGTGGACACTTCAATTAAAACTGAAGTATATGCTCTGGGGTTTAAAGGGTTAAAGGTGTGAGAGGTAAAAACACAGTGTAAAAATGTATTTTAACAGTAATATACTGTTAATTTACACAACGGAAGTAGACTGTAAAAAAACAGTATATTGCTGGCAACCACAGCTGCCAGTAGATTACTGTTAAATCAAGGAAAAAACAGTATTTTACTGTAAAACCTGAAGCTAATTTCTTCTGTGTGTCACCGTTGTGGAGGAGAGTAGAGCCAGTGTATGAGTTAAAGATGAACAATGAACTGCTGACGTTATTCTGCATGTTTTTCTATTTAAAGATAGCGGCTGTTTAGTTGCTGATGCAGTCAGAATCTCTCTGGTGATTCCAGATTTACATGTATGTGTGCTGTTGTGAAAAATAAGACATTAGAGTTAAACCAAACTTTTCTAATTAACTAAAATAAGTTATCATTATAAGTATGCTTCTAAGCATATATAGCACATTACTTCATAAACTCATTCAGCAGTTGACCAAGTTGAGGCAGTTGCTTTCAGTGAGCAAAATGAGTTCACTTGAGTATTGTGTAAATTAATGTAGTCCATGTATTTTTACAGCAACATACTGTAAAATAACAGTACATTGCTGGCAACTGCAGCTGCCAGTATTTTACTGTTTTTTAACGGGACAATTTTTAACAGTGTATATTTCATCTGCAACAGCAATACTGAACTTAAATAAAGACGTGTTTGAACATTAACGTCTGAATGCATAATTATCCAAAGACCTGAGGAGATTTATCTGCATGAAAGACTCATAAATGGCAGATTATCCTGCTGCTGGTTTTTCAATAAGGTAGGAAGTTAAATATGAAAGAAATGTGGATGATGTGTGTATGATTGACAGGGCTCATAACTAGGCAACAGAATGATCTGTTAATGAGGAAATAGTATGTCCCTAAGCTTCTGTTACATACTCAAAAAATATAGATTTTTCCTTAACAAAAAATGTACACCAAAAGATGTAGTACAAGTACGTGAATTAGGACGCAATCCAAGACTTGTGCCTAAATGTCTGTTGAAAGTGAGGGGATTACATTTAATAAATTTAAAGCAAGAAATAATTAATAATAATAAAATAATAATAATAATAATAATAATAATAATAATAATTATTATTATTATTATTATTAAAACCTCAGCATGAACTATCCTTTAGGGGCACAAGACATTTTTTATTGTCCTTATATATCGTCCCAGAGATGGACAGACCTCACATGGCACGTCCTGCTGACCCTGCAATACATCTATATGGCAGCATGTGATTTCTTTGATTCAATAACATGTCGATTGGTTGAGCTGCGCGATGTGACACTTACATAATCATTTCAATAGCACTTCAGTAGGTCTCTGGCTTAAATAAAAGTGACCCACTTAAATTCGGCTACTGCTGATCGCATTGGCTCACTCCTATAGCGCTGAGCCCCTCTGCCAGGTCTCTATACCCTTTTCAGTCATCTTCAATTACCGCTCATATAATCCAGGAAATCCATTTAATGGCCTGACGACAAGACCTAACTAAATTTATACTTTAAATTTAAGGTTTTAGAACCGAGTCCACAGAACTTAAGACGTGTATTCTCAAACAATGTATATATCATCATATATGTTATGCATTTGATTTACCCTTAAAATTAAAATAGAACTAATGTTTAACTCTTTGTACAAATATAATATAATATTATTTATTATAATAGTTGTAAAATGCATTCTATTAAGTTTAATATACTAATTTTTTGTTTAAAACAACATATGTTTATCATTGCTCACATCCAAGGTTTTTTTTTTTGTTTTGTTTTTTCGAGAAAACCATAAAGTTTATGTTGTCAGGATGATTTAATAAATGGAATAGGTTGTATAACATGCATACATGCCTTTACTGACACTTTTTGACCAACCAAAAATATAATAATAAAATGTATGACCAATATCCCAAGTAGCACTAGGCCACAGGTACTCACAAGACCAATAATATACAACCATAATGCACTGCTACTTATATTGTGTTTGTACAAAAGCTTGATGGCTGAAGTGTTTGAGAAAAAAAAAAAAAAAACAACCAAGGAAAGTCTCAAAAACCTTCAATTGACCATTTGAACAGCTCAGCAAAAGCTGTTGCTAATTAAAAAACTTCACTTTATAACAAGCATTTGAATTATTCATTGCATTTTGTAGAGTATTGAAATGTCTTACCATAGAGGATCTTGTTCACAGATCAAGATTTAATTTTAAATTCAATATGTTTATTTACTTAGTGCTTTTACAATGTATTTTTGTCAAAGCAGATTAACATAGACCTTCTAATAAATAGTCAAACAGCATAAAACAACATTAATATAATATAATATAATATAATATAATATAATATAATATAATATAATATAATAAATATAATATAATATAATATAATATAATATAATATAATATAATATAATATAATATAATATAATATAATATAATATAATATAATAATTCCAGCCTGATCTCACGAGAAAACATAAGTCTTTTACGTTTTGCCAGTTTAGTGGCTAATTCGTACGAATTCAGTCGTACGAAATGGTACGATTTTAAAAAGGAGGCGTGGCACCTGACCCCACCCCTAACCCCAACCGTCATTGGGGGATAAGCAAATCGTACTAAATTGTACGAATTAGATCGTACGAATTCATACGAATTAGCCACTAAATGAAAAAGTTACGAATTGCCGTGAGATTGTGTTGAATAATTCACTCTTAAGCTATCAATGCTTTCAAGAATTTTTTTTCAAGAATCTGATCATTATCCTTTTTGAACACCTGCCACCAAAGGGGATAATTAGTAGAGTCCTCACTCAATGATGCATTTTGGCTGCAAAAAATGGACAAACACCAAGCCTCTATAGATCCTCCGATGATTAGCTTATGTAAATGTCATGGAGAAAATTCACTGTGGACTCAAAACACACATGTACAAACAGAGGGGGAGCACCTGCCTGTCGCGACTGTCCCACAAATGAGGTTTAATTGCTTTACAAGAAGACACCTGCACTGCTTCCTAATGTTGGCAGACATTAAGATCATCATTATCACTGGGAAACATATTAATGGTCCCAAGACAAATAGCTTAAAGAAATTGCTTTGGCCAATTGGTCATTTTATATGATCCTCTATACTGAAGTACTGTACATGGTCAATTATCTTTGTTAATTGCTTTTTTTTCCCCTCCTAAAAAAAAAATCTTTGTGATGAGTTATAGTTCAAATTAACTGACAACTTTTGCAGTAAATGAACTACTAAGACGTGCCGTTATTCAATAATACATATATCATTATAATGAACATGAATTATAGTTGTATATCCTGTCTATTGTATATTTAAATATTCTTGTCATATACATAGGCACTACAAAACAAACATATTTTATTTGAATGCCTTATGAATATTTGTAGTGGTATATTCATTACAGCACAAAAAACTTGACAATTGAATAGGCTATGTATTTGTTGCACTAAAGTTAAATAAAAGTATTTTTAATTAGACATTATTGTTTGTAAAAGTTATTTAACCTGCAACTTTTTAGTTTATGTAATGTATACTGTAAACTGAAGAACATTTTTTGCTGTATTTTTAAAAGTAAATTTCTAGCAACCACAGCTGCCAGTTATTTTTGTACTGTGAAATTTACAGTATTCTCAAGTATACTGTAAACTGAAAAAACATTTTTTTTTCTGTATTTTTAACAGTACATTTCTGGCAACCACAGCTGTCAGTTTTTTTTTAAGTGAAAACATTTCTACAATAATTTTAACGGTAGATTTCTGGCAACCACAGCTGCCAATTGTTTACAGTGAAAACATTTCTATAATAATTTTAACTGTAGATTTCTGGCAACTTTTTTTAAATTTTACAGTTCTCTTATATAAGAGATACCATATAAATATATATATATATATATATATATATATATATATATATATATATATATATATATATATATATATATATAAGTATTTATAAGTCTTATATAAGTATACCATAACAAAAAAAACATTTCAACCGTATTTTTAATGGTTGATTTCGGTCAACCACAGTTGCCATTTTTTACAGTGAATTTTACAGTTCTCTTAAGTATACCGTAAACTGAAAAACATTTCTACCGTATTTTAATGGTTGATTTCTGTCAACCACAGCTTACAGTTTTATCTTGTAAATTTTACAGTTCTCTAAAGTATACCATAAGCTGAAAAAACATATCTGCCGTATTTTTAAGGGTAGATTTCTGCCAACCACAGCTGTCAGTTTTTTTACAGTGAATTTTACAGTTCTCTTAAGTATATCATGAACTAAAAAAAACATTTCTACTGGATTTTTAACAGTAGATTTCTGTCAATCACAGCTTACCGTTTTATCCTGTAAATTTCACAGTTATTGCTACCGTAAACTTCATGACATTTCTACTGTATTTTCTAAGATAATTTATGGCAACCACA
Organism: Danio rerio; assembly: GCF_052040795.2. NCBI lineage: Eukaryota > Metazoa > Chordata > Actinopteri > Cypriniformes > Danionidae > Danio > Danio rerio. The sequence goes on along the minus strand of NC_141026.1, from coordinate 35,480,856 downwards.
GCTGCCAGTTTTTTACCATAAATTTTATAGGATTTTAATTAATAATTTTCACATAGTAATTTGACCTATACAACATGCCATTGAACAACAAGATATTGATTGATGATGTTCAAATAATTTATATTGTTTAGGTTATATTGGTTAACATCAGTTAATTATACCACACTGACGAGGAAAACTACTTTTGTTCAAATTTGGTGATGTTAGTTTCTTAGCTATAATCTTCTAAACTCAAACTCAAATTTAACAGTTTTATAAAATGAAGCAAATGAAACAGATGTATTTAAGAAACTAATATAACTTTAGTAATGAATATATTTCCTTTGTTGATGTTTGTTAAAGCATTAATCAACATTTATTAATGAGACCTTATTGTAAAATGCACATATAAACCTAAAGCACTTTATAACTCTCTTGCCTCTGAATTAGTTTGACATTTTTAAAAAAACATTTCTTATATACAAGGAAGCAATACACAAAAATACTCTCAAAATAATCCAGTTCATGTCAATGTTTGACAACTATCACAGCAAGAAAAGTTGAAATTGTTATACAGTACACTCAAAACTACTACAAATAAACACATTTCGGCTGTATTTAGTACTTTCAGCCTGTAAATTTCAAGCTCACTCCACCACATTCACCAAAAGCGATCATAAAAATCATTAGACCATATCACAACACACAGCAAGTGTTGCAATTGCCCAGCACTTTCACACGCACTGCTGGGTTAAAAGAATTTTAACACTCAGAACTTCCAGTAAGCTGTGAAAAAAAAAAAAGCTTCGGCCTGATTTCTGTCCAATCTCCTGGCGTCCTCTTACAGTGAAGCAGATTAAGCAGTTGGTTTGAGGCTGTGCCTGTTGGCTGTTGTACTGAGAGAAATCAATAAGGATCAGTGCTGTTAGCTTATAGGCCAGCTAATCCTTATCTCAACAAGCGCATCCTTCAGCTTGCTTCTCCACCAACTCCTAACAATCACGAGTCCACCCAAATGAATGAACGAGCAAATGGAAGTGACTGTGGCCTTTAGGCAAGCAGGGTCTGGTATTGATCCAGTACAGTTTCTAGAAAACACAGCTGGGTATCAGAGGACATAATCCAAAGGGCATCTACACTAGTCTTCAGTCCAAATCCAGCAATTTGTGGGACGAGGAACTAGATCAAAGACCCCGGCATCATATTAATAGCAATAAGGGTCAGCGGAGGACAATAAACAAAAGCAAAGAGATTCGATAGAGCATATAGTAAAAAGTGGAAGTCTGATACTATGTTTATCAAATACTATGTTTACTATGTAATACTATGTTTGTTTCAACATATATATTTTTAAGATCCTTTAAATTTGTTATATTATTATTAAAGTGTTTTTAAATGTGTATTATTTCCATTATATTTAAAATATGGAATTTTATAAATATATATTTTTTCACTTTTTCACAAACCAGGCTCATTCTGATTACATACCCCTATATACATTTCTGGAGAGGGTAAAATACATCCCGGGAGCTACGTTTTTTGTAGTTTTTCTTTTCGCGAGTCCACCAGAGGCCGCTACATATGCTTTTTTAGATCTCAAATTTCTCTCAAGAGTGCCATTCACACCTGCTGTTCTCACATAAATTATCCAGAGGCTGCTGTTGACTGACTGACTTACTGACTGACCAACTGACGGACCCAGCCCCTTCCCTAAACCTAGCTGCAAGGTTTTGAAAAACAATACAGAAAAAAATGCCCCCTGATATTTACCACATTGTCAGATTTTACCACGTCATTACTTTGTTATTTACTTGTTCATTTTTTTTTTTTTTTGGTTTTGTTTTTGTTTTACCTGCTTTTTGGAACCGTTCTTTACCAGAACCAAACCTAGTTGTCGAGGTCAACTCCACTATATGTCAATTTAGCCGACATACATGTTGAGCTACTAGACAAACTGGTAACATCGGGAAAGCCGTCAAAACAAAATTGTATATAGGGCTACAGTTTCAGAATCAGCCTGTGTTGTTTTTATAGCACTGCTATTTTAACACAGCTTTATATGAAGTGATGCTGTAATATAATATAATATAATATAATATAATATAATATAATATAATATAATATAACATAATATAATTAGGCATGTAACAATACCAATTTCAACAGAACTTTCTTGGCTATTGATACAATATCGGTACCGATATTGGTCAATTGCATAGACCTATACAGTACTACTTTTCTCCATTAAATGTATTACATTTAAGAAAGGGTAAAATGTTGACAATATTCAAAGGTAGTTTTTCATTTTCCATTCAGTATTAGCGGCTGATCATGGTGCGAACAAGTTGGTCTGCTGACGCACATCTGGCATATTGTTAATAATAGATATTTTGCTGATAATAGTCTGATATTTTGTACAGATTACATTAAGCTTTTTTTCTTTTACAAGTATTTATTCTTTTTGCTCAGAGAAGCACAACTGATTATTCAAAACACAAGCAACTCATTGCCTCCATGTAATTATCAACTATCAGTATCAGCCTTTTCTTTATATTATTGCCGATGTGCAGACAGCTTTAAATTTAATCCAAATATTGGTCAACAGATCCCTATGATATATATGATTTTCAAAAATATGTTTGCACCTACTAGTTGTTCTTTAAATTACATCATGTAAAAATGCATAAATTTCATGATTATATTGAAAATAAATGTTCAATCAGCAATTTGGTACACAATATCATTCACAATACACACAAAGACAAAACCTGAATTCTCCTTGCTCTTATAGGACACACAGGCACATATGGAGACTCTGAGGAATTGTCCTCTTCTGCTGTCCCTTCACGTTCATCTATGTGTAGTGTACTAGGATAGAAAATGGTGTCCAGTGGGGTGTGAAATTTGGCTTGCGAAAAGATGAGGTTGCGATAAGGGCCCCAGATCTAGAGCCTGATGGAAAGTGCTCTTGGAAGATAGGACTTAATTTAGAGATGGGATACAGGGCAGAGTAAGGGGAAAAGTCGAGTGGAGGAAAACAAAGTCTGATGGACCCAGTGTGACTGGAATTTTTCAAACCCTGTCCATTCGGTGCTCCAGGTTTGAGCACCTTGTTTAATGTAGCCCATTTGTCTCAGCAGGTAAGGACCTGCCACAGCTTCCTCTCGGGCCGTCCAACAACACCTCTATTTGCTATGCAAGACAGGTCATCGCTGTTCTCCCAGGAGACCAGGGCAGGGAACAAGATGGAAGATTGAAGAGCAGGGGAAGTGAGGAAAACAGCAAGTGAGGGCAAGAGAAGTGGGAGGGACAGGAAATATGAAAGTTCTCCCTACCTATTTGTACCATGTCGACACTATGTATTACCTCGCCGAAATAGATTCTAATGCCACTGAGAGACTGAGGACTTAATCTGCTGTCAATTTGATACAGCAAGGGGGCCCTCGCCCTCATTTTTTAACCCCACATCCCGCTGAGCTGCGAGAGTTAATAGCCTCCCAGCAGCAGGAGCCCAGACAGGGGTGAGGAAAGAACGGGACAGGAGGCGAATGAAGAAAGATGGAAGAAAAGACTCGCTTGGTCATTATGCATCCTCTGTAGCTTCCAGGGATCATCTTTGCACACATTTTGACATTGTTCGGTGGAGTCATCGATCAGGACTTGAAGCACTCAGAGTTGTACCGATGCCTCTGAACAGGTGAAGTTGCAGGAGAATAAAAGAAAGGATGGTGATTGAAGATGATGATCAAGACCATTCCGGGTCACTTTTAATCAAACTCCTGCCCCATACTGCGCCTGCATGACACTGATGATGATGATGATGACGATGGTGTTGACGATTATGATGATGTTGATGATGATGCCCACCATTGGGGAAAGTCTGTCCCTTTGGGGCGGCATGCTGACAATTTCTGAATGCCCAGGAACGGTCAATCAAACCTGACAACTGAGTTCCTGTCTCGCACAGATGGCTTTGCGCCATATACCCGGTTCAATCCCCTGTGCTCCAAATTAAAAACCAGAACCTCTCAGCTCTGCTTGATGGGATTGAGAGCTTTGAAAACACCCTTAAGGTGATAGTGGATTGGTCTGTTCACTCCCTCTTTCTCACACACACACAAAGAGCTGGGCAGAGCGGTAACCTAACGGTGGTACAGCAATAAAGTCATCAAAAGCCCCCTGAAGTCCTATTCATAATTAAAGTTTTTAATAACAGCTGTCGTGGGTATGGGAAGGCCAACGGGTACTTGGTTGACCTTTCCGAAAGTGATTCCCTGAGTTATGTTCTGTAATCAAAAGTGGATCACAAATCAACAAAAATGAAGGTTACACCACTCACAAACACATTGAGTTTTGTGCTATGTTGTTAGTTTTAAATGGGCTCTTGAGCTCAATCTGGGAGACTGCTTGTTTGAAAGCGTCCCGTTTGCCCCTATGAAACCTTGAGAAAAAAGAAAAAAAACGACAAAAATGAATTTCACGTTTAAGGTCTGTTTACACGGCACTATTTTAAGTGAAGTTTATTCATAAACTAATTTCGAGAGGATCACGTGCTTATGATTTATCACGTCCAGTCTCGCATTTGCTAATCACTAATCTTCCAATCATATGAGCCCTAAGGCACCATAAATAGTCTAAGTTTTCAGTTCACTTTATCTTCGTTTGGAAGAAAACCCCCCTCCTCCCCTATTCTCCTCCTTTACCTGCAATTGGGCGGCACGGCGGTCCAGTGGTTAGCACTGTGAACCACACAGCAAGAATACTGCCGGTCCTAGTTCGATAGGACCGGTGAGTGTTTCTGTGGGGAGTTTGTATGTCCTTCCCGTGTCCGCGTGGGTTTTCCCCGGGCTCTCCGGTTTCCTCCCACCATCCAAAGACATTCAACATACTTAACAATCAAGCTTGTCTAATTCCTTACGTTCCCTTAGCTACAGCGGCAGGGGAGTTCTGAGATCCACCGAGCTCAGGCTCCCTTCTTGCTCTGCCAACGGGAGGAAGCCCCGGGCTCGAGGAGCCCTTGAGCTCGGGGCTCTCTCCCGGGACAGCATGCCAAATAAGCTTTGTAAATCATCAGCTAAGTGTGAACTCTTGAAACAAAGACACTTGCTAAGCAATTTATATTGAAAATAGCATGTTGGGGCCTTGCAAATGCAAACTTTTACAAAATGGGTTTACAGAATTATTTTATTTTTTACAGATCGGTATGAAAATGAATTGTTTTGAATTGTTATTTTGCTTTCCATTTATTATGTTATAAACAGATTTAGGAATGTTTCAATATTTTTAGAGAGAGGTAAATTTTCTTGATACAATGTTTTAAATTCATTTCAATATCAAAGTTCACAAGCTTTTAAGCAGCATTTTGTATGGTCACACTTTATTTTAAAGAGCCCATATTATACATGAAATAGGGTCATATCTTGGTTGTAAGGGTCTCCAACAACAGTCTAATATGCATGCAAAGTCAAAAAACACTTTCATGGTCTTATAATCTGCATTTATTTTTACCTAATTATCCCAGCGACTCCTGTATGAATCGTCCAGTGATTCATTTGTTCCCAAACCCCTCCTTAGCGCGAAGCTAATCTGCACTGATTGGACCGATGACAGCCTGTCACGATTGGTCGACTGCCTTCAGTCAGAGAATGAAATGCCCAATAACTAATCAGCAATATAAAAGTAATCACAGTTCATACGCGCTCCATAGTGTAGGCGTGGATTTTAGCTGCCACACACACAAACACACACACACCTCTGGACGACAACGCTCCCGCTTCCGCCCGCATCCGCCAGGTTATATTTAGAATTTCTTGTCCCGGTGCCCGAACCGCCCCGTTTTCTGCCCGCCGCGCCCGATCCCGCTAAAGAGCGGGGGAGAACATAACCGAAAATCACCCAGCAAAACAGTCCAGAGACAGCCAGACAGAGCTCGCTCTCTCTCTCTCTCTCTCTCTCTCTCTCTCTCATACGCGCGCACTAACACATACACACAAGCGCCAAGCAGACACACAGGCAGGCAAAGCTCTGTCTCATTCGCATAGCAATATCCACGATATTGCTAGACAGCCCGCTCCCGTCCCAAATTAAACCTGTTACCGACCGCTCCCGCGATTGATTTGGAAATTTATTCCCGCGCCGCAGAAATCTGGCGCGGGGACAGCCGCGGGAATGCAGACCTCTACCACGGAGCTCCGTAAACAAACAGCACGCGTCGCGTTTTTAACGTGACTTTGCACGCGATAAGAGAATATAGCCAGTTAACCTGATACAGTACACTCGGTTACAAGTAACAAATCACAACTAAATACATTTGCAAGCTAGAGTCAACGAGGCAACTTTAATCGCACGTACTTACACTTGAGAAATGGAGGAAGAAACTCATCCTGACGTCCATTAGTAAGTAACTCTTTACTGATCCTTACTTTAACAAACGCAGATGAAGTATTCTTTGTAGCATGTAGTTTCCAGAAGTTTCCAACTGCTTGGTTATAATGCTGAGGTTTCATCTCTGGGTAGAGAATCGATAATGTCCATCTGCAGTGTGACTTCAATCGACCGGCATGTTTGTGTGCGTGTGTTTGTGGGTGTGTGGGTGTGTGTGTGTGTGTGTCTGGGTTTCTGTGTCAGAGGGCGGGGCCTCAGGTTTGAAATCTCCCGGGTTTGCGCGTGCACGTGAATAACTTGGTTTCGTTCGTACGTCATGGCGAAACACCTAATGAATCGGTATCAAGGCGACTCGTTTGAAGCACTATGAGTCGACTCTTTTATAGATGAATCAACCGTTTTAAACACTGTATTCTTACAGATTTAAGCCTTAGCTGGATACTTCACTTCACTTAGAGCTGTGTTACACACTACATGGAGGGGAATTTTCAAAAACCCATAATATGGGCTCTTTAAGAAACCATTCTTGCTATTAAAAACTGTTAACTACTGTATGACTTTTGCCTCAACTCCTAACTTGCTGCTTTACATATTAAAGTAGTTAGGTTTAGATATTGGGTAGGATTAGGAATGCAGAATAAACATCTTAACAATAAACAGAAGAGATGGCAAAAGTACACACATCCTTTACTCAAATAGAAGTACAGATACTCATGTTTAAAACAACTCTGCTAAAAGTTGAAGTACTGGCCTGAAACATGTACTTAATTAAAAAGTATTTATTACTTCTACCTGTTTTAGTTTCACAGTGGTAACTACCACATGTATACATACAAAATAACATAGATTTAATTTTTTTTCAACAGCAAATTAGCCAAGCAACATTTTTCTACAATATTGTCCAACAACACTGCTCAAAAAGTTGCCCTGTGTGTATCATCACCTGAACGTATGGCTGTTAAAAACAACAGCTTCCATATACTCTAAAACAATTCTGTAGGCCGTCTATATTTTCATAATTAATAAATGTCTTGAACTTAACACTTAATTTTCTCTAAAACATATTTCAGTTTTTTTTCTTTTGATGAAATAATAAAAAACATATGCAAATAATTTTTGCATTATGGTAAAGCTGCTTCAGTTCTGAAACAGGATCCCTCTTGCAGCTCATATGACTGTTCATATCACCTGTTTGTTTGTAGTTTTGTTCTGTTTGTTTGTTCTTAGAGTATTGTGTGTATTTTGATTACTGGATAAAGTAATTAAAGCTGTTAATACGTTTTTACATCATCTTTTTTTACATAATAAATTCCTGATCCTTCGCATTATAATTCTGTTCATACATCACCCAGTATACATACTTTTATTTGTCTGACAATGCAACAAATTTAAATAAAACATACAGTGTATATAATATACATATTATAACTATAGAACAGTATGAATTCTGCACCAGGAAATATTAACACATTGGAAATAAAGGACACAAATCTCAGTGCATAAGGTGTTTAGCACATATTTAATTGCTTTAGTACTAATTGTACAAACATTAGCAAAAAAAGCACATGAGAAGTAGGCCTACAGTTCACCATGTTCGGAATTGGACAAAATACTTTTTAATACCATGAATGCCGTAAATGCCAGATTTGAACAGGAATGGAGACATCCCAAGACTCCCAGAACTTCCAGGAGTCTCCCACAAATGCATAGAGAATGCCCAATTGCCCGCAAACAACTGATAATCTCCCGGATATTGCGCATCTTCAGTCTGGTCTTCAAATACATTACACACTCCTCTCCACGGCATCGTCACTTTGGTATTATAAGGTTTTATCTGCGTTTTGAATGATTTTGAGATATTGAGCTTCAAAGTTTTTGCATTGCATATAGCAAACAGTATGTGTGTAACATTTGTTTTTTAAATAAAATGTCTTAAAATGTAAACAACTTATAAAAAAAAAAAACACATAATGTAAATAAGTTGTCTTTTAACAAGAATATGTAAATTACTCTATTTTGACAAAAATGTCAGATAGAACCTTATAATGCTAAGGTGACGGCATCCCTTCCCGCTCTTCAGATATGCTCTCCCTCTTCTATAAGGTATAAATGCAGAAGTATGTGGAAGGACTTTTAAATTGTAAGTAACCTGGGTTAAGCTCTTCCAGGGAACTGTATACCATTACAAAATCGGCTCTTTTGAGGTCTGTTTTCTTTAAAAATCATCTAGCATCTCCATTGGAGTGATATCCAATATAAAGTGGGTCTCAGATTGTACAAGAACTGCATTAAATTACATTTTTCACCGCCATGTCTTTAAAATATGAACTTTTATTTTACTCCAGTATTCAATGAAGCCTCTGCGCTAGCCTTCTGATCCTGGCGGGTACATGCGGGTAATCGGCTTTTACACTTTTTTATGACTTTTTCTTGTTTTACGCTTAAACAACTAAATTAATGCTGAAGTCATTTTAACTGGTTGTATTTTATTATTATTTTACATCATCCATGCTGTAAAAGGAACTGTATTAAATGGAAAAAAAGTCACATTAACCATTAACTGGACGTTTATCAGTAAGAAACACTAGCTCTGCATATTCCTTATTCAGATACGTTGTGCACAATAATCCCCGTGTTTGTACTTTGTATAAACAGGTAATAAGCCAGTAATTCATAGTGAGAATTGGTCCTTAAACTTAAGTTTTATCATCAAATTACTATTAAAATTACTATATGCTATAATGTAGTGTAGGACATGATGATGATCACTATTAATAAATCAATAAATGCCTGATGAATTAATCTTCATCTTCGCAGTGCTAACAATATAAAAAATAGCTTTCCCTCAAGTTTTGTATATCAAGTAAGCACGCATGCAGATTTTATTTCTAGCATCTGAAATAAATACTATGAAACATCCAGGTCCACAATAAAAAACATAACCAAGCAAAAAGAGGCAAGGGAGGAGTGTTTGGCTCTGCATTTAGGTGTAATGAAGTTGGTGGTTGAGCATACAGAGGTAGTGAGATGTTTTAGTAGCTTGTGAAATGCAAGTGGTGGAGCCAGACTTGTAAAGTTTTCTGCTTGGCTGGTTCACGCAGACTGGATTTAGGAGTACAGAACAAAAGAGCAGTGTGCGCACATGAGGAAACAGCTGGCGTTTAGCACACTTGGCACATGCAGTGATACACACGGGCACAGGCATGCACATACATGTATACAGACATATATTTAAACCACTGTTAAATATGCAAAGAAAAGAAAAACATTTTTTAAATCTGAATACATGTATTAATTATTTAGTGCATTAAATGCAAACTGAATTATGCAACACACAACCTCATCCTTTAATGAATCATACTAAAATGTCATTTAACACTGATGATAACCCACTGCATTATAAAAAACACATTTGGTATTAAAGACATATTGATCATTTGAATGTATTAACTTAAATATCAGCAGATATCAAATTTAAAATTGCACAAATAAAGCAATTAATATGTAATCAATTTAAGTTTTAAGAGTTCCCACTTAGCTTGGCTTTTATAGGTTTGACATGCTGTCCCGAGAGAGAACCCTGAGCTCGGAGATATTTGAGCCCAGGGCTCCTTCCCGGTCTATAAGCATATCAGGGGATCCGAGATCAGGTAGGTCTCGATCGCTCCCCCTTTAGAAGGGGAGAAAAAGGAAGAGATGGGGTGGAAGGGGGGATTCTTCCAAAAAGAATGATTGGATTATTACTGATTACGGATGAGTGGCCAGCAGTGCACAATCATATCACGTGCTCCTCTTGAAATTAGTTTGTGAAACTTAGTACCATACATTAAAAAAAAAAAAAAAATATATATATATATATATATATATATATATATATATATATATATATATATATATATATATATATATATATGACAGGTCCCTGGTTATTATATAATTTGTGTATTGTTTTATGGTCACGTAAGTGTCTTAAAATACAGGATAATTTGTCATTTTATATACTAGGTCACAGTGTAAAAAAGCCAAACAAAGCAATAATGCAAAATATGAGGATATTGTGGAAGTAATCAGTTATAAAATTTGTTAAAAAAAAAAAAAAACAATTACCTTGAGAGATAAGTATTCCAATTATAAAAGGGTGAAAAAAAGGATAAACAAACATCTTGAAAATTGTATAAAGCTGATTTGTTGGGTTCAAATTAAACCAAATCTATCAGTGTTCAAACGTTTCAAGGTCAGTAAGATGCTTATATTTTAAGTGATTACACATTATAATGACATGTTTAATGTTAAAACATTTGTTTCAATGAAATTCTAAGAAATGAAAATCTATCAGTGTTCAAATGTTTCAAGGTCTTTAAGGTGCGTACATATTTTAGGTGATTACAAATTATAAAATGACATTTATAATGTTTAAACATTTTTTAAAAGAAATGTTTTCTATTCAATGAATCTTGAAAATAGGTATACCGGTTTGCATAAAACCATTTTCAAAAATGTTCGTATAGCAAATTAGTAGCAAATCAGCATACTAGAATGAGTTATGAAAATATCAGGTTACACTAAAGAATAAATTGATGAACATAAAAAACATCATTGTTATAAACTTAAAAAATAGGGTGTCACAGTGGCACAGTGGGTAGCACAGTGGGCGATCCCTAATAATGGGATGAAGCCAAAAAAAATTAATAAATGAACACTTAAAAAAATAATTACTGCTGCTTGTTACAACCACCTGTTTAAAATGAGCAACACCACAATTTTTTTAATTTCTTTGGCCAATTTCTTTGTTTCCTGTACGGTCCACTTAAATTTGAAACCATTAGGTTAACTTAAGCGTTTTCTGTTGGGACAACAGTGTTGGAAATTGTGTTGGTCTAACTACCTGGTTATATATAGGGGATTTGCACTTCCCAGCATGCTTTGCATGGGATTGAATTATGAAAGGGAAATGTTGACAATAAAAGTAATCTTAGGTGTTTAAAGTTGATGAAAAGTCTTGTTAGAGTTAAATCTTCACTTTAGTTTGAAGATTTAAAAGAGTTTCATGTAATGCTTTAAGTTTTGAGATTACCACCTAGCACCCATGATTTAGCAACAACTGTCCTAAAATTAAGTATGAGATCAGTCTCAGTCAACTGTATATGTAACTCATGAAATACTCATAAAAACGGCTCTCATTACTCAAAATAAAACTATAGACTTCAAAATGTATGACACATAATAGACATACATGATATTATCAGAACTTCGAGTTTAATTCACATGTATTTCAACTTTTATTTGACAATCATGGGTCACACTTTATTTTGATGGTCTGTTTGTTAATTTTAAGTTTCATTGCATCTAATACTCAGATTATAAATAGACTGTTAGGTTGGGGTTATGGTTAGTAATACATGTACTTGCAAAGTTTCTTATAGTCAGTTAAATATCTGTTGAAGGAGACCTATCAGCAGATATTTAAAAGACAGTCTACTAATACTCTAATGAACCATCAAGATAAAGTTTTACCAAATCTTGTTGGACCAACTCAATTGCATTAATAGTTTTATTTTAGTTGGTGCTAAACACATGTATTGGATGGACATCCTGCAATCAATTAAATTAAGTTCATCCAACAAGTTATTTTTTAGTGTACTTAATTACAAAGACTTTTTTTTTTTTAAATTGCTAATTTTACATTTCACAATGCTACTTTACCCTCTACATTTTCAAATCATCAAATGAATGCAGTCTTGGGGAGCAACAATCTTACCAACCACAAACTTTTGAACAGTAGTGTACATTTCTATCTTGGCACTGGGGACTAATTTTTCTTGATCATGGATACTCGAATGACTCATTTATCCAGTACCATAACAATTAGGTGAAAAGTTCATGACCATCACTTACTGCCCTAGAAGTAATAGCAGTTATCAACTGCAAGCAAGATTCATTTGGAAGGTTTTTAAACTGCAATACACTGTGTAGCTGCCAAAAGCACTACTGCAGTTTCAAATGAGAACCTTTGAAGAGAGAAGTCAGACTGGGTCAGTACCTAAGTACAGTCCACCATCTGATGAATCTGCTACATAGACTACTGTTTAGAGTTTCTCTATCCTGCTATCAGCCTCAGATGGACCAAAAACCCATTTAATCCCCTCCTGCCCTTTTCCTACCTATTTTATACCACAGCCTCTATCATCTTAATGAGAATTCTTTATGGCAGAGGACTAGATGCATTTGGAGTGTCCGACTGTAATGAAACCACAAAGGCCTGATATTGAGAGCCACACACACACACACACACACGAACACACACACATAGAAGAAAAAGCACCAGGCAGTGGACTGTAAAACAGAGTTGTGATTGGGTTAAACCAAATCCAATCTGATGGCCTTTTTTGCTGATCGTCATGTGGAATTACAACTAATCGGTGATGTTGTTAATGAATTCAACGCAGTAGTGTATATACATAACCTAATACATATGCACATCTTCTCACCCCTATAAACATAACAGCCTGGCTTTCGCTGTGTTCTTTGCAATCTCATCCCAGCCAATTGCTGTAATCCATCTCAATCTGCCACCTCTGGCCCACTTTAATGAGGACCGCGAGTCAGGCCTCATTCAGCACCCCTTCCCCCCCATTTACACCCATGCCATGATTCCCCAAACTGACGCGTGCCCCCCATAACAGCAAATTCATGAGGGACATTCCAGAAAGACTTATATCCTTTTAAGCCTGAAGCAAGCAGCAATTGCGTGTCTGGTGGGCGGCTTGGAATAAGAGATTTCCCAGTATTAATGGCAGTTTGTGTGAGCCTATAATGAGATGACCTGTAGCAGAATGATGCATCATAATGTGCTCACAAATAGGATCACTGTCCGGCGGTGGTCCTTTCATTTTTATCGTCACGCGCATCACATGTGTGATCATGTTCAGGGGTAAAGGAGTGATGCTGAATTTTTCAGCTGTCAATCATCCGAGCTTGACTGACAGTGTCAGAGGAGAATGTCATAAATAGTTTGCAGCCGTGGCCTTCATTGTGATGTGAATGCTTAAGCAAGGGCAAGGTTTAACTGTACAAAAATAACTCAGGTTATAAGGTGTGTTGTACTGTATATTGAAGGTCAATGATGCAGTATGTGTAGAGTTCAGATGCAAAAGAATTTCACTCTAAAGCAATGGTTTAGAGATTGTCATTTCAAATTTAATGTAAAATATATTTATTTGTTTTATTGTTAAGCTACAAAAAAGCTATCTGAAATTAAATGTTTCAATGTAAATGTTATAAATTAATCAGATTCAGTTTAAAATGTACATAGAATGGATAGAGGATTTCTCATTCAGTTAGGGACTAAGCCAAAAGGAAAATTAATGAACGAAAGAATTTTGAAATTAGCAAATTAGCCATGGGAATTTTAATGTTGGGCATCACGGTGGCACAGTGGGAAGCACAATCGTCTCACAGCAAGACGGTCGCTGGTTCAGGCCTCAGCTGGGTCAGATGGCATTTCAGTGTGGAGTTTGCATGTTCCTCCTATGTTCGCCTGGGTTTCCTCTTAAACGCTGTGAAAAAAGAACCTATTTGCCATAAACTTGAAATCACTGAACCTACGGTAGCCTGAAAAAAGCACATTTTAGAAGACAATTTCAGATGACACTTAGAGCGTAACTATAACTGACTTTTTATTCAGTTTGTGGTCTCATTTTATCTATCACACTGTGAACTATGACATCGACTTGCCTTTTACTACAAAGTAATTACTATGTTGGTGGACTAAATGTGCTTGATGGGATGTTTTTCTGTGGACTCTTACCTTTCAAAGTAAACCGTTATGTACAGCAATGAATGCATGTGTGTGTTATTATGATAATATATTCTCTATATCTAATAAGCGATTTCTGTACAAATCACACACATTTAGCTCAAACATTCTTTATAAGCTTCCTATTGAAAAACATCTAGCTGCAATGGCTGCTTGAGGGTTGTAGCTTTAAACTGATGTACAGTTTGTCAAGATTACTTGTTTCTTCTTGATGTAATCAAGTCAACTGTACATAGTGTGTGTTTTGATTAATAAAAGTTTTGATTAATAAAAGTTCTATTTGTGTTTTGAAAATCACAGAGGACGCACTGTTGCTAGATGGAATGAAAACAGAATGAAGTCAAATGTGAGCCATAACTATACAGATTGATCAGAGCAGTCTAACCAACAGTGAAACTTCTTGTGAACTTTTAGTGAATTCAAACCGCAATGAGCAATTGGTGTAGTCCAACTCCTGAATTAATAACTCTTAGATATCGGTTTATAGATTTCATAATGGTTCTGAATGTGATTGCCGCAGTCCAGTCAATTGTGAAAGATCATTTTTTAACTACTTGAACCACTTCACCTAGAGGGACAAACAACTAGCTTGAAAAAAAATAACTTACACTTTGTGATACATACAATGCAATATGGAAAGAAACTTGTGGACACATTTTTTAAACAATCCAAAATTAAGCTTCATAGTGTAATATACCTATACAAAGTGATTATCATAGTCCAATCAATAGCGAAAGACTCTTGTGGACTCGGGGCTGCGTTTCCCAAACACCGACATATCTCGCGGCTGAACTATCATAGTATGATGCATCGTTTGGGAAAAGACAACGTAAAGAGGGGTTTTCTCTGTTATAGATCAATCATTTGAACCTTATTAGTTATTACTACGTAGGCCCACGCAGAATCTGCGCAAACAGAATTCTGCAGATTTTCCGCAGATTTCTGCAGATTCTTAATTCTTAAATCATTAATTCTGTTTATTTACTTATGTAAATGTGTAAATATAAATTTATTCAGTTTTTAAAAATAATTACAGTAATATTATTGACTCATATGAAAATGTTAATCAGATGTATGTACAATGCAGTTTGTAAAGTAATATTTTCTGTCTTTTAGTAGATATATTATATGAGAGACTTGCTTTGTTTAACTTAAATAAAGGGAATCTAATTGGATTTGCAATTTAGACATTAAATAAAAGTTAAAGAGGTATTACTTTTTATTTCACATATTAAGGTTTTAGTTATGAGACTTCCAAAATAATTTCGCAGAAATCTGCAGATTTTTACAAAAAATTCTCTGCAGAAATAGTAAAAAAACGTCCGCAGATTCCGTCTGGCCCTGGTTATCCATGATGACGCTTAAAATGGGGCAAATTATATTGTTTTAAACTCACACACATTTTAAAAAAAAAAAAAAAAAACAATATTACTTTTGGTAAAACCATGCACTCGCATTCCATATTAATTGAATTATGTAAACGACACATATAGGACGTATATATGTTTCCTTTACAAATATTATTGAGAATATTCCATATAAAATCACTAAGCTAACATGTATTCTAATCTCGTATATAAATCAAATAAATCATTAATGATTGCAGGCTAGGCTATTTATTAGGAAATCCTACTTAATAATAATTATTATTTTTAGTAGTAGCAGATAGTATTATTATTATCCATATCTAATAAGTGTTTTCTGTACATCTTACATAAATATAGCTAATACATTCTTTATAAGCTTCCCATTGAAAAACATCGAGCTGCAATGGTGTAATCTATTCATATAATGGTGTAATCTATTCATAAACACTGATATGTGCAAAAATAACGCCCCAGTGCGTGCACGTCCTGGTGCTGGCTAAGAGGTTGCACTGCGAAGCGGGTGGAATTGTCAATATAAATATCGCTAAACCTGAACTGTAAAAATACCATGAAAGCAAGTTATACCTAAGAGAGATGACTTTAATGCTTTTTTTTAATCTTCCAAGTTTAAATTAAATACCAAGCAGAATGTTCTAAATGAATAGGGCATAGGTGGGATAACTGGAAATAGAACACAGTCAGGAACTATGCTTCTAACTACAGCTCTAGAGGTGTAGTTGCAAATGTACAAGTTTGAGACACAGTTCGCGAATGTTTGTTGGAACGACGGATTTGGCAAACATCAAACCAACAAACTATGTTTGTAACGACGCAGCTTGTGACCTTAGTTGGCTAATGATGATTTTCAGTGAATCAAATACATAAAGCAGAACCAGTGTATTGTGCATGAATTACTCTTCTAAATTGATTCTTTAAAGTTCTTCATATTGTACATTTGTCATCTTAGTCCAATCAATACACCTGGCATGAAATGAACAGCAATATTGTATGCAGTATAAAATAACCCTCTGAGTAACACACAGGTCAGACAAAACTCCTGTCTTTGTGGTCTTTCTTTGAGTCCATACTTTTGTGACATACAGATTAAACTGTCTGTTACATCATCAGTGCATATCGACCAAAAAGGGGACAGACTTGGCTCATGGAGCCCATTGTAAGTCTACAAGTGTACAGAATGTGTTGGAACAAAACAGGATCACTGAAGTGAGAAAGTGAAGCTAGAAGTGGAACAAAGCAAAACCACTAAATTATGAAGGATCAAGATTTAACATACACAATTACCATGGAACAAAGCAAAACTAATGAATTATGAAAGATCAAGATTTAACATGCACAAGAGCATGTGTGCATATGTGACATTGTTTGCGAGCATAATTTATAGCCGGGAGATTTTTTACACAATTATTGTTTAACCATGATAGAAAGCCAGCGGAAAGTGACAGTATTGGCCTATTAGAAGCATGTTCCTTCATAACAAGCGCCATTCATTACATGGGCAAAAATCACTCAGCATAAGTGCTGGACTGAGACTAATTAGACCTCCATCAGTCAGTAACTCAATTACTATGTACATGCTTTTGAGAGCGGCACAACACCAAATGGATCAAAGAAGCGAACAACAGAACGACTTAGTGGCAGGTGTATAAGCAAAACAAAAAAACATTATGATATAAATGAGGTGATTTTACTGTCAGTTTGTCATAGGAACCTGTCCACTTACAGCATAATTACTAAAGACTCTTGGGCAGTTGGGAATCATTTGAGAAGAGCGGAAAGAAAGCCTCTTTATTTGTGCTTATTTCTTGCTCTACCCTTCCCTTTCTTTCACTTGCTCTCTCACTTACACACACACATACAGTTTCTAACTGCCTGGCCAAGCACACTGTTGATTTCCCTCGGGCACACCCAGTGTTCCTGCTTTTATTGTTATGGCCTATTAAATTCCATGATGGAGAGGCCAAGTTGGGGATGGCATCTGTTCTGCCGGCCATCCCAGATGGATACTTGCGCCAAGTTAACCAAAGCAGACGATTTCTGTGGAGCTGAATATATTTGCTGAAAAGGTCAGATCGATTTAGGAATCATTTATTGTCTACTTTAATGTCCCGTTCAAGGCTGTTGGCCTTTTTCCACCCAATATTTTATCTGCAGTTGCGAGGCACTAGTGAACTGTGGAGAGAAGGGTGAAATGTCTCGTTTCAGATATCAGAGGTCTTGCATTGAGCCCTAAAAGGAGAAGACTGATGACTACGCTAGATCTGCTGATGTGCTTGACAGTGCAGATAAAAGCCAGAAAGAGGAAATCAGGAGCAACTGGATGTGCTGAAAAGACCTCAGCCATCAGTTTGTCAGCTAATTTGCTCGTTCCTTTTTCTATCCCGTTACTCTCTCGCTCGCTTTCCCTCTCCATTACATAAGAAAGAGTTCAGCTACAAGTTGATGTGAGGTGAGCCTTAAGAGCTTAAAAATGTATGTTTCTTTCCAAACCCTTCTGACTTTTCTGTCGAACACAAAAGGTAATTTCTTTCATAATACAACCAGAAGAAAACACTGTCCACTAAAAATACAATTCAAGCTTACTGCAAGTTGTAAGATGCATTTATGTGTTGAACAGATTTTAATTGAGGACACTGACAACAATGTATTGAAAAACTAGAGAGTTCAAGTGTGTTTTGAAAAACAACTAAAAGCAAAATGCATACCAAAGCAATATTTGGCTCACATACAGCTTGTTGTCAAGAATTTCTGCATGCATCTCTATAGAGATGCCCAAATTAGAGCCCGCGGGCCAAAGTTGGCCCAGGGTAATCTTTGATTTGGCCTACCATCCGATCTGAGAATTGATGGAGAATGATGGGGATGGTTTAGAGCAGGAGTGCTCAATCCTGTTCCTGGAGATCTACCTTCCTGTACAGTTTAGCTCCTACCCTGATCAAACCCACCTGAACCAATTAATTAGGACCTGAAATCCACTTGATAATTACAGACAGGTGTGTTTGATAAGGGTTGCAACTGAAATCTGCAGGAAGGTAGATCTCCAGGAACAGGATTGGCCACCCCTGGTTTAGAGATTGTAATTTCAAATTTATTGTAACCTTTTTTTGGTTTATTTTATTGTTAAACTATAAAAAACAGCTTTCTGAAATTAAAGGTTTCAATTCAAATACTGTAATTCAGTTTAAAATGTACACACTGTCACTGTACCACTTTCACCATACTAGACCATGCAGAGAGTTTGGTGAGCAAGTCATAACAAAGGCAGGTTCTGCTGGTGTATTCGGCACTGAACTCCACTGTTTTAAATGTAATGGTTTATGTTTTTAATGCAATAAGTTATAACTACAAAAGTTATACTGCAATAATTGATATGATTCAAAGCATAGTTTTCTATTTATTTGTTAAATATTTTTAGCCCTCAATGATTTTTGGTTTTTACCCCTTCATACAAAAATGTTTGGGCACCCCTGCTATAGATTAACCATGCAATATGCATTTCCTTGATTTAATTATTTTCATTTTAGTTCACATAGTTATGACAACACAATGGTATAATTTTCAATACTTTCAATTCAGCACTCTAAGACACATTTGCATTTTCAAGCTTCCAAAATCCTTTGTGTAAATGGCCAACACAAGTTATTATTTGAAAATCATTTTGTAGACATACCTAATTCATGACTCACTAAAGCTTTTCCCAACCATCAGTTGTAATATTAGTTCTTATTAACGTCAAGTCTGAGTTAATAGTTGTATGTATTTATTTATTTTCATTTTCCGGATTTAAAAAAAAGAAAGAATATGAAGTAAAAAAATAAATAAAATTGAACAATTGAGATAATGCATCCATGTATTCACTTCCCATAGTTAAATTGTCAGTTCAAATCTTGCTTATAGTGAACTAAGTAGAAACAGAAGGACTACTGTATGTGGAAACAGTGAAACCATGTGCTGTGACCTGGATCAGAGTGAGTTTTGTATGGGGAGAATGTAATATAGGTAAGAGATGTACAACTAAATCTCACTATTTTAAAATAAAACGGCACATTCTAGAGGCTGTGATCTTTAAGGCAAGGCAAGTTTATTTATATAGCACATACACAATGGTATTTCAAAGTGCTTTATATAAACGAGAATAAAAGAAACAATAAAAAATAATTAAAATAATTAAAAAATGATTAAAAACAGAAAAAAACTATTAAAATATGCTGGTTTTAAAGAAATGAAAAAGAAAAGAAAGACATAATAGCGTGATCTGTCGGACGTACAGTAGCACAATGCTCATTCAGTTAAGGCACACCTAAACAGATGTGTTTTAAGTCTTGATTTGAATTTACATAATGTAGGAGCACATCTGATCATTTCTGCTGGTTCCAGCAGCCAGTGACGCGGTAGATAAAAGGTGGATTCACCCTGCTTTGACTGAACTCTTGGAATTGGTCATTTACTTGATCCTAATAATCTAAGTCATCTGTTAGGTTTGTATTCAGTGAGCATATCTGTAATCTACTGAGGTCCTAGGCTATTTAGTGATTTATAGACAAGCAATAATACTTTAAAATCTATTCTGAATTAACTGGTAGCCAGTGTTAAGACCTGAGAACAGTTGTGATGTGCTTTGGATTTTCTGGTTCTGGTTAAAATCCTGGCAGCAGCGTTCTGGATGAGCTGCAACCGTCTGACTATCTTTTTGGAAAGTCCAGTGAGGAGTCCATTGCAGTAATCCAATCTGCTGGTCATAAAAGCATGAGCAAGTTTCTCACTGGAAACAAAGCATCTAATTTGTGCATCTAATTTAATATCCTGCTCGAAGTGGGATAAGTAAAACCATAGCACTTTGATTATGTATATTGTCGAGAACATGCAGAATATAAAAATATAGTCAATCTTGAAATTATTTATATTCAACCAGCAAGTTTTTTTTCCTCAGAAAAGACATAGGCGTTTTCCAAAATATAATAAGACAATGTATAAGAGGCAAAACATTTCTCAGTTTTTACTTATATTTGAACAAAAAAACTTTAAGTCAGAATTTGCCAGGGGTATGAATCATTTTGGGCTTGACTGTATTTAATACCCTTGTGTTGGATATAAAAAGGAAGTAATTTGGCTTTGGAACAACACGAGGGTGAATAAATAATGACAGAATTTTAATTTGTGGCGAACCATTCATTTTATTATGTATTGTGTGGTTGGTTGGATGCATCAACAATAATGAAGTCAACAAAAAATGCAGTGGAACCATTCCAACTAGCTGGCCAGACACATTCCATGACTATCACACTCTTCCCGTTCCAACATCACGAACAATGCTACTGTTTATCCTCATTCGGATTTCCTTCTCCTCAGTGTCATTTCCATCTCAATGAAATTTGGTAATGACAGACCAGACAGTAGAATGGGAATTACAAAAGCAGCGCTTTTGAGGGATTAAGCATTCTGATGACTGACATCAGTAAATGTCAGCATAACAGCACAATTTAATATTCAAAACAGTCAAATTAATCAAATTTCTGTATAACAAAAGCTAAATAAGCCTGCAGCATCTGGTTCGGTAGATAAAGGAGGGTGCGTATTGCGAGCGCTCGGTTTTTATACAACATCTCGTTAACCTCCCTGCTGCCGCTCTCATGAATTTCACATGATTAAAGCTGGAGTTTGGATGAAAAAAGTGGCTTCAGTGGGGGGCTGAGGATGGAGGTGTAGGTCGAGGTGACGGATCAGATCAGACTGCATGAATCCATGCAGGTACATTGGCACGTGCTGCGAGCAGGTGGAGATTTGTATCGCTGTTGAGTTAAAGCCCGACAGGCGGCTCATTTTGTTGTTTAATTCCCTGCTTAATTTCCAGAGGATAACCATTGTCCCCTGCTGTATCGCACGCTGCCTTATCTACAGGCGAGCGGAAAGCACAAAAGTCTATTCCTGAAACATCCCCGGCACAATTAAGCTTTGACAGATGTATTATTCCAAACACTGACCGTGCCTGGAAGACAAAGGAACCTACACTGCTCATTCTCCACAAGCTCCTCTGATGTACAGCTGCCTTCGTGTAATGATGTCACCAGCGCCATGGAGATCTCTTTGAGAAATGCCATGGATACAAACGGTCTGTTTATCATTTCAGTAAAGTGCTCCCATATCGATGTGCTGGCATTAGCAGACAAATAATTGCTTGCGGCATCCAATACAGGGTCTGGCGTCTGGACAAGCCGACATGCAAAACAAACAGAAGTGTACCTGTCTCCAAGGCCAGCTGACTGTAATGCAATATTCACAGAGAGGACGTCATCGAATGGGTCAAATCCATCAATCTAGACTTGCAGCCCTGGGAATCGCTGCTAGCCTTTAATGGGCCCACCCAATGTCAAAAGGAACACATTAGCATGGTTGGTGTTACATAAACTCCCTTAATGGATTATTAAATATCAGGCTAGAGAGAAGTGAAATGCTTGTGAGATGCACTAGGGCTCATGGGAATGTCTAGGTATACGTGAGTGTTATCCGACAAGGCCTTTGGAGCATGAGAAAACCCACAGGCCTGGTTGCATGTGCCAAATGAAAGCATGAGAAAGGCAAATCGTAGCAGATGGTTTCCCAAAAAACAAAGAAATGATTTAAGGGACCACACCAGTCTGACAGAGGGGATCTTATATTGTGCTCTGTTTTTGTGATGTTTTGATTTATGCAAATTTGCTAATTTTACAAAAGATAAGTGAGAGAAAACTGGCTGAGATCAAAGGGAAAATAACTGATCCGGTTTTGAGATGTGTGCACATTGATTTAGTTACAAGTGGACAATGCTTAATACAGGTTTAAACAAGGTTTGAGAACATTCCATACCTGTCAACTCTCCCGTTTTTCCAGAGATTCTCTCGTATTTTACAGTTCTATCCCGCTATCATCCCATGAAGGTATTTTCAATTATTCTATGAAAGGTGGCAATAGTATTTGAAACCCATACTGACAAACCACCAGGGGATGCCCCTTGCTCTTAAATGTGAGTCTGTTCTGTGCTTTCACTTTATTTAGGCATGAAAACATTTTGAAATAAATATAAAAACGGCATGATTCTCTTCCTTTTCATTACAGGTGCCATTGCCCCTCCTATGCAATCCTCAAAACAGTCATATAGTGGTGCGTGACTGTCAGCTGATGTTCTCCATACTGATAAATAGACACTGTTTCCCAAACAGATTCTTTATTTATGGTGGGCATGTCTTATTTTCACATCCCAATGTTGACAGGTATGAAATTCTGAATGTTTTTTGAAGGTATAGTTCACCCAAAAAAAAATAATAATAATAATAATTTACTCACCCTTCACTTTTTCAAAACCTGTTTGTTTCTTCTGTTAAACAAAACATTTTAAAAATTTATGTTTGTTGGGAGCCCTTTGCTTCCTTTTCTTTTTCCTACACTTTAAAAAAATGCTGGGTTCCACACAATCGATTTGAGTTGGGCCAACATGAAGGAATTAAGTTAACTTATTGGTGGTTTACAAATTTAAGTGGATTAAACATAAAACATATTTTTTTTTATATTTTAAATAAGTAGTTTGAACAAACAGCAAACATCTTTCTTTCTTTTTTTTTTTTGAGTCTACAAATGAAGTGATGAGCAACCAGCTTTCTCCAAATACTCTTTTTTTGTTGTTCAACAGAAGAAAGAAACTCATAATGGTTTAAAACTATATGAGGGACAATAATTGATGAGGTAAGTTTCAGTTTTGGCTGAACTATCCTTTTACTTTTGAATTAGGGTGACTGGATTCTTAAGAAGGATTGCAGGACAACAACACACACAAAAGACATCACTAAAAGGTTAGGTAAAACATATTATAATATTGTGCATATTCTTTTCTTTTACTCCTCTCCTCTTTAAGGCAAGGTTGCACCTAGCTGATGGTTGAGCTAGTTGTTTTGCTGTGTTCCACATATTGGTTCTCATATTGGAGCTCATTGGCCCAATTTAGCATATCAAATCGTTATCTGCTGAAGAGAGCCCTCTGAATGGTTATTCAGCAACAAATTAGAGCTTAAATGTGACAGTGAAGTGACATAAAAGTAAACATTGTGTGCCCTTTCACAACACATCCTTTACAACTTGTTTACTGCTGTTTTTCCCCAGTTAAAACATAGATTCAGTAATTACTGTACATGAGTCGCGACACTTTTCATTAAGTTGTACTGTTTCTTTCAAAAAAACGATAAAACGGACTGCAAGTTAATGGATATGGAACGATATGGAAATTATTAGTTTTACCATTACATCATTGGCTACTATTGATTAGTTTTTTTTACGCATGACAGAAGATTACTATTAGCACTCAGCAATGAAGAGTTTAAGAAAATATTACATACGCAAATAAAATTTGATTGTTTTTCATAAAAAGTCAAGACACTTAATAAAGTTCAAATATGGGACTTAATAAAATGTCCTATTTCGACCATGGGAACCCACAAATGTTGAACTTGGCCTCTTTCTGTCAAGAGATAGTATACTAAAATATACAAACAGACATTAAAACAAACAAACAACCAAAAAAGTAACTCTCAGATAACCGACAATGATTCTTTACTTTTTGTGGCCCTGGACACATTTCTGATGTGGTCAACGCTATTTGCAGACATTGATTTTGAGCTCTCTCAGCCACCGTAGCCTGCCTAAATACTATTCAGAATATTAGACTAGGCTATAAACCCTAACCTCAAATAAATTTGTAAGGTGGTTGAAAGTGGACAAAGTCAGACTAAAGCATCAGGATTAAACAGTATCATCTCCCTTGCATACTTGCAATCTGTTCAAACCAAAACACATTTTAATACCAAGTGCTAACAGGGGCAAATAAGAATTATTCAGATCTTACATAATATCCATGAGTATTTAAAAAAATGTGCTTTTAAACTTTGTGGTTTTATCTAAAAAAGATCTAAAACTGAATGTTCTGTCATGGCTGATGGCCACGTTTAGTCAAACAAGCAGTCAAACACAGAAGGCTATTAGTGCTTAGAGTACATTATTAAAACCAGTTAAGTTTAACATTTCACACTGCATACCATAAAGGTATGAAAGAAAAATGAACTGCACGATAAATCTCATATGAAAATTATGACTTCTACAGCGCATAAATATAAAGCATGGTATTTAGTAAAACAAACCTTGTGTCTCTTGGCAGAATAAGTATAACCATTGCAATTTGCAAAGTATTTTGTGTTTTGCAAACAGCTAAATGAACAAAAATGATGTGCATTAGATAACATCTCTTTTTCAAGAAATGGAACTGAACATTTCTTCTAATGATCTGTGTCCGCTCAGAGCGAGCCGACGGCCATATAGGGTTACACAAACACTAGTTCCCAGAGCAAAAAGAACATCAAGAGACTCAGTGTCGGAATGTGCTTCCATACTATACAGTAGGATTTGCATATTTTGTTAAAATTATATAAAAATAATTTTTATAATTTGTAAAGTTACTATTATGACAACACAGATAGCAGAAAATTATTTTGTAAAGTATTTTCTCACACAAGCCTAGGTACTTTCCTGTAATCCATGATATTTTTTTCTTTGCATACAGTTGAAGTCAGAATTATTAGCCCCCCTGAATTATTAGCCCCCTATTTTTTCCCAATTTCTGTTGAACGGAGAGAAGATTTTTTTCAACACATTTCTAAACGTAATAGTTTTAATAACTCATTTCTAATTTCTAGGCTTAACTAGGTTAATTAGGTTAACTAGGCAGGTTAGGGTAATTAGGCAAGTTATTGTATAAAAATGGTTTGTTCTGTAGACTATCGAAAAAATATATAGCTTAAAGGGGTTAATAATTTTGACCTTAAAACATTTTATTCTAGCTGAAATAAAACAAATAAAACTTTCTCCAGAAAAAAAAAAACAATATTATAAGACATACTGTGAAAATTCTCTTGCTCTGTTAAATATTATTTGGTAAAAAAAAAAAAAAAAAAAAAAAAAAAAAAAAAAAAATATATATATATATATATATATATATATATATATATGTGTGTGTGTGTGTGTGTATATATATATATATATATATATATATATATATATATATATATATATATATATATATATATATATATATATATATATATATATCAATCAAAGGGGGGCTAATAATTCTGACTTTAACTGTATGTCTATATTCTGAACAGGTAATATGTCACAGTTCTATTTTAGTTTTTTATTTTATATTTATATGCAACAAACAAACAAAAACATTAAAAAGTCAAATCAAACAGAAAAAAAATAATGGCTTCAATATATTGTCAGTAACAATTGTCATATTTTTTTGCATGTTTCGATCGCAAAAAAAAAAAAAACTATTGTAAAAAGGTATTTCAATCTTCACTACATAATATACTTAGCAAATTTTCATCATTAATATGCTTGTATAAACCTAGAAGGCTGGGACTTTTAGCTAGTGATTCAACTGAGTAGTATAAAGTATCCAGAAGGGCAGCATGAGTATGATGTATAACTGACTTGAAGCAAATAATAGCAAGAAGAAATGCTGTATGATCTGACTGATTCATAATTGTGTGCAACATTTACACACCTTGCTGTTCCGCAAGTCCAAAGTTGTCATTAAATTATAGCTCAGGAAAATGTCAACATTGCAAAGATAGTAAAAGGGAATATATTTTTACCACACACCTGCACATCAACAGAATGCACTGAAGTAAGCTCCTTCATCAAACTCAGCCCTGAATTTGCCTTTCTCCGCCCAGACCAAAAACCCATCAAACATAAGCCCCAAAACAATAGCTCAGGCTGCCATTCCTGCCGGCGGAGCTGGAAAAACACGGCAGGAACCAACATCAAACAGACTGGCACAAAGACAAATCTAGCCCTGGCACTGTGGCTTATAGACATGTACAAGAGCAATTATAACTGAGCATTGAGAGGGAAAGTCATAGAGATATGTGTGGATTAGACGTTACAATTATTCAATTTTAGAGAGAAACGAGCAGTTTCACACAAATTTAATGGTTAATAGAGTTATGTAAAGTTCCCCAAGACATCCCTTATGACTGATGCACCCTTGCAGAAGAAGAAAAGTGGATTTAGAAAGAAAAAGTAGAATAATATTAGCATAATTAGTACCATGGATGTGAAAAGTATGCAGAGTGCTTCGCTTTTTTACATTTTGTTGTTGCAGCTTTATGTTATAACCCAAAATGGGTAAAATTCATTATTTTTCCAATAGCCCATAATGTAGCAGCTGAAACCCCTGTAATCTTTTGTACAGCTTTCTTCATCAGTGGCGGTTCTAGTATAAATGGCATCATAGGCAAACCACAACGTAGCCCCCCCCCCCCCCCCCCTCCCCCAATATATTGTTATTTTTATTTTTCAATTAATATAACAAATGTATCTATATGTATTATTATTATAAATATTACTCAATTATTATTTTAAATAAATAGCAGTATCAATCCTAAATGTTACTGATTAATGATCACTTAAGAAAACTTTTGCATGAATATTATGACAATTTTATATATATAAATAAAAATAGTGAAAGTAACATAATCATCATATTACATAAACTTTGTCGACTTGCAAAACTTGCTGCGTGCCGACACCTCTGCACAAAAGGTTTCACGACACATTAGCAGTGCATATTTATTGGCGTGCATAAAAACTACCGTGATTACACAGGAGCGCATTTTGAGGAATAGTTTTCTATGCATATGTGTAGGTTTGCTTTTACCAGCGTTGTTTTGGTTGCACATCGAGAATAACAAAGTTGTGGTGCAAAAGATGCAAAATGTGAATAGCCCCTAACGTCTTTATTCTGGCATTGCTCCTCTAAATTAATACATTTGCATAAACTAAATCATATCTCAAAGCTTTTACAGGGGGACATTTTTTTTTTGCACCGTGTCCCCATCCTGCCCCCAGCAAGAATGCTACCCCCTTGAACAATCGCCCATATTGCCCATGCCTAAATCAGCCACTGATCTATATGATGACATTTCATAGATGTCATGATTTTTATACTGTACAAAGTGTAATCCATCACACTAGCCCTAACCATCACAGGAAACAATTTGCATATTTACATTTTCAAAATACATAAAAATATATGTAAAACACACACACGAAAGTCACATGCCTTCAAGTATGCACAGCAGTTTTCTCTCTAGGCTTCCAAACAGAAATTAAATTTAACCAAAAGATGACTGAATAAGTAAAGGAACACACCAGGACACGATGACAGAGATAGATCTCTAAAAATATCTCTTAGACTCCAAAAAGCCCTATCCGTACTTACATAACATGCAGATGTTAGCATTCATCAGACCCAGATGCCAGTCATGCATGCAGCGAGCAAGCTTTCGCCACACCAAAACGGCCTGTCTAAAAAAAGGACCCTCACAGTAACTCAACAAAACACTCATGATGCACTTAAACCTCAAAGGACAAAGTTCAAGAGCAGAAAACTTGCAGCGTTGCAGTTTCCCGGCAATAAAGTCCAATTCACTTGCTTCTAGAAGCTTCAAAGAAACGGGTTCCAGTACAGCAGTCATTTTAGCTGTGCATATATCAGACAGTCAGTGAAAGGCTAATGAGATTCACATTAGCATATTACCATTGGACTGTATAGGGAAAAGTCTGGCACCAAGCCACTAAAAACAAAAGCAACAGCACACTTTTGAATTCTATTGAGGCTTCCTCGTTGTGTTTTGCAGTGTGAACACAATTTATCTGTAATGCAATCAAATTAAAAAAGGGAGGAGAGAATTGAAGCCTTGTGTCTGTCAGACCTTTTTCATGTAGTAGGTGACAATGATGGTGAGTTTTGGTGAAAAAGGTTAATTGAACAATAATTCACTGCCATGGATTGTATCAGCGTGGAGATTTAAGAGCGCAGAAAGCGAACAGGGGACCAGTAGGTGTTTCAGGGGTTAAGGCATATGATGAATGTGCAGTCTCAGGTTAATTCACAAGCAAGGTGTGGGTGAGAGATTGGTGGACATGTATGGTTGGTAAAAAAAGATTGGTAAGTAACTGACCAAAGTTGGGGTGCTCCAGTTTTGTATGTGAATGCTCAACAGACTTTTTTTCAAGGCATATATGTCATCTTCCCAACAGGTTACATCACCTTGGTAGAGTTTGATCTGAGCCAAAAGCCAGACTCCTCATGAATCATTCAGGATTGTAGGGACTAAGGCAGCTACTGTAAGTCATACATAAGCTTGCAGGAGTTCTAACAAGTCCATGAGTGCATTAATAGATGAGTGAGAGCCTGAAAATGAGCCATGTTGGATTTAATGGTTTATAAATAGAGTTAAAAACAGGGGTGTCTAATCCTGCTGAGCCACTGTCCTGAATAGTGTAGCTCCTACCTAATTAAGCACACCTGAACTAGCTACTCAAGAACTGCATTCGAAATTGCCTACTACTGCCTCATTCACACTAGACTAATCTTTGTAGCTGTCGTTCTGGGTGGTGACCTGCTGCAAACTCAGGCATGTGTAGGTCTACAGCACAGAGAATACAACCGTCCTCTGAGCGAGCTAAGAGAAGATGATGTGGGTACTACTGGTGCTACTACTGGCTGTCGATCAAGAAAGTCGCTCTTCATTTGCATTAAGCTGAATAATTCTCAACTTTGTCTCATCACTAGACATGCCCACCTGGCAACAAATCGCTGTCGCTCGCGTAGAGAGAGGTGAGCGAAAATCACTCACTCTCGGTTTAAACTGAACAGTTACATTTTGCCGTTTACTAAGTAGGTACTACATTTGAATAAATTTTTTTCCACATGACTTGAGTACGTTCTATACAGTATGATTTTGAGGAATATAAATGGAAGTCGGACGTACTACAACTGCCATTTCTCATTATCACGTGCCTTACCTGCGTCAGTTGCCTCACTTCACTTCCATTCATTAATTGTCTCGCATGGGATCATGGGATAGCGTAGCGTCTATCGGATGTGCACTTCATAATCTTGCTGGTAGTAGTAGGTCATCAAAGCACTTCTCGCATACTGTTCTTCGAATTCCATGATTTTGGATGTACTACTCTGCTTGCATATTGTTTTTAGCATACTAAATAAAATAGAAGTATGCGATTTTGGACGCGGCCAAGGTCATACTAGTGCTGTATTTAAACACTTTAGCAAGCTGTCTATTAGTAACGAAACTATTTTAATGCCTGTCATGTATACAATTGTTACATTAATTAATATTTTATTTCGAAACTTTCAGAGAGAATTCCGCTATTTGGTTGCCATCTTGTGGTCAGACGTGGAAATTTACTAGGTGCGCAAACTCACAGTGCATTTAGTGTATTTTCTGGTTGTTGAATGTGCATGGGTTGTACACTTGCTATTGAAGTGCATTGTGGGATTGATTAAGTGCACTTCAAACCGTCCACTATGGTTTCAGACACCACAAAAAAGACAGTTCCCTCAAGTAGTGCATTATTGAAGGGTATCGGGCAGTTTTGTATACAACCTTGGATTTCTTTAAATAATATAAAAAAATGTTTCTCTACGTTATTCAAAAGTGGTGTCATTGTCTTAAATGGCTACAGCTTGGCTACACAAAACCTTTTTCTTGACCCCACCAATAGTGTTTTCACACACCACAACACCATCATATGGTCTATTGTTCCTGCCCCCAAATGCCTCGCTGGCTCTAACACCATTACACCACACAAAGACTCAGATTCAGTTATGTATGTCTACACTGAGCTGTCTCAAAGTAATGATAAAAGGTGAAAGAGCAGTAAGAAGGGCTTTGAATCTGCTGATGGTGTAAAGTAAAAACAATTGGCGCTTAGAAACAGACAAATGAAAGACAGCAATACAGGAGAGAGGTCAAGGACAATAGTCTGCTGCTCAGCGTTGCCCTCATTATTCTGCTTCAGACAGTTGTTAACAGTTTTGTTTAACCTCAAAAATGCTCATGTTACATTTCTCTTTCGCCATCTCCAACATCATCAGCATCCGTCACTCACTTTAATTGGATAGCAAGAAGCAATAATTGCAGCAATTAAAGGGCAAACGCTTTGCGCTTAGAATATGTTTGAATCTGTACATTTGGTATTTGTTGTATAATTGGAAGGGCCAGCTAAAGATTATTAAGAGATAAACAGAACTGTAAGGGTCAAGTAGATACAATTAAATCAGCTATACACTTTACTATAGCCACAAACACTGCTTTCCTAGTATTTCCTAATGCACTTTCAATTATTGGAATTCTCAGCTAATCACACTAAAAAATAAATGTTTTAGTAAAATAATATACACTCAAAAAAATGAATTATGGCTTTAGTTGGTCCAAAGAATGTAACTATGTTTAAATTAAACAATTCGCTTATGTTTGTGTATTAAAAATAAAAGTGTTGTGTTGGAAAAAATTAGAAAAAGTAAGTTTTTACATTTAAACAGCTTGCTTAATTAACATGAATGAAAGGGAGTTGTGTTGCTTCTGTAGTACTGCATTTTGGTCAATAGGTGGAGTAATATCTGCACATGCGCAGTTTCAAAACAACACAGGAAGTAAGAAGATTCAAACCACAACGATCACTCTCAGCTCGGCCCCATATTATGGGAATCAAAAGATGAAGATTACAGTACAAATTGAGAACGTGTACAAAGCTTTCCCCTATGTGGACACACAGGTGAGATTTTTTTTTACTTTTTATGTATTTATACTGAGGCTGTGACAACATTTGAATCATAAATGTACTCTCTTGTAATACTCTGTTGTGTTTGTGTATAGTATTGCTATGAAATTGCCATGTTCCCTGTGTCTTTTCCACATTATAGACAGATAAATGTATAGTTTGTTTTGCATTCCTGTGAAATTTTATACTTGGTATATATTAACTCCCCCAAAATAAAGTTGCAAACGTTGGTAGTAAGGAATAGTCATGTTAGAATAGTCTAAGCTTTTCACTCATCATAGCACACGTGCTGCTGATAATGTGACAATAAAAGTGATTTGATTTTTTATTTGATTTGATGGTCTTTATTTTAAATGAGTGTCAAGCAGTTTGTCGAGTTTGAATGGTAGTTTTGATAACTTACATAATATTAATTAAAATGTGGTGTTAGCACAGTGTTATTTATTATTTAATTGTATTATTCAAGCCTGTTAACTTAAAAAAAAAAATCAGCAAAAATGCATTTGTGACACTTAGATAGGATGACATCTAGCATGATGACATATTTAATGTAAGTTTATTTGTTTGGTCATCTAACACGTTTAAATTTTTAAGTTTAGTAGTTTGCTATTTATATTATTATATTTTATTATTTTAAAACTTTGCTCACTCACATCTATTTTCTCCCTCACAGGTTTACAGCTCAACCTCTAAAGTCCCATATCTGGCTGAGGAGACTGTGGATCATCCAGGTACTATGCCTTTAGATGCCTATACACACATTAAAATGATGTACATTAAAAATACTAGTAATTTTAACTACTAATTATTTAGTAAATTACTAATTGTCATTTCATGTCATTTAGAACATCACCAGTGGAAAAAAGGTGTGAATGCATCCTCAAAGCCCCTAAGTGAGGGAGTACATGGTAAGCTATTTTATTGTATTTTTTAAACATTTTGTATTTTCCTCTTAAACCAATTCCTCCTTTCACCTTTGATCTGTTGGTAAATGTTTTATTTTTTTTACCTGACTTTTTTAGGATGCTGTGCATGATGAATCGCAAACCTTGATGTGCAACACCACCTTATGAATCTACAGTAGTTACATTGACATTTAGCAGACTCTTTTGTCTAAAGTGACTTACAATTGAGGAGACATTCAGCAAATCAACAAGAAGAGGCAGTACACCCAAGATGTGCTAATTATACAAAACATTTTTAAGAATTAAGAATGCTTCTACATGTGGTTTGTCAAGCCCACACACCTGTGTGAAGCAGACTTCATGCACAATGTTTTGTTTTTTGTTTTTTAGATATAGGGAGTGCTTGTAAGAAAGTGTCTGGTGCAAATGTGCATAAATGGTGCAAGTGTCAGAGAGATGAATGTGTGTAGTTACTGCATGTTCTGTGATGGTTGGTCTAATTTATGGTGTAGTGCTGATCGTGTTACTTTGCTTTAAAATGTTAATCTTTCTTTAAACAATTGAAGTGTTATCTACTTTTTCAGTGTAAAGAAGGTACAGTATAGGTTTACAAAAGAAGACTTAATTTTTCTAAGTATATTTTTGATAAATCATTTGAAGGCAGAATATTATTTTTGAATGTTTTTTGTAATATATGAAAAGTATTATTTTGAAAAGTGTATTTTATGATGTTTTTGTAAGCATATTTTTAAAATCATTTATTGTTTTCAATTTGCTTCATACTTGTATTACTATTATTTTAATAGTATTAATATTTTAACTTATTGTAATAAGTGAAGATACAGATAAAGACAGTATTTGGATTTTGATAATCATTTTATTGCTGGAAAATATGTAAAACTGTAAAAATGCTATTGAATAAACTCAATGAAACGGAAATTGTTTTTTTATTTGGTTAAACATAACAATATCAATTTTAGAATAATTGAACTTAAATAACTACAATGATTAAAGCTAAATTATAAATGTTACGTTGATTGAACTAAACAACATTACATTACCTTTATGTAACTAACTTAAGTTCACTAAAATTAATATTCTTTATTAAAGGTAACTTAACTCGGTTACGTGGAACCAGTGGACAAAAAAAAGTTAATTAACGCCAACATATCATTTTTTTGAGTGTAGGAGACAAAACACACGTCTTGTTCACAGAAATCACATCTCATAAAGGTTAGATTATAGTAGATTATTAGATTTTATTATTATAGTTTTATGATAATAACTGGACAGGGCTATTTAGAGTATTACATTCATTACACAAAAACCGTGAAAACATCTTTTTAGTTTGTTTTTGCAGTGATAAGGGAATTATTTCAATGACTTCTCCAGGGCGCCAAAAAGCCCCTATACAGTCAAGAGCAGTGTTCATTTAAGTGTCATTTCAGTGGTGTTCAGTGTTCGAGTTTGATTCATATTAATATAGACAGCAGTGATTACTGTATATTATGCTGTTGTCCTACACAGACACAGATCTAACATAAACTTGATTTTATTCTCAGCTATTTACCATCACAGAAACAACTATGTGGACTTTGTTTGTTGACAAATCAAGTACAATGAGGCGTTAAAAAAAAATTATCCTTTTACGTGACGTCTGACCGTCTCTTTGTCTGCGCTTTGAATGTGTACACCTAGAAAATATATGACAATTTGACAATGCTTTAAAATGCAAACAAATGATGTGTGTGCACGCTGCACAATAGACCTCAATCAAAATCAAACTAATGTTTTGCTTTGACAGAATCTCCAAGACATACATTGTACTGTAAATGGCTCCTCCTTATTCTGGAATAATGAGACACATACAAAAACAATTTTGTGCCATCAAAAATGGGCATTTACTGCATAGTTTAATTGTCTATAGGGTATTGTGGAATGAATCATTAAAGACACACTTTGCGGATAACCAAGATTTAAATTACATCTTGTTAAGGGGTGTACGTCCCATTTAGGTATTATTCCATTTAACCGCCACTGTAAAAACCTTTTATTAAAAACATGTTTAAGTGAACATTTCTGCAGATTACATACACACTGTAAAACTTAAATCGATTAAGTTGACTTAACGCTTTTAACAAATTCATGTGGATTGAACATAAAAGATTAAGTAGTCCCAATGAAATCTCAGGAACTGTGTTGTTTCAGCTCATTTTAATTAAGTAGTTTGAACAAGTAAAAAAATATATTTTTGAGTGCATTGTCAAAAATATTTGATGTGTATTATGCCAACATGCATTTTGTGAATTATTAAAGAAGGCAAATCATGTTTTAACATTTCTTTTAAGTTATATAAGATTCAGCATGATGTCTCTTGTCCAGTGGGTTGCGACAAAGTGAAGTTTATTCATAAACTAATTTCGAGAGGATCACGTGCTTATGATTTATCACGTCCAGTCTCGCATTTGCTAATCACTAATCTTCCAATCATATGAGCCCTAAGGCACCATAAATAGTCTAAGTTTTCAGTTCACTTTATCTTCGTTTGGAAGAAACCCCCCTCCTCCCCTATTCTCCTCCTTTACCTGCAATTGGGCGGCACGGCGGTCCAGTGGTTAGCACTGTGAACCACACAGCAAGAATACTGCCGGTCCTAGTTCGATAGGACCGGTGAGTGTTTCTGTGGGGAGTTTGTATGTCCTTCCCGTGTCCGCGTGGGTTTTCCCCGGGTTCTCCGGTTTCCTCCCACCATCCAAAGACATTCAACATACTTAACAATCAAGCTCGTCTAATTCCTTACGTTCCCTTAGCTACAGCGGCAGGGGAGTTCTGAGATCCACCGAGCTCAGGCTCCCTTCTTGCTCTGCCAACGGGAGGAAGCCCCGGGCTCGAGGAGCCCTTGAGCTCGGGGCTCTCTCCCGGGACAGCATGCCAAATAAGCTTTGTAAATCATCAGCTAAGTGTGAACTCTTGAATTGGCATTGCATAAGCTAATCATTTAACAAATTAATTAAAATAAATCCTTTACTGAATAAAA
Source organism: Danio rerio (assembly GCF_052040795.2). Lineage (NCBI taxonomy): Eukaryota > Metazoa > Chordata > Actinopteri > Cypriniformes > Danionidae > Danio > Danio rerio. Next base: position 35,445,675 of record NC_141026.1, on the reverse strand, counting down.
TGACAAAATCTGTTGGAACTGCAGTAGCATGGCTGAAAAAAGCTGTATAATAAGTTAAACCATTAAAAATAATGCAAAAAAAAAAAGGAAACCATTGTAAAATCATTGGAATTAACTTGATGTTTTTTCCATATTTCATGATTTGAACATTTTGCCAAAACAGCATTCTATTAAAATAAAGCATGGTTTGGATTGTTTTGCTAACAGTGACCACTTTTTAGATTCACATTACTATCACCAGGTCAGAATCTCTTGAATACTATTATTCATTCATTCATTTTCTTTTCGGCTTAGTCCCTTTATTAATCTGGGGTTGCACAGCGGAATGAACCGCCAACTTATCCAGCACGTTTTTACACAGCAGATGCCTTTCCAGCCGCAACACATCTCTGGGAAACATCCACACACACTCATACACTATGGACGATTTAGGCTACCCAATTCACCTGTACCACATGTCTTTGAACTGTGGGGGAAACCGGAGCGCCTGGAGGAAACCCACCCAAACGCAGGGAGAACATGCAAACTCCACACAGAAACGCCAACTGACCAAGCCAAGGCTCATACCAGCGACCTTCTTGCTTTGAGACTACCTACTGTGCCACTGTGTCACATTACTATTATTATTATTATTATTATTATTATCATACCTTTTATTTTACCAGGAACGACACATTGAAATTAAAAATCTCTTTTACAAGAGTGTCCTGGCCAAGATTAGGCAGTATACATGTCACAAGGGGCTAACAGACAACAAACAAAAAACATGAATCACACTTACAAAAAACTATTCAAAACATATACAAGCCTGTGTTTTAACTTTTAAATCACTTATACTATTTTTAAAAGCATTTAGTGAAATCAATTCTTTAAATTCTCACGCCGCACTTAAGGAACAGACAGTGAATATATATCCTGTGACCAAAGGCCAAAGCTAAGGACAGGTTTTTTACACATGTAATTTTGTAGATATGATGGGAGTAAACCCAATATAGACTTGTCAACAAAGATATGGCAATGCTTGAGCCTATACGAATAGACAAAGTAGACCAACCTAAGGGATTTAAAATTCGTTATAAATCTTAATTCATCATGGTAGACAGTCCAGTGCAAGCAGACTCTGAGATGAAGCATGCATATAGATTTTTCCCATTTGTACAGGCACACCAATTCAATCTCCATGAGTAGTAGTAATAGAACCTAGCTTTTGCTCAGTTTGTTCTGAATTTGAAAATAACAAAGTTTTAAGTTTGATGCCCATATTAGTCCATTGGCTGTAAAACTACAGTACAAATCCTATGATTCAGCGCTGCATGACATGGATACTAAATGGAGCAGGTTCACAGAATTCTCACATCGTTTTCTAGAAGCCCACAGTTCTACATTCGCATGACATTCTAATCACTGTAACCTGAATATCCTTTTCAGGGTGAGAAATAGCCTTCTTCATCATCATCAGAGTGCACCGTGGATCTTGTCCTTGGGGAGGGATACAGTATTCGCTTATATCCAAACCTGTTCACCTTCATATCTGCCACAGTTCCTCCTCTAGGCTATTCCAACAGAGCCGGGGAGAAAATTGAGCTGTAACTCATCCTCTGCTCAGAGCCGGAGAACAGGTTTGTCAAACCAGTTAGACTGATTATAGAGTTTCTTTCCAAGATTGGGTTTGTGGGTTGGTTCACTCACATTGCATGTGGACCTTTGACCTCAGCAGAAGATATGTAATGAAACTGAGAGATTGACTTAAAAGCACAGAGAGGTGAACAAGGTTTTTTAACCTTGCATACAGATAAGATCAAGAATTATCATATCAAATGCAGTAGTTGTTTACTTTTTCCAGCATGTTATTAAAGATGATATGATGCAGCTATGAATGAAATATTTTGATTCATAATTGCTAGGAACTAAATTAATGTGCTAGTATTTTCATAACATAACTGTATCTTTAAAACCCCTGAAACAAATGGTGTTTAGTGCACTAAATTGTTCTTACACAATATTTATTCCATCAATGCAAACAAAACACTTTAGTTTTATAAAGCTAATTGTTGTCCTTAATATATTCTAGCATATTTATGGCAAAATGCATTTCATATGAATTCCCTCCAATACAGCATCTGAGGCCCATGTCAACACTAATATGTTTTTTTTGTTTTAAAAATGCATACTTTTCTCTTTGTTTTGGCCTTCTGTCCACACTTTTTTTTAGGAAACTGTACTTATGTTTGACTTAATGCAGCTCTGCACAGATCGATCGTATTCTGTCTTAAATCGGTGCATGCCGATTAGATATTTTGTCTGGCTTGACACTGCACTGACGCCACATGACTGCCACATGTGACATCAAAGAGCTGCGACAATACTACTAAATCAGACGATCGATTCAACATCTGAAGAGTGACTGCAGGTGCTGCGATAACGATACTGATATTACAAGATTGGCCGTGTTCACGGCTTGACAACAACCACTTATTTATTATTGGACAACTTAGGTCTAACAAACTTCCAAACAAACAACTTTTTATGCATCTCTATTTTGTACACGTCATGCTTATTCAAATTTTCAGCTGCACTAGACCAAATCATCTTTTTTGTTAAATAATTTGCCAATAATTTTATAATTTTCAATAATTTTGACCATTTTAATGCAGACTCTTACTGTATACAGTTCCATTTATGATTTAAATAAAATATTTTTAGTGAATAGTCTTACAGACTTATAAGTCATCATCAATCATGCCACCCTATAACCTTTTCATAACAAAGTGAGATAAATAATTATTCTATAAAATAGTTCTAAAATAATTTACATGTTTCTAAAATAGTTTTTATCTTGTCAAGCCATTTACAGAAATGTAAATCATTGTTATATCTTGCTTTTTCTGTGAAATTTCCACTGAAAGTGTAGCTCACTTAGTTTGGCAATGCCCTTTTGTTCAATATTTTTGGATTTATGTGATTGGATTAATAAACTAATTAATTAATCATTGATCTTGCCATGGGACCTGTCATTATGCAGCCAACTACAAGCCTCGAGATGTCCAACCTGACAGCCTTGTTTCAGCTCCGCCCCCACCTGCGCTCGGCTAATCTCGTTGATTGTTGGCGGCAGCCATGGTTAGTCGAACGCACTATAAAGCATTTAATCATGTGACGGTGCAGTCATGTGATCAGTTCAGCTAACATGGTGGACAACATTGTAACGCAGATGTTTTGGATGCTGTCTGTTTTGATAGCGTTATTAAAGATTAATGTCAGTTTGTATATGCTCCTTTACTGCCTCTCTTCAAAGGACATGGAATGTTTACTGGGTTGTTAACTTACTGTTTAGCGGTGGACAGCTGTTGCAACATTTTGCCCATAGAGATGGAAAGTAAATAAATGCTAGGCAGATATAGTTTAGGCGCAGCCACAATCTTTTCTTCTTTCTTTTTTTCTTTCTTTGTGGTTGGTTGCACTGGACAGTAAGGTTCCATTCATTTACAATGTACTTTCCCTAGTAATTATTGCGTTATAAAAGTTAACTATAGTGGTAACGTGTATTATATACCATGATATAAATTAATGAAATTAAAATTTGCTTGGAAATATTATTTAATAAACCTTAGTGTTAACTAACAATTAAATGTTTTAGATAAAAAAAAGCAAATAACAAAGACTAATTGATAATGTAACGTATTACTCATTAATAGTTAATGAATTAACTGCTAATAAAACTGACCTTGTATTATAGTAAAGTCATTGTTGAGTTATTATTTTAAAAAAATGAATGAATTATTTTAAATAATTATGTAAATAAAATTGGTTTAAAATTATTTTTTCAGTTACTTTGAGTAATTTAATTACTTGAATCAATACTTCAAATATCAGTATAAATTTAAAAGCATAGGCAATAAACATTAAACAGTTTTAAATCTTAAAACTAGAGTCAAAAAGACTATTTAAGCTGTATATGTATGTGTGTGTGTGTGTGTGTGTGTGTGTGTGTGTGTGTGTGTGTGTGTGTATATATATATATATATATATATATATATATACTAACCTCTCATTAATTTCTTTGTTGTTTCTTAAGCATGTGCAATCTTCTTGAAGAAATGTAACTTTCTTCAGTTGAAAAGTACAGTTATCCACAAAGTGCATTTGTACGTAAAACCCCAAATAATTATAGGTATATAATAAAAATTAATCTGACTGTCTGAATTGATTTAAAAACAACTGTTTATTATTTACTTGTGTACTGTTTTTAGGTTTAGCATATTAAATGTAATTGTAATTAAATTGCTTGAAAATAAAAAGCAATCCCTTACTTTAATTGTTAGGCATTTCATACAGAACATAATAGTGCACCATCAAGGAAAATAAATCTCCCAAGCTCACACCAATAAAGTACCTTCTTTGCAATTATGTGAATTACAATTAAACATGTAATTACAAGACCACAACCGCCGCTGCAGATGTGTCCTCTTAAGTGGTGGCTAGAACGGTGGAATGAAGAGATCATGGAAAAAGGAGGGCAAAAGGCCCACCATGGGGACACCAATACCATTAACCAAATCTCATAAGAGCAAGCTATGAGGGGCTGAAGGGATGTGCAATCAATTCCACCACACTCGGCCCCCGGCAAGCTGTTAAGGAGACGTGAGGATTGATCCAGCCATGACTGTGGCGGTAGCCTGAAAGTGGCCCAGAGGTACATCGTGTCATCTGTTTGTGTGGCCTTGTGAGCCATAAGAGTCAAGTTCACATTCAAAAGCTCCCCAAATTAAACAATTGCTCCTTTTAACCTTTGTAAGTTGTATGCAACATGCATCAGGGTTTACATACATTGCACATCCCCGAGGCCAGCTCTTGTATTCTGCACAAAAAGATCAAGCCCATTTAACCTAGCAAGGTCTCCCATAGTTTAATGGAAAGCGCCTCTCAATGGGGTTGAATAAAAAGGAAGCCTCAGGAGAAATCAAATCTGCATGAATGCGAGCTTCTGCCACTTTGTGTGTCTGCAAACATAAAGGGCAAATGAGACAGACCAGTCTTGATTTGTAGAGAGACTATAAAGGGTCATCTGCGAATCAATACTATCTTTTTCCATTAACATGCTGAATGTTGGGTCTCCCATCGCTTTTGGCTCATTACAAGCTATTGGCTTGTCAAGGAGGCATAGGTAGTTGTTACGACCCTCGAGGTTGCAGGAATCCACATGTTCATGCAAAGGGCGTACGCCGTCAGCCTGTGTTTGTCAGTGAAAACAATTCACCAAATACAAAACATCCTGTCCCTTAATTAGCCTTTTTGATTTATGCAGTCTTTCTCTTGTGGAAGCCTTGCCATACATCTTTAAACACTCTTTGTCCTCACACAGGCTGACAAGGGAAAGAATTATAGCGACTACGTTCACCCTAGGCCACTAAATGGCGGCTGATGTGATGGCAAATTATGACCCTATTTAGGGTTCGTCTGACACATCCACATATTCAAGGTCAAGTCTAATTCGATACGGAGGCGATTTTAAATATTCATTGTTGACCCTAGGAGTTTTCTTATGAACTCCTGATCCCTCAGGGGTGAACGTTCCCTTGTTAGTCCCCCCCTCCCTCTCTAGAATGAAGTGAACGACATCCAATAGTGTTTGGCCTCAGGCATGAACAGCCATTGGGGTTGAAGTTTAATAAGGATCACTTAGAAGTGCGGGAATGGAGTCCACTTAAGGGTTTAGTCAACGTAAAGGGGTTTACATGCAACGTCCTCCATAAGCAATTTGCATTTAAATTCAGTATGGTTTTAATGCCAATTAAGATTTGGCCCAAGGAGACCTTTTTATTTTATTTTATTGATGCGTATAACAGTGAGCAGTGGTTTTTACTATGCGTCTAAGCACCTGGAGTCATGTTCCAGACCTGCCTGTCTTTTGAGCAAGACATGTTGGCTTTATTAGAAGGTTTCAACGTAGCGAACACCTCTTTAAATGGCACTAAATGCCAATAAACCCCAGTAGACCCGAACAGAGCTTATATAGAGGCCTTCATTTTGGCCCTTTTTTCAGAGAAGCTTGAGTTATATATTGTTCAAGATGTAATGTGGAATCCATTGCTGTATCAATAAAAGATATTTGTGTATTTAAAATGCAAAATAATGGATGTAGTGCACAGAAGAATAAAAAAGTACTTTAAATGCATTACTCAATTTCAATTAAGAGTTTGGTTAATGTTTATTAACTCTTGTTTCAAATCGGTGTCTTTCTTTTCCAAATATTGTTCCACATTATGAAGATTTTTTGACAAAATACAGGACATATAGTGCTTTTTGGTTATAAAGTCCACATGAACCTGAAGCTGTGACCATTTTTTATTAATTTTTTTGTATTGTTATGCAGTTCCTAGAGAAACAGAATATTAAATGAGAAGAGTGGGCTTGGCTTTTTTCTACTGCGAGCTGATTGGATGTAGTAAAGTAAGCATTTAATTCAGAAAGATCTGGAAAACAAAATTGAAAGTTATTATCTAATAGACACCTCCTTCTCACTATTCCTGTTTGTTATCATTGCTGTCAAAACTGACAGTTGTAGGGGCGTGGCTTAGTACGTTTACCACGCCCAATACCTCAGACAGACTTAAGACACAGTTACATTGCACTTTTTGCCCCACAGACTTCCATTCTTACACTTGCAAAAGCGACAGACCAGAAACACAAGCTCACGCATCAAATTTTGCATGTCGTTGCTTTTAAATTTTCAAACTTGGTGAACTCTGACCTGGGAAATTGCATTATGTGATTACATGAGACGATTAAAAGATCAAAATATGACCTCTCTGCACAATATTTTTTAAAAAGTGAATGAGTGGTCCATATTTTATTGTCTGATCATCTAGTTTAATCCCACCTCTTTTACTGCACCATACGACAGAATTTCACATACTCAAACTCTAGTGTGACCGCAGCATTAATCTGAGAATTTAACAAAAAAATAAACAGGATATGCATTTTCAGATTTCAATTAAATATTAGTAGGCCGAACTACTGACTGCCTCTTCTTGTTGTTTTGCAATGCGGCTTTATGTCAGATCACTTAATAAGTGATAGACATATGTGAAATACATTTTTCTATCATATGCAAAATTAGAACATATATCAAAATGTTTTTGCAATGTATAAAAACATTTTAATAAAGCATTACATTGGTAGCAAAGACTGAGTGAGCAAAAGGCATGCACTCAACCCAGTGTGCAGGGGATTGCGTAATCTGTCATGACGCACAGCTTGGGCTGCCTCACCTAACTTCCTATGCTGTAATTGAGCAGTAGATGCGCAAAACACAGCAATTTTGATTATTAAAAGTTTTTAAATAATTTGAAACAAACCGAAATTGCATTTAGATCAGCAGACAAATATTTAAATATTATGATTAGTATACATGTCATGATGACAGGCGAGGACGATGACAGGTGAGGCACTGCCTCCCCTGACCGCATGTCCCTTCTGAATAAAAAAAAAATTTGCATACTCTTTAACACACATACATAGTGTTTATGGGTGTTTCCCAGTGTTGGGTTGCAGCTGGAAGGGTATTCGCTGCGTAAAACATATGCTGAATAAGTTGGCGGTTCATTCCACTGTGGCGATCCCTAATTAATCAAGGGACTAAGCCAAAAAGAAAATCAATGAATAAAAAAATACCTTCCTTCTGCCTCATCTGGTTCACGTTGTTTCTCAGTTCACGTATTTTAGTTTTAGTAATTTCAAAATACTTTAGTGAAACTCTTCAACATTAATCAAATCAAACTTCTACATGATCTGCTCAGTTTCAATCCCTGTTGCTTATGAAATACCTAAACTACTTCAGTGCTGAAACATAGCCTAATACACACAAAATTATCATGACACCTTGAAGAATATTTAAATGTCCACAATGCACGTAAATAAAAAAAGAAACCTGTGAATTATCATAATTACTTATAGTTTGTGATACATGTTTTCAAGACCTTGCACAATTTTAATGTTGAAAAGAGTAACAAACTAATTTGAAACAATACTGTCTGGGTTGGCCATGTAAGTTATGGTATAAACCATGTTACGAGCTGCCTGTACATTTGTTATTTTACTATATGTAATTTGTATATGTTTACAAAGTACTTAAAATGTCAATAAAGGACAATTTGCTCAAAATTCACCTTGCTTAATTGTTAAAGTTACCAGTGTAACCAATGTTTAACTGCCAACTGTTAAACACACACACACACACACACACACACACACACACACACACACACACATATACATATATATATATATATATATATATATATATATATATATATATATATATATATATATATATATATATATCTTTATTTTACAGTGTATAAAAGCTTGCTCTCAAGGTCATTTTTTAGTGAATGTAAAGTAATTCCCTCCTGCCCTGTTCAATAGTAATCTCACTCATACACCTACATAAATAAAGGAAGGTCAACAGGTCATGGTAAGTTATTAAAAAAATATATAAAAAACTATAGCAGTAAGTATAATAAAAACCCCTAGCAGAATATCACACAATGTTGAGGCAGCTCATCAGGATATTCTTCTGCAGAGACGTGACTTGTAGCTTACTGACTGATAAAGAGGTCACTGCACTAACAAAGCCTGTGCCCCGTGCAGCAGCTTCATTGTCAAGACCTATTTAATCAGGTTAGGGGCAGGAGCTAAAGTCGTTGGTGGTGGGTCGACCTTCACATTTTACCCTACATCTCAGTGGTGCCCTGTCCTGTCTTCTCTCATCTATAGTATCTCTGTCCGCCTCCGCTCATCTGTGTCACTATACAGTCACTCATTACTGTACAGTATGAGTTGTTCCCCTGTAAAGCATGACGTCTGAAACAAAACCATACATTTTTTTGTATTATTATTGTTAATAAAATTGTTTATTAAATTTTCAACAAACTTTCTTTAAACCTTATTAATTTAAAATTTCTTTTTAAAAAGTTTAGTGGTGTTATTATCTTATGGAGGTTATTGTATTGACAAAAAAGTTTGATACACTTGATAATAATATTGTCTCAAAAAATCTTTTGTGGAATGATTACTGTAATAATCATTAGTCCGCATGCTATTTTTATTGCAGGCATGGGCCAGTATAAGATTCTGATGGTATGATAACCTTGGATAAAAATATCATGGTTTCACGGTATGACAGTATTGTGATTACTTCTGTAAAATATGTTCTTTTTGAATGTCTGGGTAAAAAAAATAAATAAATAAAAAATTTGCCCTTTAAACACAATGGCCCAGTTTCACAAACATGGCTTAGATTAAGTCAGGACTAGGCCTTAGTTAAATAAGGTTATTTAAGACACATTTATGAAAATGGCCTTAGAAAAATATTACTGGTGTGCACCTGGAGACAAAAAAATGACACTGACATATTTTAAGACATCTCACCGCAAGTTATTCTGAGTTGAGACAGCTCAAACATGAAATTTAATCCTGACTAGCCTTAAACCTTGTTTGTGAAACCGGGGGTAATATGTTTTATTTTGAGAAACATTTAAAATATTTTGGAACAGTAAACACATAAAGCTAAATAATTAAAATCAATCATTGACTTTTGCTGTCTTCATTATTTTCAAAATCACAGATTTCTTTACAATTTCTTTAGATATTTTTTCTGCTGGAGATACTGTTGTCCTAATAAAAAAATAAATAAAATAAAATAATATAAAAAAAATTTAAATCACCCGCATACCTTAGGAACGGTATAGCAGAAAATTCTGACGATTTTAAAACCTTGACGTTTCCAAATCGCGGTATACCTTAAAACTGGTTATCGTTCCATGTCTATTTTATTGTAACATAAATCGCTTCAATGTTTCCTTCAAAATCATTTATTAGTTAAAGTTAATTATTTGTCTGTATATAAATGTGTCTGTTAATACTACACATGCATTCATGAGAGATCACCTTTCCAGTGGACGACATGAAACTATTGTCAGTGTGCTTCTGTGTTTATATTTCTTAGTAAAACTTCTTCAGAAAAACAGAAAAAGGGTAAAGACCTTTATTTACCTTGAGCTTGAAAGCTTTTTTAAATACCTCAGATTAGAGTTGTAAACACCTGCCTTGAGGATGAGTGAAACTAACCCTTTAAGACAATGAATTACATTTTTACTTGTTTTACTTTATTTGTCAGAAAAAAAGAGATGGATAATGTATAATTGCTGTATATATAATATAAAATATTTAGAAAAATTAGAAGAAACTTGCTATTAAAAAGAATTTTATTTCAAATCTTGTCACTTTTCTATACGATTAGAAACTCATTCGTTCATTCGTTTTCTTTTCAGCTTAGTCCCTTTATTAATCAGGGTTCGCCACAGCGGAATGAACTGCCAACTTATCCAGCATATGTTTTGTATGCAGCGAATGCCCTTCCAGCTGCAACCCATCAATGGGAAACACCCATGCACTCATTCACACACATACACTATGTACAATTTAGCTTACCCAATTCGCCTACTGTATAGCGCATGTCTTTGGACTTGTGAGGGAAACCGGAGCCCTCGGAGGAAACCCACACCAACATGGGGAGAACATGCAAACTCCACACAGAAATGCCAACTGATCCAGCCAAGGCTTGAACCAGTGACCTTCTTGCTGTGAGGCAACAGTGTTACCCACTGTGCCAGCGCTGCTCTTTTACAAACAAGGTCTGTGAAATATGATTTCGGTTTGACAGAGAGAACTGAAACTTGTAGTGTTTTTAATAGTAGTGTTTTTAATTTTAGTGTTTGTAGTGTTTTTAATATGCTTAAAAACACCTTACAATCTTAGGTTACTCATTGATTACCTTTTCCTGTGTCTAATTTATTTATTTATAGGATTTATGCCCAAATTCCAGTTTATTATTCAGTGTGGTCTTTGCATGCTTAATTTAATGTTACATTTGGATTTCAAGTTTATAGTTTTCCTGTAAAATCTGCTTTTGTGTTGGTTTATTAAGTACTAAAGTTCAGATTCACCTGCAGAGCCCTAACGACATTTCCACAAGATGTTTTCCACAAGCTGCATTTACCAATATTCTACTTACAATATGCACCATACAGCAGTATGTTAACACACACAACACTTAAAAATTCATTAATTCATTTTCTTGTCGGCTTAATCCCTTTATTAATCGGCCGCCACAGCGGAATGAACCACCAACTTATCAATCATATATTTTAACCAGCTGCAACCGATCACACATAGTACAGTACGGACAATTTTTAGCTTATCCAATTTACCTGTACCGCATGTCTTTGGACTGTGGGAGAAGCCAGAGCACCTGGAGGAAACCCACATGAACATGGGGAGAACATACAAACTCCACACAGAAATGCCAACTGACCCTGCCAAGGCTCAAACCAGTGACCTTCTTGCTGTGAGGCGATCGTGCTACCCACTGCGCCACCTAAAGTTAATAACATTTTTAAGTTACATCTGATCATTTTTTCTTCCATTCAGTTGATGAAGAGTATAACAAGTGAGAAATGTCATTATTTATGGATCATTTTGATCAGTGAACTAACAGACAAGCAGTGAAATAACCATCCGTGAACAAACTCAGATTGGTCTTATGAACTTGTTTACTAGACAAATAAATAAAAATTAAATAAAAACAAATAAAAAAAAAATAAATAAATAAAAATTACTCAAGGGTTTCGCCCGGGTGCTCCCCACAGTCCAAAGACATGCACTATACTGTAGGTGAATTAAATCAACTAAATTGACCCTAGTGTATGTGTGTGAATGTGAGTGTGTATGTGGCAGGAAGGGCATCCGCTGTGTGAAACATATGCTGGATAAGTTGCCGGCTCATTCCACTGTGGTGACCCCTGATGAATAAAGAGACTAAGCTGAAGGAATGAAAAACAACACAAAATCACATGACTACTAGATTGAATGAGCTACATCCTATGCTGTTTTTTTTTTTTTTTTTTGTGGCCATTTTGGAGTAGACAGTCCCAGTCCTTCACTTTAATTAAACTAAGAAGACTGACCAGGGGATACTTCACTACCATTTTGTAGAAGAAATACAGTCATACACATCTGAACAAGTCACATCCACCACTTTTGTGAGACTTGAGGAGCGTTTTTTTTTTTTTTTTTTCATAATTTCTAAGCTTGACAGCCCCAGTTCTCCTTCCATTTTATCACAATGAAAAGACTAGCCATTGAACTCTTTTCACTAGCTCTCCTTTTGTATTAAAGAAATGAATTCAAATAAAACAATTTGAAACAACGTGGGTGAATAATGACAGAACTGACATACTTATGGAAACTCTTCTGTTCTGTTCCATCTGTCCTCTAAGCACACGTCATGATGCCATCTTTGTTTATATGCGTGTTTGAAAGTGTGTGCTGGCATGTGATTCCATCTACATGCATGTGTGTGTGTGGTTGGGATACAGGCAGAGGGATGATACCGTCTCTCAGGCTCACTGTGCTGGTTCAGTGAGCATGGAACTGACCCACATTCACCACCATCACATTAGCTCTTCCTGCCTGTCCCTCACATAGACATTGCGTAACACTGCGGCTCTTCTCTGCACTCGAATGTTCCACTTTCGCTAGATTCCGTAAACAAAACATATGCCTGAAATGCATGCAAATACATAGGCATGCCTGTGGGTGAGCTGGACTCATTGTTCTGCATAAGGAAAAAGTGTCACAGCATCAAAAATCCCCACCTGCGTTTTGACAACATATGTACCTTCTGCCTTAAGCATCAAATTATATTTTGTTTGACACTTTCTGCAAGACTCAATGTATTTTATCCACTGACCACTGATCTTCATTGTGATGAGATAATAAACATCATATGCCTTTTGAGAACCTCTCAATCAAAAAAATATAAATTATGTTATGTCGCAGGGGACAATGAAATCTTGGTTTTAAAGGGTGCAGGAAAAAAGTCTTTTTATAAACGCAGCCTCCAGGAATAGCAGTTTCTTATTTCTCATACATTCTTTCCTTTTAACTAGAACAAAATAGGATGAGTGAAACTATACATCTTCTAAGTGTGTGTTCTCTTTAAACAACCTCCTATTGTGCTGCGAGTTTGCACAAGGAAAATATTTATATATGTATTTTTGCTGATGTTCATACAAGAAACACTGCCACTCAGTGGACAAAATGACACACACAGGCATTTCCACTACTGTTCTTTTGTTCCCTTTAGATGGTTTCTTTCTTTCTTTTCCTTCTGTTTATTTGTTATTTTTTCCAACAGTCTGTCTGCTTTTATCCATCCATCATCCATCCATCCATCCATCCATCCATCGTTTATTTTATCCATTCTTCATTCCTTTGACCATTGCTCTGTCTGTCTGTCTGTCTATCTATCAATCTATTGTAATCAATATCTATCCGTCTGTTTATCCATCCATCCATCTGTCCATCCATCCATCTATCTGTCTATCGACCTATTGATAGTTTGTTTGATTCTTTATTCCTTTTTTTACATTGGTCCATCCATCCATCCATGACCATTCATCCATCCATTTGTCCAGGTTTGTTTTATTCATCCTTCAATCCTCTGTTAATTATTCTTTCAGTTTTTCTATCTATCAATATGTTTGTCTGTCCACCTGTCCATTGATCCATCCATCCAACCTTTGTTTGTTTTGTCCATCCTTCATTCCTTAGTTCATTGGTCTGTCAGTCTGTCTGTCTATCTATAAATCTGTCTATTAAACCATCCATCTGACCATCTATCATTCAGTCCTTTGTTCATTTAGTGTATATTCAGAACTTCTTAAGTTGAATTTAATACCTTTTAGTACCTTTTTTAATACCTTCAAAAAATGTTTATTACCAGCACGACTTGCACGAGATGCAACTGTGGTGGCATAAATGTAATATATTTCCAAATAGAATAACATATTGCAGATAACATACATTTAAGTAAAGCAGAGGGATTAATCAGGGTTTCACAGTGGGCCTTTGTCCATAGTTTTTAATCAATGTCATATACGTCAATAGTCGCTCTTCCAAGAACAGTTCGGTATGGTTACGGTTCTTTCTCCACTGATTACAATTGCAAACCTTTCTCTGCCCGGAATTCCTGGCACAGTTAGACAACCGTGCAGAACTGTGCTGACAAATTCCGTGTGTCAGGGCTCGAAATTAACTTTTTTACTTGGTAGCACCAGTATTCATAACTTAAAATATTTAGGAGCACCAGAAAAAAAAATGTAGGAGCACCCACCAAAAATGAATGAGCACCACTGCAAATTGTATATAAAGGGATTTATTGTATTTGAAAATAACATCAACTAGGACTAACAAAAACCAGAAACAACCATCTAATTCTGTGATGACTTATTAATATTTTTGCAATAACTCCACAACAAATGTCTAATAATTATAAAATATTAATGATAAAGATGATGACAATCATACTAACAAGGAATTACATTTCTCATTATTCGGCTGCTTTGAATGTGCTTGAATGCGAGTTATCTGCTATAAAAAGTCAGACTATTACATTATGAAAAATAAATTTATGGTTTGCATCAAACAAAAATGAAGCATTGCAGTAAGAAATGTTTTATTTGCATTATTGTTTTTATATGCATGTCAATTTACTAAACGTGTCAGCTACAAAACAAACAAAACAGTATAATAAATAATTTAATTCAAGGCTGAAAGCTGCAAAGCAGTAATCAGTGATTAAATAGAAAAATTATTTACACCTCAAGAAAGAATGGACACAAGAGGAAAAAGGAAAGTCTCACATTTGCCACTCTTTAAAGATTTTGGTTTGGGTTTGTGTTGTTTTAAATGGTCAGTCTCGTAATGCGCTCATTTACAGTTTTCTGTGTTTGTGGGAAAAAAGCAAGCGAGTCAGCCGACCGGGACAGAGCAGGATTCTCGCGATGACCACCAGTGCAATACCGCTTTTTTTATGATTCAGTTTAAACTTCATAAAGGGGAGCTTGTTTGGCGATGATGCAGACATCCCAAGTCTCCCAGAAGTTGCAGGAGTATCCCGCAAATGCATAGAGATTCCCGGATGCCCGCAAATGAATGTAAATCCACTGGAAATCGCGCGTCTCCTGCCCAGTCCTTAAAAATGTCACACACACCGCTCTCCACCGCATCCCTCCCATCTCTTCAGGTATGTCACGTGCAACTCACCCCCACCTCTCTTCAGATATGTTGTGCGCAACTCACCCCACCTCTCTTCAGATACGTCACGCGCAACTCACCCCTACCGCTCTTCAGATATGTCGCGTGCAACTCAACCCCATCGCTCTTGAGATACGTTGCTCGCATATAGCGGCAATATAATCGTCTTCTTGCAGACGTGACTATAAGCCTCGCGGTTATTTCCAAATACAGGCCAAGGCCAGTCTTTAAATCTTGCGTCCTCCAGCCTTTTGATTTAATTAATTAATCAAAGGCGAGCTCGCCTATATGGTTGGCAGCAAGCCAGCCGGGTACCCGCTGGTTTGTTTCAGCGCGCACGCGAACTCCACCTCACATGACAGTGCTCAGGTCTTAATCTCAACATATAAATAAATCCGCGCAAAATTTAGAATAAAGGCCTGCACTTGACACAAATTGTAAATCTATCTAAAAATCTGGGCTCGAAAATTTAATACCTCATCAGATGACATTTATTACTTTTTAAAACTTTTTAATGGCCTTAATTTTAACTAATTTCATTTACTACCTTTTACAACCCCGCGGAGACCCTGTCATTATTCTGTCTATCTCATTTCATTTTCTTGTCAGCTTAGTCCCTTTATTAATCCGGGGTCGCCACAGCGGAATGAACCGCCAACTTATCCAGCAAGTTTTTTACGCAGCGGATGCTTATCCCCAAAGGAACCCATCTCTGGGAAACATCCACACACACACTACGGACAATTTAGCCTACCCAATTCACCTGTACCGCATGTCTTTGGACCAGGGGGAAACCGGAGCACCCAGAGGAAACCCACGCGAAGGCAGGAAGAACATGCAAACTCCACACAGAAACACCAACTGAGCCGAGGTTCAAACCAGCGACCTTCTTGCTGTGAGGCGACAGCACTACCTACTGCGCCACTGCCTCGCCAATTTTATCTATCAATCTGTTTGTCTTTCCATCCATCCATTAATAGTTTGTTTTATTTCTCCTTTATTCCTTTGTTCATTGGTCTGTCTGTCTGTTTGTCTATCTATCAATTTTGTGTCTATCCATTCATCCCTAGTTTGTTCATTGGTTGGTCTATCTGTCTGTCTGTCCATCTATCTGTTTGTCTATTCATCTGTCCATTCATCCACGGTTTGTTTTATCCATCCTTTATTTCTTTGTCCATTAGTCTGTCTGTCTGTCCGTCTGTCTGTCCATCTATCTGTCTTTCTGTGTCCATTCATCCATCCATTTGTCTATTCATGGTTTGTTTTATCCATCCTTCATTCCTTTGTTCATTGATCTGTCTGTCTGTTTGTCCATCTATCAATCTGTTTGTTTGTCCACCTGTCTATTTATCCATCTATCTGTTCATCCAACCAACCATAGTTTGTTTTATCTAATTGTCATTCCTTTGATCATTGGTATGTCTGTCTGTTTGTCTGTCTGTCTGTGTCCATTCATCCATCAATCTGTTCATCCATGGTTTGTGTTATCCATCCTTCATTCCTTTGTTTATTGATCTGTCTATCTGTGTGTCCATCCATCCATCCATCCGATCTATCCTTCATTCCTTTGTTTATTATTTTGTCTGTCAATCTATCAATTTGTTTGTCTGTCCACCTGTCTGTCTGTCTGTCCGTCGATCCATCCATCGGTCCATCGATCCATCCATCTGTCCATCCATCCATGGTTTGTTTTATCCATTATCAATTTCTTTGTCCATTGGTCTGTCTGTCTGTCTGTCTATTAATTTGTTTGTCCATCTATCCATCTGTCTGTGTCCATCCATCCATGGTTTGTTTTTTACATCCATACCTTTGTTCATTGATGTTCATGATCTATCTATCTATCTATCTATCTATCTATCTATCTATCTATCTATCTATCTATCTATCTATCTATCTATCTATCTATCTATCTATCACTTTACCCATCCATATGTTCATCTTTCAATTTAAAATCTATGCACTGACCCACTCCCTTCATCAAATACAATGCGACTCAGAAGGGAAAGAGTAAAAAAAAAAAAAATTAATCTCATCCAAAAGTACGATCATTAGAGTTGCTTGATTAAGACTTGATTCTGTGGGAGCGTTCAATTTTACAGTCAATGCACATGCAAATTTCCCCATGGCAAAGCAGTGAGAAACAGGTCTGCCCTGTTGGTACGGTACAACACGCTCATCATAAGAGGGTGACACAAGAAGATAGAAGAAGAGTAAGTGAGAGAGAGGGGGGCAGAGAGAGAGAGAGAGAGAGAGAGAGAGAAAGAAAGAAAGAGAAAATGGGATTCTAATGAGTCAGTCATCCAGAACCACAACCGGTGCCCTGGGGATGATCCGGGGCATACACTCTACCAACACTGTTTATTCTTTCATTTCCACAGGTTAATGGCTGTTTCCTTTATAAAATCTTCATTTCAATCTCATGAGGTGATTTAATGGGGCATTCCTGGATCGGACTGATACGGGTAAAAGCATTCTAAAAGTAAATGTCATTTCTGCATACCTAAACAGCTGCAGATGGATGTGAAAAAAACCATGTGACCTGCTGCTATTGAGTTAATTCCACTTGAGCGTCTGAAGATTTTACCTTCCTATGATTACATGATATTTGCATCTTCAGTATAGAAAAGGTTTCATCATTGTTCTATTATTATTATGGTGCATTCCCTTTTTAAAAGTTAAACAATGAGAGTAGACGATAGAATTAACCATAGTAGCTGCATTACATGAGGATGAAAATTTTAGTAAAGAAATTCCAATTTTTGGTTATGCACGATGCATGATGAAGAAGAGGAATAGTAGGAAAAAGATTAATAGTGTTTGCAGTCACTCTGTGGTGCACAAACACAAAGCACTTCATCACCTTGTGTTAGTGCATATATGCTGGTCAGGGTCATTGTGCAAATGTCCCCAGAAAAATAGCCGAATGTGAAATCACAAAACAGTGTTGTATGCTGGAAATGGATAAAGAATATATTTTAATTCTGAATTTTAATTGATTGTGAAAAAGTTGACCATAAAAATGTTTACCATATACTGTAGTTCTATTATTTTTAATAGTTCCATGTTCTGATTCTCATGCTTTTCAGATTTATTATTTACACAGTTAATGATTTTTTGTAAATTACACTATTTTACTGTAATATGAGCTGTCATTTACTGTAGGACAGTTATGCAGTAAGTTTTTGTATTTTAAAGTTACGTCGTGAAAATGACTATGTTACAGTAAAGATACTGTAAATACATAAATACAGCAAGATAATGCAAATACAGTATTTTTGCCGTAATTGATTTATAGTAATTTGCTGTAGATTATAGTTATGTCTTTTTCTATATTTATATAGTTTAACTTTTTTATAAAGCCCTGTCATAGCCTTTGTATTTTACTATTGTTAACCAGGTCCTGTAAATGTTTAGAAACGAATATAGAGGTACAGTAAGAAAACAAATAGATAATATAGATAGAAATATAGAACGGAAGAAAAAGGAAAAAAATAAAAATATAGAATGATTAATAGAACTAAAACTTGAAATATTATACATTTTAGAAACTAGAAAGTTTGAACTACGGACATGGCAAACAATTCAAATAATTATTGTACATAATGTAACATTGTGGAAAAAATACATTCATATCTTTAAAGGGGTGGTCCAGAATGTAATTTTAAGGCTTGGTTGTGTTAATAAAATGCAAAGCAATGTGTGCTCATGTTTCACTTGAAGGAAATCATGTTATTTTTTCATAAATCTCACTTTGATTATACACAGCTACTCAGCTAACATAAAAACTACTTGCATATTTCCTAGTTCCTCTGAAAGGCCCGCCCTCAAGTGACTGGTCTTGTGTCATAATGTGCTGCGATTCGCGGATCGGCTCCACGTCATGCCCATACAAGCACGCGTGTTTTGTGTAAACAGTCAGTCAACTTCATGCTCGCTCTCTAAAATAACATCTGACAAGTGTCTGTAACGAGTGAAAATGGGGTGCGGCTCCTTTAAGAGAGTGTGTGCCATTGTGTGTGTGTGTGTGTGTGTGTTTATGTGTGTGCGCGTGTATACTATGAACTATCTGTAACACGAGAAGCGCATGTGCGCGGGAGCGATGTTTCTTTTTCTTTTTCTCTGATGTTCGGATTAAGTTATTTTCTGTAGTGACGCTGCTGACAGAAGAATAAAGCACAAGATATGGGATGCAACCTGTGTAAGCAGATTGTTTTGCTGCTTCACACGAGTTAGGTGAGCTCTACAGTATTTTTTTTTTAACTCAACACATTACATGACGTCTTTCACACATATCCGGAATATGCCTGTGTAAGTAACATGAATCATTCACATATCTTTTGTAAGTTCCCTATCTGAGATGTAAAACGCATGGAAAAGCTGCTATAGAGAAACAATGCAAAGTCGCGCACACACATAGAGAGAGGCTGAACGCGCCAGTGAAGTGTGTGAGTTTATAGCAGTTTGACTGATAAATATGAATTTGTAGCTAAATCGTTGGCGGCGGTGAGCATCATTTGGGGGGGGGGGGGGGGGTGGATTTGTCGTGCCAAAACTGAAGAGCGGGTTGGTGGGCCTGCACAGGTTGAGCCCTATGTGTGCACGTGCCTGTTGAGGAGATTATAACTGAATCCAGCACTGAACTGAGAGACATTCTGGAAGCTGTGTTTTGTCAAATGATGCTTGATATGAATTTTATAATTCTCTGAAACATAAATAATTTTGAACTGTAAGCACCTCTGTCTTTGTGTTGTGTCTTTTGGAAGCCCAAATACAAAAACAGAAAAAGCTCTGTGGAAATAGCAGGGTTAATAATAATAATGTCTTCTGCGCAAGTTCAAAATGTTCAACTTGAAGAGAAAAAAATTTGCTCAAGTTATTTAGACAACAAGTTCATTATAAAAATGTAGCCCTATATACAATTCTGGAGATCACAAATTATTTAGCCAGAAGTACACATGGCTGCATTTTGTCTTTAAAATGAATAATACGAGGTGGTTTGACGCCGTTCTTTTTTGCGCTTACCAGCTTACCGCTTACCTCTGTATGGACGTCACCATGTACGTTGGCGGACTTGAGACGCAGAGAGGAGTAGACTGCAACAACGGCGTTCAAGTCCAGTGAAGAACAGTTCCAGAAAGTGGATATGACAATAACAAAAGCCAAAAAAATAAATAAATAAGTAATGTAAATGACAGGGTGAGAATGTGGTAAAATCTGAATACGTGTAATAAATTAGAGAATGGCTTTTCTTTTTCTGGATTGCTTTTTAAAACTGTTAGTTGGGTTAAGGGAAGTGGGTGGGCGAGTCAATCTGTGCTTTTAAAAACACTATTGGTTGGATTTAGAAAAGGAAGAGCGTGGGTCAGTTGATCAGTCAGTCATTCAGTCAGCCAGTCGACATCGGTCTCTGGTGGATTTACACAAGAACAGAAGACACGATTGGCACTTGCAAGAGAAATTTAAGATCTCAAAAAGCATACACAGCGGCCTCTAGTTGAATTTGTGACAACAAAAACTGCAAAAAATATATTGTGTTTTGGTTATTATAATGTGTATAGGAATTAGTCCCACCTTTTACGCAAGTTCAAAAAGGTCATCTCAAGGGGAAAACTTAGTATAAATAATCTAGTGTGCAGCACATGGTTAAACAATAGAAAGATAGAAAGAACAAGAGAGGAACACTGGAAACAGTAGAACTATGGAAAAATAGGGCATGGGAAACAAAACACAGAACCAAAGATTGATAGACATAGAACTATAAAACTACAGAACACAGGAAACAACAGAACTATAGAAAGCACAGACAAAACTAAAGGAAAAATGACAGACCAAAGAGGTACAGGACATGGAATAAAAATATAAAAAGAACAAAACAACAACAGGATATTGGAAACAGTAGAGCTATAGACAACTATAGATAATCAATAAATAAATAAATAAATAAATAAATAAATAAATAAATAAATAAATAAAATCAACAATATAAAAATAATAGAACTACAGGACATGGTGAATTATAGTAATTTAGACAAAAAATACAGAACTAGAACATTGGAAACAGCAGAACTATAGAAAGTATGATAGATCCAGTACGGAAACTACAGGGAATAATATAGGAATATGGACAAAAAATATATACAACAGCAACAGAAATAGAACTTTAGTACATAGGAAACAGTACAGAAAGTTATTTATACATTATAAATATCAAAGATGCAAATTGAAAATTTCTATCTACTGTAGGTTTAAAGTATGTCCAAAAAATCCAGGATTCTTTATATCTTGATTATAAAAGCTCTATTTATTAGTTCTGGCCTAAGCAGGCGGGAACTGTTAATATTATCCTAAAATTCTCAGAACTGCTTGCCATATTTCAGAGAAAACAACAGTCACTAATCTGTATGAGTGATTGCCAATCATTAGTGTGCTAACTTTCTGTGGACTGCAGCTCCTGGCTTGCCGTGCTGTACTGTATCACCGCGCACTAAGCATCTACACGTGTCACACAATACCAGTAACCCATTTGTCTTTATAACAAAAAATGTGTGTTGTGCTTGCGTTCTGGAAGCAGCCTGTCCCATCTTTTCGTGTGGCGACAAGCGGCACCTGTTCTAAGAAGACACATGGCATGAGAGTCGCTGAGTCAGCAAACAGACCTGACAGAAACATGGTGCTCCGTCTCGTCCAAAAAGATGTCCCTCGAGACCACAGCGGCTAGACTACGACAACAACAACAACAACAGCATCCCGAAGTGGGACACTCATCTCTCACAGGCTGTGGCAGAGTCACGAGATAATGAAGCTGTTGAGAGATAAAGAGTGTGAAGAGGAGGGAGGGCGAATGAGTGTGCGACTGCGAATGCGCCAGAAAGTAATCACTCTGGAAAAAAGAGTGACAGTGTGGAAACAACAAGAGACGGGAAGGCGGGACAGAGATGCCCCCTTCAAGGTCAACTTCCCAGGTACGTTACATGAGAAAAATGAGCTAGCGAAACGACCATCAGCTCCACTCTTAGCATATTACGACTTGACGAGTTTCATTTATTAAATGGAGGGCTTACGTATGCACAGCGCTTGCCGGCAGTCACCTTTCGAGCATCCCAATTAACTCCTCTCTAATTGATGTTGGACGTATTAAAGTTAATGAGGCAGCGGTCCATCTGTTGCGTGAAGAAGCAGAGAGAGGGTATTGTCATTGATAGGGCGAGCGGCAGCATAATGCAGCAAGGACTGTGCTTTTTGATGGTGGCGTGCAACAAGACAAAGAGCTGTTTGGCGAGCGGGATCCATAACGGAGCTCTGTGATGATCCTTCAATTCGTCTCTCATGCATTTTTACGAGTTTCATATATCAGCTATATGAGTCTATATAAGGGATGTATGACACAATGAATGATTCACGGGGGCCTGAACAGCTCAGTATGTCTAATAAATAATAAATCTAATTTTTACTGATGCACACACACTGTGTTTTGCTCTCGATTAAATTTTAATCGAGGTGACGGTGGCCACAGTAGTTGGAATGCTATTGTGAACCGTGCGAATCCATATCATTCTTCTCTTCCGTTGCTTTGTTGTGGATTCATCCTCCATGTGGTTTATCAAAGAGAACCGTTTCAGATCAGTTCAAGTCTCACGGTTTACGTTTCACATGTGCAGCATATGGAAGTGTATATGCTAATGGAAGGGAGGAAATGGGGAAATGAGAAACGCAAGGCGTGGGGTAAAGGTAATATGAAAGATGGAAATGTATTCATTGGATATATGCACTGTATGACTAGAAAGAACTGTTTGCAGATTGGTGGCAGTGCCTTGAGACAACAAGAGCAAGAGCAGTTTGCACGCAAGGAATACTGTAAAAACAAAACAAAACAATCAAATAAAAAAAGAATGAGTTCATATATGTGTCAGTGTGCATTTGTGTGTACACTACCTGACAAAAGTCCTGCCGCTTATCCAAGTTTTAGAAACAACAGATAATAACTTGACTTCTGGTGGATCATTTGGTATCAGAAGTGATATAAAAAAAGGCTAAGGCCTCTAGATTACGCTTATTTTACCAAAATAAAATATGATCATGATTGATTTTTAACTATTTAATTAGGACATTAAGGTCTGACTTTGTTTAGACAAATGTCTTGTCACTTAACAGAAATAATGTACGGTAAAGAATATAAAGTCATGCTTCAGTGGTGAAAAAAAAAAAAGTTAATATTGTGTATGACTCCCGTGAGCTTGAACGACTGTATCCATCTCTGCAATGACTCAAACAACTTATTAATAAAGTCATTTGGAATGGCAAAGAAAGTGTTCTTGCAGAACTCCCAGAGTTCATTAAGATTCTTTGGATTCATCTTTAATGCCTACTCCATCTTAACCCAGACATGCTCAACACTGTTCATTCTGGTAAATTGGCTGGCCAATCCTGGAGCACCTTGACCATCTTTGCTTTCAGAAACTTTGATGTGGAGGCTGAAGTATGAGAAGGAGCGCTATCCTGCTGAAGAGTTTGCCCTCTCCTGTGGTTTGTAATGTAATTAAACACAAAAGTCTTGATACCTCAGGCTGATGGTGTTGCCATCCACACTTCAAATCTCTCGCATGATCACATACTGAAAGTAACTCCAAACCATGAATTTTCCTTTACCTTCTTTCTTCCTTGACAAGAGGCCAGTTTTTGTTTTTAATGGATGTCAATGGAAGAGGCTTTACCAAGCTTAAATAAGTTTTTTTTTGAGGAAACAGCTAATCATGTAATTTACAGCCTAACTAATCTTCAACATGTTTTAATTCATTTACAATAGCACTGTATATATTGTAGATTTGTATCTTGTCTAAAACATATTATTCTATTTTTGGTTTCACCTGGAAATATACTTTAATAATAATGAACAGTATGTGTGGCATTAGTCTGATCCTTATATAATGCATTTTAATTAATATTATGAATGTTTTAGTGTTTAATGAAAATTGAATTATATTATTTTTATTTAAATGAATATATTATTTACAGTATGGCTATCATGTCTAGTAGGTCATTAAACTTCAAATCTATTTTGTATGATGATGTTAATGATGATAATTTTAATAAAAAGCTTAATGTGGCTTATTTATATTTTATTATATGCTTCTAAAAACAGACAAGAGAACAACATATTGTTGTAAAACTGCTATGGACATTAACATCATTACTTGACTGGTACCTGTGTAATCCAAGTTAGCCATTACCATTTCTCCAATAGAAGGTAATAATGTCTACTGTCAATGCATACTGTTTGGCTAGTTACTCATCTTGTGTACATATGCCCTCATTTGTCATTTTCCAGTGTTTTACTTTGCATCACTTTTACTTTGATTTTCAAGTTTTTTATTTATTTATTTTTTTGACCTGGTAACTCAGCACATATTGAACAACCCAAACATCAGCAAGATCATTTGACATCACTTCACAAATGACAGCTAGAGGTAGCACAGAGCTGTAACACAATAAACTTTCAAGTATTTTTACAGCACAAAATAAGTGGAAACCCTACCAATAAAGAGTTTTTCTTTTCTGCTATATTAGCTTTTTGGTGCGATACAAAGTTTCCTTATTTTTTGTTTTTCATCAGCTGTTTTGGACAGTCAGCATTCTGATTTTTTTCCAACAAGAATTGGCACAATAACTTAAAATGTTATGAAATATTCAAACCTCACATGGGGAATATGCACATTGAGGTCAGAGGTGGGACATTTAACGGCTGAGTTCTCAGTTCTGATGAAGCATATTTTTATGGGGTAAGTGTTATTTTAATAACTATTCAAATTGTAGAATTTGGGAAATGACCATTTAGGGTTTTTATAAATTAAACTAATGTAGATGTTGTTTTATTTTGATGGTCCCTATCACACAATTTGATGACTGCAAGTAACAGGAGGAAATGTGAGGAAATCTGGGGAAAAATTAAGGTCACACTTTATTTTGATGGCTTGTTTGTTGAATTTAAGTTACATTGCATCTACATGCCAACTAATTCTCATTAGATTATAAGTAGGGTTGAGGTTAGCGTTGAGGTTAGGGTTAGTGTAAGTTGATATGTACTTGAAAGTTTCTTATGGTCGGTTACAAGTCTGTTTAAGGAGCAGTATCAACAGATATTAAGCAGACAGTCTACGAATACTCAAGTGGACCATCAAAATAAAGTATTACCAAAAGTAAAAATGACTTCAGACACCTGCAATTATAAAAAAATAAAAAATAAATAAAAATCAACCTTATATACAGAGACTCAAAAATAGAAACAAATGTAAATAAAACAAAAAAAATGGATTTAACTAATTTAAGTTATAATTAACTAAATAAAAAAAAGAAAACAAACAAACATATAGTAATTTCTTTTAAGTAATAACATCAAACAATGATTTCTGCTGTTGGTTCAAACATATTTTGAATTTTTAAATGTGCTAAATAAACAATTCTGAAGTTTTTTTTGGGAGGACAACTTAATTGACCTAGATTTAATCTGCTTAATTTTGTAAAAACAATTAGGATAACTTCATTTTTGAGGACAATATGAAGGAGTTGTGTGTAACCCAGCATTTTTTTTTACAATTAATGTTGCACTAAACTATTCTGTGCCAATTTTATAGGCTTTAATTTTCTTTTTACATTGGTATCATGTAGATGTAGGTTCCTCACACTGGGGTTCATCAAATGCAACCTTATGAAAATTGAATTTTTCTATTTATTTGTAGTTTTTTGAAGGTGATATTTTTATGCCTTTGCGATTATATTCAAAGCTGCGCATCTAACATCCAAACCAAAGTGAAGCTGTCACACCCCATTCCTTTCTTTGTATTGTGTAACTGCTTTCAGATGAATTGAATGTCTGAATTGCTGAATTATGTAACCACTACTCTGGCTCTGTTGAACAAATCCTTGAATATTAGAACAAGATGCTATTCTCTAAAAAAAGTTGTTATGAAAAAAAAAAAAAACACAAAAAGCCAGAACTCCTCGTATTCAGTGCCTCATCTAATTTCAAGATTGAGTACTTCCTTTCTTTTTCCTTTCAAACCAGCCAAACAATTTACAATCATCCAACGCATTAACCTTTAGCAGGCAACAGTGAGCCATCATTCTTAATGCTTTAAGAAGACACTTAAAATGCACGCCTGATAAAGAAAGAAGAACATTCGTTGAAAGGGGTGACAAAAAGAGAGAGAGAAAAAAGAAAGGGTCTGAAAAGCACGACATTAAAGTAGGAAAAGAGAAAAGATGGTTCAACATCGGATGCGTGGCTGGCATATTTAACCTGCCCATCTGCATGAAATACGGCCGGGCGGACGCAGCTCTGCTTCAGTGCTCCCGAGCCCGTACTTAACATTTCCGTAGGTGAAAGGGGAGGCGTTGTTAAGGGGAGCCGCGCTCCGGGATGCTCATCTCCAGCTCTCCCTGAAACCATTTATTGCATGAGAGCCTCCATATCATGATCAATCCCCTGGAAAGAGTCCATACCACCACACAGGCTTTACAGTTAGACCTCTTCTGTCCCTCAAATGCATCTCTGTTCTCTTTGAAAACAATTTACAGAAGCTTATGTAGCGCCATTTGAGACTTTGCTATTTTCTATTTACTTGATTACTTGGGAAAGACATCTTATAGCTGGATCCCAATAGAGTTGAAGTCTTTTTATGACTTCAACAAAGCCCTTACGGCCTAAAATAGTCATTAGTGGCCATAGTTGGAAAGATGTAAGTGACATCACGAATCTTTAAAAACACCATAAAAGCAGTACACTCATGGTATTTAGAAAAATCTTTAAATTGTATGTGTATAGCTATGTTTCCATTCAAAAATGCGAACTAACTTTATGCGAAAAAATCATCATTATCTGATTATCTGGTGCCAAATATCAACAGTAAAAATGAAATTTGCTGTGATAAGAAAAGTTGTGTGAATCTTTTCTTTATTTAATAATGGACTTGCACCTCAGAAGACAATGCTGACATGAAGTGAACATGCGGTGGCATTTGAAGTCATGAGACACGGAACACAGATGCTCATGATTCTAGAGGCCATTAATAGTATTTAACACTAATACTGAAATGGTTAAAGCCTTTTATAATGACCAAAACAACATTTCAGATGTTTTGCAATGTGCTCAGCCTGCTGGTTTGTCCATCCGCAAACATTTTTATCATCACATGATCTCTTATAATAAAATCACATGACCTTTTTATTGCATATACTGGAATTTGTTTGGGAAAAGTGTTTCCATTTTATTTTATGTGCATCTTTTCTTATTCAATAAAAAGTTTATCCTACTTAGTTACTTCACAGCAGCAGGCGAGACATGTGCCAGTCGGTTCTCAGTCCTCCGCCACATTTTGCCTTTATTTTCTGCACTGTGTTTGTCATAAAGTCATCTGTGCTTAAAGCAGCACCTACATGTGTTCTAAAGACTCTAAAACGGCTAACGGGATGAATTTATTCTACAGTTTTGTTCTAAAGCATTTTCTAAAGTAAATCATACAATTTTATTTAGTTTTTTGTTTATGTGGTGTCTCTAAACTGTCATAGCAGTGGTTTTCAAACTTTTTTCATCAAGTACCACCTTAGAAAAAAATCGTCTCTCCAAGTACCACCATAATGACTAAGTGCCTACAGCTCTGCACATTTCACCAACGTGGCAGATTAATTCTTATTATTATGAATGTTTATTATTGTCACTCACTTTAAACATAATAAATAGTTTGAACAAAAACACAAAGGTAAAAAAAGATAAATAAAACGTCAATGTTTAAATTAAAATGTGATTTTAAAAGTTAATTAAAAATGGCACTGTTCTTAAAAAGTTAAAAGAAAAATGCTGTATGTTAAGTACTATAATAAAGTAGCCTATTCATCAAAACCTGCAAATGTTTATGGAATTCATAAATATAGGTTATACCGTATGTCATATTATTCATAAATAACTCTGTTTAATAAATGTTGAAACATATGTTGCATGTATATATGACTTTTTGTATATCTTTGAAATCTCAACGTAAACTTGTATTTTAAATATATGAATTGGATTTACATATTTAAATTAGAAATTAGATCTGCTTACTGCTCGTTAACGTAGGCTATGTGTGTCAGAGAAGCAAGTGATTAAATAATACCTGTCAACATTGAGATATAAAAATACGAGATACGCCCCTACAACCGTTACAAGTATGGGGAAGAAAATAACCTCAAATGATAGAATACATAAAAAAACATTAGAAAAAAATAAATAAATGTTTAGCCTATTAAAATCAATTTCCTGAACACATGGTTGTTATCGTACACATTAAAGTGTTAAAAGTGTATTCATTTTTTTACTTAAATTATTTAGCGATTCCTCTGCGTACTACTAGAAGGAAGCTTGTGTACCACAGTTTGAGAACCACTGGGCTATAGTGTATCGTTATCAGCCTTAAGAGTTAAAATCTTAAGAGTTATCTGTTATCGATATCGGCCAAAAAAATCCATATCGGTGCAACCCTAACTATATCTAAAACTAAATTTGACATAATAACATTTCACATTTAAATACATGGATGATGATGATGATAATAATAATAATAATAATAATAATAATAATAATAATAATAATAATAATAAAACCATTATTATTATTTCTTTTTATTATTACCACTACTATTTTATCATCATCATCATTATTATTGTTAGATTGTTATGCTGTTTTTCACCGACAATCCTTAACTCTTTTCTTATTTAAATAATTTGTTAAATTATCACATATTCCACACAAAAAAATTTTACACACCGTTCACCATGTTTTGATGAACAATGTATGGAACAAAGGACTAAGGCTATGATGCAGAGTAATGTCTCTCTCTCTCCTTCTCCATAAACTGCACCAGGCATTCCTCCTTGATCTGATTTATAGGCCCAGCCGCCTATGGCATGATGGACCAGCTTGAATTAATATGCATTTGCTTATGGCTTCCTGTGATAAATTAATACTAGGGGAGACAATAGAGGTCACAGGGGAGTCTCTGTGTTTAGGCACAGTCACTACCGCCTCTGTTTGCTGCTCTGCACATTTCCTAATCCCTCACCATGATGAAACGGAAAGTCTCACACAGGGATTTACAGGCTGTGTTTACAATGTGATTATACTGACTGCTGTCAGGGTGGGTTCTCTTGTGGTCTTAATAAAGTATTGGGAATGCCTGATGTGTTTTTTTTTTCTCCCCCATGACTATTCGCATACGGTTTTAAGGGTATTTGTTTTCTCCAGATGGCGAACTTGACAAAAGATTTGTTTCGGAACACTGGAACCGCAGTGTTTTCGTTGTTAATGATATAATAAATCAGAGTTTTCACTTGCCTGATCTTAGCTTCATCTAATCAAACAAAATGGGTCTTCAGATTCTTATACTGAGCCATTATGCTGTTTTGTTGAGGTCGCTTACATCCTCATTAGAGCAGAGCTGCTTGTTTTGCAGGTTTGTAGGTCGTATCATTGGCCAGCCATATATGACACGGGTTCCTTCCTAACAGGAGATTCTTAATGAGGAAATACCCTTCTGGATGAAGAAAAAACAACTATGTATCACCTGAGTTTCTGCTATGGAGTGAACAGATTATACGTAAAGGGGGACAGAAAATGAAATCTGACCTTTCCATGTTAAACTCCTATAATTATATAATATAATATCATTTGTCAGGGTCCGTTTTTATAGCAAAAGATATGCAGTCTTATGTTAAAACTTTTATATTTGACAATAAGTGTTTTGTTCTACAATTTATTTAAGGCTAACAGTTGTGAACTTTTTACAAAAAGAAAAGGAAATATGAGAACATTGTAACAATTATGTTTATTGTGTTGTTTATTTGAATAGGACAGCATGTCTGAACAGATCATGATTTACCATGCTAGATGAGTTGATTCAAAGACCCTGCTAAGGCAAGTCATTTCACTTTGTGACCATCTCTTAGAATGAGCAAACAATAAACTCAAGCATAAAACAGAACAACTCTCTCGTAAATTCTGTTGCCCAAACTAAAACCATAGGGAATACATTCACAACACCAACCTCCTTTACGGCTGTTTCTGGAGGATGCAATCAGACATCATCCTTCCAAGCTGTTGTGGTCATTAGCTGGAGTACCCATCAGACTCACTCCAGCTATATAACCTCTCAACCAGCTATTCACCTGGACTACATCTCCCATTGTGCTTTGCATCTCACAGCTGAAACAGTTTACTAATATGTACACTGACACACACAGCTGCTGATCGAGGATTTCGCCTGAGTTTTCTTCTTTTTTCTTGGACTTTTTCTTGTTTGCTAGATACCCTGACCTCTGTCTGCCTGTTGAATAGTTGGATTACCCTTTATATTGTCGTTTGCACTTGTCTAAACCTCTTTCTTCCAGACCATTCTTTTTAATAAAGCTGCAAGTGGAACTTTACCTCTATTGCAACTATGCAACTATGTTGGGTTTGAATGCCAGGCATTTAAAAAATGTTGTGAAGATTAAATTAAATGGACCAAGTCCCTGTCCCAGAGAATCGACAGTTTATAGTGATTAATGATGGGCTCCTTTGGACTGCTCTATTTGTCCCCATTCAAAACTATTCAAGTGAATATCTTATGCATTCTGTAGTTCATGTTTACTCAACTTTACTCAACAACAAATGCATAAATACTATAGATCTACCAACCATTGGTTCAGTCTAAAAGTTGTACTGTAACTTCTTCCTCTCTCTCACTGTTATTTTAGCTGCCTGACTTGAACAAGGGTTGGAGAATGAAAACTTAAACACTAATCAATTTAGTGCTGGAGGTTTTCTTAGCTAGATTTAACCAGCCTGGTGGCCAATCTTCATTGAATGCACATTCCACCAAGAAGAGCAGTACACAGCAAATTCATCTGAGTTAAATTCTCGGTGTTGAAGCATTTCAGAGTAAAGTGTTGACGTTAAAGAGTTAGATTTTGATAAATGAATATAATAAGAGTTAAAATTGATTTTGTTCAGTGCGAAATCAATGAGTTATCTTTTCAACACTTGGTGGTGTTATTTCCAACATCCGGGAATTCATGCAGCCCCAGTCACTGAAGAATTTTCCAGACGCCATTTTCCATCTGAGGTTTAGAACAGCAACTGGTGAGTCAAACTACCTAAATGTTGGTATTTTACTGACTTTCTTTAAAGAAATACAGTTGTAAACATATTGTTAAGTTAATAACTTTAGAATGGAGTGACAATTTTAAACTTCTGCGGTTCATTCATGGTCGTTTGTGTATCTAGCTTAACTTACTATATTGACTTCTTTTCAAGAATGTTTTTATATATGCTCACGCATACATAGTGCATAAAAACATCAAATGTACATGTTCAACACATTTCTGTCACGCTTAATGCCATTTTGTGCATTGTTACCCATCTGTAAAATAAAATCGACACTTCTCCTTTAATTCGAAGCAACGAGGGAATCCCCGGAGCAGCCTAAGGTTACTCTGCCCGGATGCTAACGGCAACACAGGACGGTTTCCATGAGCTCTGGAGAGTTTCTAAAACATATCTGGTGAGTAAATGAACATGCTTACTTGTAAAAGGCTTCCTGACTGAAACATATGATTGTTTGTTATTCGTGTACGTTAATTTGGTTATTTTAAACACCGCGGCCCTTTTAAACTGGTTCATTCGTGGCCGTCCGTATACCGTTAGTCCATAGACTCGCGTGATAACGTAACAGTTACGCTTGAATTATATTAAGTGTTGACAACCATTAAATTCGGAATGTTAACATTAATGTCTTTAAATGACCGCGTTTGCACTTTATCAGACATTTGACGTTACAGAAGTCTCCCGGAAGTTGCGGGACTAACGTTAACGTTATCCTGCAAATGCACAGAGACTCTCAGATGCCTAAGTAGATGCCCGCAAATGAATGATAATCTCCTGGAAATCGCGCGTCTCCCGCCCGGTCATTAAACACTTTGCACACCCCTCTCCACCGCATCCCTCCCAGCTCTTCAGGTACGTCGCGCTCAAGTCACCCCCACCGCTCTTTAGGTACGTCGCGCGCAACTCATCTCTCCCGCTACCTCCCGCAAATCAACTCTGTATCCCCCGAAAATGACTTTTCCCAACTCGGGATGTCTGACGTTAGTAAGTTAGGCTATCTCTGTAGTCAGGAACATCTTAGTCAAGCTTTTTCTCCCACATGATATTGTGCTTAAAACTATAGGCTAAACTTAGCATGCACTGTACACAACATTTCCGTTTTATTAAAGACAATTTGTGCGTTGTAAACAGCCACCTGTCTGTAAAATTAATCAACTGATTCATATTTGAGCAGCCTAATGATGATACAGGTTTCATTTGTAGATTTATTATCAATAATCAACATCTGAATCAAAAGATATCTGAAAAAGTGTGAAGCATACTTTGTGATGTTTATCTCTCTTTTTTTATCTGAAGGTTATGCATATGTCTTTGATACTAATGTGTTGTTGTTTTTTAACAGCCACAGTTCTCTGTACAATAACACAAGACCCTGTGACGGTGGCTGATTAGAGACGGATGGTGTATTTCCAGAGTTGGTGAAATGACCAAGCACACCTTCTTGGTCATATGTGGTGATAATAATGAAGGTATGTTTGATAAAGTTCTGTATTTGTTTCACAATAAGCTGAGAGGGTATTAGAGCATTAGAGAATAACAAATGACATGAAGGTGATAAGTTTTGTATTGTGGGTGAACTGTTACTTAAATAATGTTTTGCTCTTTGCTTTGCACTTTTCCTCTTCTGCTTATCCTAATATTTTAGATTATATTTGGACCTGAAACATCTGCTAGACTCCAGTAAAGGTGGCGTCAATACTAGACCTGAAAGGGCCTAACAAGTTGAATCTGGTAATGAAACACGCACGCACACACACCAATGACTGTAAAAAATATGGACGACGCGACAGCCCCTTTTCCCATTGAACGCCTTGAGGGCAAAACGCCTGCTTGACGGGCACAAACTGTCGCAAAAGACTGCTGAAATTGGAGCCAGACATGCGCAGAAGGACTGTCTGATGGAGCCAGAGGAGGAGCCGCGATAATGAGCGGAGTCGAGCTTCCAACCAAACGCTTTATGTAAAATAAACCACGCCCCCCGAACTTCTCACTCGACTGCCGGTGTCTGCACTATAACAAACGCTCACTGATGTAAATAGAAGCACTTACATTAAAAAAACACAATAATATACGGTTTAAAAACGGTGTGATGTAAGCTGTTAAACTTTAATAAAAGCAATACATGCTGGACTGCAGAAATAAACGATCTTTTATACACTCTAGCTTGAATATGAGCACAAATAATATATTCTCTTATTGTTATATTTGTTGTTGGTATTTGTTATCTTCATAGGGGTAGAAATAACACTTGTAAAATATGAACAATAACATATAAACAACACATACATTTTTAGAAAGGTTTTTATTTTTAATTAGCCATTCACAGAACCCAAAATATAGCCTACACACCATAACGATTTACCATGCGGGAACAATCGTGCGTTTAGAAGATAAATACAGCAAGATTACTAAATATCAACAGGATATTTACACATCCCAACCCTGCAATTTGTCAATTTGTGCAAAAAAACTTTGCACTATTAATACAACGTCTATCTGCTGTAACATCACTAGTATATTGTTTATTCATTTTCGCTTGAATTGTTTATTTATTTAATTTTTTTGCCTCCGTTTTCATTTGGTTTATTCGATGCCTTCATTATATCTGGCAACGAGGAATTTACATTCTTTTTAATGTTAGCTGGAGTGTTCAAATAAAACGCCAACAGTAAATGATGTAAATAAATAATATCTAACATTTACAGCTCTATTAGGTTATATAAGATTCGATTTCAAGAACCTTATAATGATTTATAACAGCAAATTCAGTAGATTACTTAATAACATGCCAAAACTTAAAATGCAGAGACGTCCTATAAAGCAAGTTCAAATAACCTTACAGGAGATCAAGGTGGAGATTATTATTTAAACACAAAGAGAATTACTGCTAACGATCTCCTGTATACCCCGTACTTAAATGGGTTTATTTTATTGTGCAGTTTTATTGTCATTTTCATATTTATTATTATTATTATTTAATACTTGTGCAATCGATACAGGTTTATAGTTATTTATTTTGTCCTTTATTTAAATAATTGCTATGCTGTTTGCATCTTTATTCAAAGGTTAAACTCAGTGATACACTTTGCGTTCACATAGTAGCATGCGTTTGTTGTTATATCAACAAAAATGGGTGTAATAACGTTAACAAATGTGAGGGTTTTATATAATGAAGATTCAATCGCGCCAGCTCCGGGCATCAGCGCATAACCTAGTCGCGGCGTCGCGGGCTGATTTCGGCTCGCATGCGGCAGCGCCTGCTCGCTCGGCCGCCGCATCTGGCTCAATTGACTCAGGCTGGAATCGGGCAGTGAGTCCAGGCATCCGGAGTAGGTCCAGCAGAGGTAGTCAGTCTGAGGGGTAAGTCTCCGGCAGGCAAGAACTGGCCCTAGTGTATTTTGCTATCTGGGTGGCTAGGCGTGTATTAGCAAACTAATAAAGCCCGAAAAAAGCCCTGACCTTAGCGAATAAACAGTGTTCCACCAGATCATGTATGTCAGAAACTGTAGTTTACTGCTGAACTCTTTTTGTCATAGTAAAATATCACAGAAATCGAGTAATAACACTTCAGTCTTCTGCCGAAGCTCAGACGCCGCGCTTTGAGAAACTGTCAATCACAGCTGTCAATCACGATGACACGCCCAGCATTAAATTACTGCTAAAAACAAACTGTTTACAAAAATGAGGATCTGCACCTATTTCAGCACAATAATCAGTGCCTTAATCGACCAGAACCATCTTTCGGGACATTTTATTGCAAGTGTAATTAATTTTTTTATTTGGGCTCAAGTCTCCTTCATTAACACGGAGGAGGCGGGCTTTATGACTTGTACTGCAGCCAGCCCCCAGGGGGCGATCTAACGGCCGAGACCTTCACTCAAACGCAGGCTTGCTGCACACTTGACACACACACACACACACACACACACACACACACACACACACACACGCACGCACACGCTTACAGAAAACTGTAAGTTTATGAATATTTTTTACACTGTGGTCAATATTTTGGGGAAGTCAGCATCACTAAATGATATAAAAGATTTTAAGCTCCTCTAAATTTTGCTCCAAGTGTTGTGTTAAATTGAGGAATCTGGACAGACAGCTGCCTGTTTTTCCAGTTCTAGTCATAGTGGTTAACCTAATTGTTTTTGGAAATCCAACAGTTATGTATGTGTTTTTTCTACTTTTCCATATCCTGTCACCTCAAACAGCTGGGAGAGTCAAGTTGTGGATCATCATGAAGATTTTCAAAAGGTGAGTTTAGATTTCTTGAATGTTTTATTTACTTTAAATGTTCTTTTAAATATATCATAGAATTTGATTGCAATTTGTTTTCAAACATTTTTCTTAGTCATGCTGGAGTCTTGAAGAGTTCTTAGAAGAGCATCACCCTATATCCGTGCATCAGGAACCACCAGACGAGCGATCAGCAGCTGCTACATCGTCATGGATAAAAAGGTCATCCTATGGCTGGGAAGCACTTCATTCACAGGACATGCTTTATGAGATTTCCTAGCTCCAGTTTGTTTTCACACAAGTTAACAGCATTTATACCTTCATTTAAACTGCTGTGTTTGATATGGAGGACCAAGGAAACACCAGAAGTGAAAGATTTGCACGCCAAGTTGTTTAAAATGTAATTTCAGAAGAAAACTATGAGTTCAGAAGAAAACTATGAGTGACGCTATATTGAACTTTCAAATGGCTCTGATGAAACATCAAGTTTGGACCAAAGGACTGAAACAGCCTTTTTGAGCACTGGTCATACATATTTTGTTGATACTGTCTGTACTAATAAAACACTTAAAGCATATTTGACATTGTTGCATTTTAAAAACTGAATGAATTGTTGAAGTGGTGAATGTTTTCAAATAAAATGTTTTTTATTTTGTAATTTACAGTCTATTTGACCTTTTTACCATATTTACACTCAAGAGAGTTGAATAAAATAACAATATATTACACCAGGGGGTGTTAAATAAAGTTACATATTTTAACTCTGCCCAGAGTTAAAATTAACCCTTACTTCGGTGTCAATGTGCCAACCCTTTTGAAAGTGTTGATTTAACTCTGTTTTGAGTGGACCCCATGAGACACTTTCAAAGGGTTGAAATTAACACCCATAGAGTTGTTTTGGGTCCCCATATTTTGCTGTGTATATGATAGTTTAACTAGCAGAGTAAAATCACAGTTTTACTTAAAATACTGCAATACACATCTCACTGGCTCATCTGTAACCAACACAGCAAGTCTTTGTGATGTATCAAGAGCCATGGTACACAGGGTAATGTCAGCATACCACCAAGAAGGACAAACCACATCCAACAGGAGTAACTGTGGATGCAAGAGAAAGCTGTATGAACAAGATGTCTGGGTGCTTTCCTGGCGTATATATCCAAAAAATAAAATAAAACTAAAGCTGTCCAACTCGCAGTAGAATTTAATGTGCACCTCATCTCTCTTGTTTTGGAAGCTCCTCAGGTTCAATATACAGTACATGGCTGGGCTGCTATAGCTAAACCTTTGGTTACTCGTGTAATGCTAAATGTCGGTTTAAATGATGTCTGCAGTGAACATTTTGATCTGTGAACAATGTAAAACATGTATTATTCTCTGATGAGTCCGCCTTTACTGTCTTTGCACCATTTGTGAGGTTTACGGTGTGGAGAAGCCCGAAAAAATCATCCCTTGGCCCAATACTTGAACTAGATGGATTAAACAATTCCGGAGGATTATGTGGACTGAATGGTTCAAACATTGTATTATGAAGGCAGTGTCGTGTATTAGGATGATAATGCACCAATACACACAGCAAGTTTAACATGTCTCATGGTCAGCACAATCACCAGATCTAAATATTATTGAGCCACTTTGGGGTGCTTTGCAGGAGTGAGTCAGGAAACCAGGTGCAAGTTTCATTAACCATTATCACTTAGTTACCTGGTTACTATTCTGCAAGAACAATGGCTCAAAATCCCTCTAGCCACTGTGCAGGATTTGTATCTGTCATTCCGAAGGCAGACTGATGCCACCCCTTTACTTTGTTGTTTCTGGAATATCAGAATAATATAAAAAGGCTCTGCCCTCTTTTAGAAAGCAGCTGCTCATTTGCATTTAAAGGTACACACTACATACACAAAAAAATGTGTTTTTGCTCAAACCCAAATAGACAAAAAAAAAATACTTGAGTGTTTTAGTAGAACTCTCCAGAAAAATTTTGGGGACATAAGATATTTATTTTATAAAAAAAAAATTCTTATAAAAAGGTGTATAACATGTCCCATTTATGTGTATGCAATTTCTCCAGATTTTATCTTGAGAAAGCATTTGCTTTGTAAGATTTAAGTGTTTTCATTGTTAATAATATAAAAAATCAGTTTTTACTAACCTGATCTTAGCTTTGTTTAATCAAACGAATTTGCTCTTTAGATTATTCTATTGAGCTATTGTCCTCTTTACCGAGGATGAATTTGTCCTCATTAGAGCTTGTTTTGCAGGTTCACAAGTCATATCATTGGCCAGCCTATATGACAAGGGTCCCGTCCTGAGAGGAGATCCTTAATGACGAAATGGCCCTCTGGACGAACAAAAACCAACCATGCATCACCTGAGTTTCTGCCCTGGAGAGAACAGATAATACTTAATCTGGCCAACCTCATTATGGCTTTCCATGTTTTACTGGCTCCAGCGATAGTGCAGAATTTTCTATCGCTTGCCTTAGTTATGATGAAAAAGTGTCCACCTAATATTTTTTTTCTCTACAGGAGTATGTGTGGAGGTTATTAACTGCTTTAATTCCTAATGATGGCTGACAGGTGCTCTTCTTGGTGAGATTAAGGACTGGGTGGGTTAATGATGGGATTGGCGAGATTGTCATAACTCACAATAGGACCATTAAAGTGATATTACGAAGAGGGCTGCTGCTGATATGTGTTTAACTCTAGCAAGGTGGCACCAGGCAATCTGTCAATTTTTTTTCCTCTTTATGTGATTTTCTCGCCTGCAGGGCCCAGTCTTAGATGTGCAGAGAATGTCAAATAATACTGGACAGGAAGATCGGAAGGGGGAATTTAAGTGGAAATGAGACTGAGAGAAGGTACATGAAAGAACTATAGACATAAATAGAGTTATGGAAGATGCAACAACATGCAGAGCCTAAATATGCATTTTTAATGCTAATAATACTATTAAAGGGCCATTTTAAAGAATGTATCATTAAATAATTCTAAAATAAGGATATCGTCAACATTAGGTTCTATTTGCATTCTGAATGATTTTGAGATATTGAGCTTCATAGTTTTTGCATTCCATACAGCAAACAGTATGTGTGTAACATTAGTTTTTTTAAATAAAAATATCTTAAAATAAAAAAGTTAAGTGTAAATATTCCTAGTAGTAGTACTATGTATCATAAAAAAATTAATAAAAAGAAACCAATAATAATAAAAAACTATTAATAATTAACATATATAGACAACAATAATTTCAAGAAAAGAAACATTCATATTCTAATGTGAAATTGTTTTCCAAAAATGCACTGGATCAAGTGCTCTGAATCAAGAAGGCTGTATGAATGCTCTTTGAATCGTTTTCTGGGGAACTTTATATCTCTATGCTCTTTGTGTTGTTTTTCCATGGATAAAACTGGACAAAGAAAGACATTTTCCTCCACTAAGGGACCATCAATCATCTCCAAGTATCCAGATACCACAATGGTGAACCAGTGAAGACATAAAAGCTGAGAGCCATTGCACTGCAATACTGCCCTCTATTGGTATGACCGTTTGCTTCAGTACAAAAGAACAAAGGAAAGCACACAAAGGACAGTAAAGAATGTGTACTACTGATATGAAGTGACCAAAGTCGACCTTTAAAAAGGGACTGTCCATGTTTTGTCCTTTTCTCTGCTTGACCTTTTGTCTCTGGATACTCTTAGACCTTTGAACAATTTTAACACCAAATTCATGAATACTATTTTTAAATGCATCTTGGTTTTAAAAACTTGATCATTTTTTTATCATTCCACACATCACAAATTGTGTGAACAGCCAGACAAATCATGTTCGGAATCTTTTGTAGAGTAAAAATGCTATATCAGGCATACTATATGCATCACTTAGTAAAATTATTAAGAACACAGACAAATAAAACAGTAAAGTTTGATGTATGAAAGTTGTTTAAACATGAAAATATACAGTATGGCTCAGAAGAAAAAAACTTATAAAGAGAAATCAGCCTTCATTCATTCATTTTCTTTCCAGCTTAGTCCCTTTTTAGGGGTTGCCACAGCGGAATGAACCACCAACTTATCCTGCATATGTTTAACGCAACGGATGCCCTTCCAGCTGCAAGCCATCACTGGGAAACATCTATACACATTCCTTAGCACGCGTATGGACAATTTTAGCTTTCATAACTCAACTATACACCATGTTTTTGGACTTGTGGGGGAAACCGGAGCCCCCGGAGAAAACCCACGCGAACACTGGGAGAACATGCAAACTCCACACAAAATAACATTGAACATATGCATTAAAATTTAATCTGCAAGCTCAAATTGATACAAATGAGGAAAAACACTTCCAATGTCTTTTGGAAGTTCAGATGTTATATCAATAAATACTAATAAAAACCAAAAAGTCCAAAATCTCAGAATTAACAGGTGCATTAAAAGTACACTGCAGGGTCAAATTGGTGTCATTTATTAATAATAAATGGCTTTAAATTGGATAGTTATTTATATTAAAAAGTACATAGAACAGTATCATGCTGTGTTGGAGATTATGATAAATATACCACATATGATTATGAAGTGACATCATGGAGGTAAACCACAATGAAACCACTTTGACTGCAGGGCAAAGCTATAGTCGTATGACACACAAGCCACATTAAAGCCACTCTAACCAGCTAGTTTACATGCAAACCACTCCCAAATCACCTGTGAACGTGTCTCCTTTACTTTATTTTAATCTCTCTTCAGTGTTTTCCCCTGTATATTGCTCATTTGCCAACTCACTCCACAGAGTTTAGATCTATTACTGCACTTTGGATCAAAACAGGTGGGTTGCTTTTACGGAATCAAAACACAATTAGTTTTAATTAGTCACTTACAACATACTGTATATTATGTGTGGATGCATGCACTGAAGAGAATTAAAATATCAAAGCTCAGCTGTGATTTATTGACATCTATCGCTTCATTACAGATTAAAATGGGCTGCTTCACATTTGTCAAAGCTCTGATGGTCATGTTCAACTTGCTTATCTGCGTAAGTATGCCTTTTTTCCTCATTAAATGTATAAATTTGAGTGCAGCGAGAGGGGTGTTTGAAAGAATAATTGCGTTTCTTTATTTATTGACTGAGACTTTTATGTGGGGTGTAAAGAATGAAATAGATTCAGCCTGCCTCCGAATGAGGAACTAATAATTTATCCTCTCCTCTTTACAACAAACGTGCATGGTACACACATAAATTGAACAAATGTAAAACGATAACATGAGTCCATTAGAAAATGCTTCATGGTGAAGTCTTGATAATCACAGGCAAAGTGTGAACGTGAGTAAAGTGTTCGCGCTTGCTCATATGCAACAATTTTCATCTCATTATATTGCTCTCGGCCACTTTGTTTGAGAACTGAAGCCTGCAAGCAGTTGAAATGATGGGTATGTTGGGTTGCTTGGTAGGACAGGAGATTTTTAAGACTGTCCAACAAAGGGAAGCATATATAAGCGAGTGCCATATTTCATTTAAAGCATTGCTTGAGGAGAACACTGTTATTTTCTATTTGGTGAACAATTTATCTGATCTGCAACTGACTTATCAGTCTTGATACTTGTCATGGTCTGTAGAGGACAAAACT
This sequence comes from Danio rerio, assembly GCF_052040795.2. NCBI lineage: Eukaryota > Metazoa > Chordata > Actinopteri > Cypriniformes > Danionidae > Danio > Danio rerio. The sequence goes on along the minus strand of NC_141026.1, from coordinate 35,404,469 downwards.
GGCATTACGTAGGTTATACGGAACAAAGGGTCAAGGCTTTCTGCAAAGATTTCATTCTGTGTCAATTAAAGGCAGATAAATGAGAAATACATGAATAGGTATGCTATTCTTTTTTTGGAAAAAATCTAGGCATAAATTAATCAGTGTCAATCCGTCTTAAGTCTGACAGTGAATCAAAATCAAGTTGTGGGTCAACAAAATTTAAACTAATTTATTTTTAAAAGGAACTTTCTTTATTTTACTAGAAATATGTTGATTATACCTACAAAATAGTAGTGCCATGTGTGAAATAGCTTTAATAGCTTGTTTATGAAATACATAAACTATCATTAACTAAAAGAACTTTACTGTAAATTGTTATAATTCATTTATTATTTTCCTTAGGCTAAGTTCCCTATTTATCAGCAGTTGCTACAGTGGAATGAATCGCCAACTAATCTTGCATATGTTTAATGCAGCAGATGCCTTTCCAGCTGCAACCCAGTACTGGGAAATAATTCACTGAAAATTAAAAATGATCCCAAAATGCACTGGCTCTTAGGTGTATGTGCTATTCTTTTCTCTTTTTTTTTCAAGTTGAACAAAATCAGAGTGTTATTCCATAATATCTTCTCAGCTTTACAATGGCAGTATTTTGTACAAAAAGCTCAATAAACCTCATGCAACCCACATAAAAAGTTTTCCACTTGTAGACGAAAAGATTTCATAATAATTTTCTTTTGAAGAGATGCATTTTTTGTAAAAAACCTTATCTGCAATTAAAACTTTATAAACGTTATAATGGACTACCAACAACTGTTGTGTATGTTCATGAGACAACAAATATGGCAGGGCAAAAAGCCACAAGATCATTTTCTAATACGTCAAAAACATTTAGCTTTAAAACTTATTTTACATTTCAACTTTCAACATATTCAACATTTATCAGAAATGGTTCTTTTATCTATGCCAGCATGGTGGAATTCCCCGTTTGTATTGTCAATTTTTTACCAATCATTTTAAATTGACTCTCTTTCCTATTTGTTGTCATTCATTACTTTTTTGATGAAAGAGTGTGTTTTTTGAGGCTTTAAAACATGGCCACTGCCATTACAGAGTTGGGAAGAGACAAGTTTTATTTAATATAACTCTGATTGTGTTTATCTGAAGGAATACATTTTTATCTATGGCTTGAGGGTGAGTAAATTATGGACGCTGTGTACGTTTTTGCAACATTTCTGAAATACATACAGTAACTTACATTATGTTATACATTTCAGATACAGTGCTCAGCATAAATAAGTACACCCCATTTTGAAAATGAATATTTTTATACATTTTTCAGTGAATATGGGTAATATATATTAGAGTATTTGAACAAAACAGATTTATTAAACGGATATATTTAATAAAATAATATTTTATTTACAGAGCATCTTTAGAAATTGAAAGATAATACATTTAAATTAATATAAAATATTGCAAAAAAAATTTAATTTAAAATATTTAATATTGTTTCACCATAAAAATTGGCTATTGATTTTTTAGTCATTATTGTAAATTATTATGTTAGATTAGCTCCAGATTAGGCTTCAGTACTGACTAATCTAATGTATATGCACAAATATAACATTGTAAAGCATCCTATAGAAAATATTAATTTAAATGAGAGATTTGTGGGGGGTGTACTTAAAGATGCAGGGCATATATAAGCGACCACATAAATGTTACTTTGATTTTACATTGCTTTTTTACAGAGCATCTTTAGAAATTAAAAGATAATACATTTAAATTCATATAAAATATTGCAAAAAAATATATAATTTTAAAATATTTAATATTGTTTCCCCATAAAAATTGGCTATTGATTTTTGAATCATTATTGTAAATTATTATGTTAGATTAGCTCCAGATTAGGCTTCAGTACTGACTAATCTAATGTATATGCACAAATATAACATTGTAAAGCATCCTATAGAAAATATTAATTTAAATGAGAGATTTGTGGGGGGTGTACTTATAGATGCAGGGCATATATAAGCGACCACATAAATGTTACTTTGATTTTACATTGCTTTTATCTCTTTTATAGAATTACAAATCATATAATGCATTTAAGTCCTCTTGGGATGGAATGCCATAAACAGGCCCATTTGACCAAATCCTCCAGATAAAAAAATATCCATTATGCCCAAGAGAGTTGACAAACCCTGTTGCATTTTCTATTATTTATCAAAGGTTGGTACAATGCCATTGAACGAGTTACTTGAATGCACCGGACATTGTTTTAACGACTTTTCAATTCATCAGCTGAAACAAATGATTAGAAAATACAAAATACAAAGGTTTGTTAACTCTTTGGTATATTGGATATTTTTACCAGTAAGATTTGGTCAAATGCGCAGGTTTATGTTCCTGCATTCCACTCATGTCAGTCATGCACCAGAATGGATCTTATTGTGGCTTTATGGGCTTATTTTGGCTTTCTTAGCAGCTGCTGTTGTTACTTTATCTTTTTTTTTAACAAGAATCCAGGCTTTGTCAGTATTTTTATGTTTTGGGCAGTTGTTTTGACTGAAAATCAATTTTCTTTGTTCTTATGTATAGGCCTTTACTTAAAGCATTAGCAAAGCAAACACTGCTATTTTCAGACAATATATTTATAATGTATAATGTAGTTATTATGTACAATATCTCTTCATACATTGTGAGGAAGCCTGATTTGTTCATTCATTGGATTGGATTGGGGAGAGGCAGTGGCGCAGTAGGTAGTGCTGTCGCCTCACAGCAAGAAGGCCGCTGGGTCGCTGGTTCGAACCTCGGCTCAGTTAGCGTTTTTGTGTGGAGTTTGCATGTTCTCCCTGCCTTCGCGTGGGTTTCCTCCGGTTTCACAGTCCAAAGACATGTGGTACAGGTGAATTGGGTAGGCTAAATTGTCCGCAGTGTATGTGTGTGAATGTGTGTGTGGATGTTTCCCAGAGATGGGTTGCGGCTGGAAGGGCATACGCTGCGTAAAAAAACTTGCTGGACAAGTTGGCAGTTCATTCCACTGTGGCGACCTCGGATTAATAAAAAGACTAAGCCGACAAGAAAATAAATGAATGAATGAATGGTTTGGATTGCTTTGGTGACTACAAGTGACTATAAGTAACTGCTCCAGAGTGTGTTTTCAATTAGACTGAGACTACTTCATTCAGGTGATCTCAGTACATGTTATTGTCTACTTTATATGGAATTTAGGCCAATGCATTCAATTGCAAGAAAAAAATGAGCACCCATATAGCTACAATAACCTTTATAACCTTCAAGTTGCATTTCCAATTTGCTAATATGCATCTCAAACAGCCTCCAAAGCTGTGTCTGAATGGCTATGCGTCTTGATTGTAATATATAATAGAATATCACTCAAACAGTTCCCAACATTGATTTGATCTGTACAGGTAAATGGATGTGAAAAATGAAAATGTACTCAATATTTACTCACCCTCAAGTGTTTTCAAACCTTTATAAGCTTCTTTTTTCTCAATCAGTCACTCGCTCACTTTCTGTTAGCTTATTCTCTGCGTTATCAGTAGTAACAACAGCAGAATGAACCATCAATTACTCTGGCAATTTTTTTACACTGCGCATACCCTTCCAGCCGCAACCCAGCAGGGAGTGCATTTCTAAATGCTGGCAAACAGACACACTCTCCCATTCACACACTACGGCCAATTTAGTTTATCCACTTAACTTATATAGCATGTCTTTGAACTCAGGGGGGAAACCAGAAATCCAGGAGGAAACCCACTCAGACACGATTCTTTCTTTTGTTTAACACAAAAGAAAATATTTTGAGGGAAGCTGAAAACATGTAATCATTGACTTCCATAATAGGAAAAACAAGGCTGCGTTCGAATACTACATTTGACTTTGAATGTGCTACATGACTGTTAGAAAAGTACGTTCTATACAGTATGATAGTGAGCAGTATGAACGCACTACATCTGCTATTTCTCATCATCAATGGACGTACCTGCGTCAGTTGCGTCAATTCATGTGGCACCATGGGATAGCATAGTGTCATTGGATGTGCACTTCATAATCTTGCCGGAAGTTGTACGTCATCAGGGTACTTCTTGCATACTGTTTGTCAAATGCTATGAATTTAGACATACTACTGGGCACGCATACTGTTTTTAGTGTACTATAAAGTATGGGCATATGCGATTTCAGACGCAGCAAAATATTCAATTAATAAATTTTCTATTTGCCTTAGTCCCTTTTTTAATTTGGGGTTGCAACAGCGGAATGAAACGTAAACTTATCCAGCATATCTTTTACGCAGCGGATGCCCTTCCAGTTGAAACCCATCACTGCGAAACACTCATGAATAATCATTCACACACATAGACTACAGACAGTTTAGCTTACCCAATTCACATGTACCACATGTTTTTTGGACTTGTGGGGGAAACAGGAACACCTGGAGGGAACCGGGAGAACATGCAAACTCCACACAGAAATGCCAACTGACCCAGCTGGGGCTCAAATCAGCGACCTTCTTCCTGTAAGGCGATTGTACTACCCACTTCACCACCGTTCTGCTTCTTTAGTGTTTAATAGAATAAAAGTCATGATGGTTTAAAATAATTTAAGAATGAGCAAATGATGACAGAATTGTGAGTCCAGCAAAGCAACAGATCACACACACCAAGACAGCTCTCAATTTTCTGAATACTAAACTAAAGCTGAAGATTATTCTGCACATTCTTCATGCAGGTTATTCTTCACAAATTTGCACAGTGTTCTCTGTAACTCCCCGTGTAATACCATGGAAATCCAACTCATTTTCCTCCCCTGCCCAAGTCTAATCAGTTTTATTCCAGTGTGCTATTTCATTTCCTTATCTTACCCTTACTCATAATCTGATTCCCCATGTAATGTCTTCAAGAGAATCTTCCTTTGACACATCATTTCCAATATTATGCCACGCATGGTGGCATTTTATCAATGCATTACTCACTTAAAATAAAAAACACACACACCAGAAATAATTATAGCACAGCAGCAGCAAATTCTGAAGAAAAGAAGTCTAAAGTAACACACCCGTCACAATCTATTTGCGTAGAGGTGTGTCCATTATAAAAAGCTGTCCATTATCAAGCATCCCAACTATTCCCAAAGCTCCATGAGCACAAACGGGAACTGATCAAATGAAAATGACTCGCATGTTGGAAAAAAAATTATAGAAGCGTTGACAGGAAGGGCTATTGAGTGTTTCTTGTTCGGCTGTCAGTTGGATGTGAGCTGCCCTGACAGCCGTGATTGTGTCTGACAGAACGTATCAGGTTTCAGAGATTGTTATGCCACCAAATGCGAATTAACATGCTGACACCATCCCGCTCATTAACCCAAACCAGCACCAAGTGTGCTCTGGGGCTTAGACCTTTTGATTTCGCTCTGCCTGGAGACATCACTTAAAATAGGCGATGAATAAACCTGTTCTCACCGTTAAATAAGGCAACCATGGTGTTACGTCTGAAGACACAGATTGACAAAAAATATTGTGCATACCTCATCACCCCAGGAGATCCATGTCATAAACAGACTTGGTTATGTGTCAGGGCTACTGTCTGAAAAAGTCCTGGAAGTGACATAATTGAGCAATCGAGCACCTAATGCTGCAGGCTTGTGGCCATTAAGGGCACCCTTTAGTTTTCTATTGAGCCATTGCCATTGTCAAATGACCTATTCTATGGCAGAGCACACATAACTCAGGTACACTCCTGTAATAATAGGAAATCCATACAGGGCCTTTTTTTTTTCGTATAACGTAATGGTGAGAACAAAAAGGTCATGGGAAAATGCAAACGATATGAGCTGAATCCACAAGACAACAAATGATACATATTCGCTTCTGGTCATACTGCTTTTATGTGTGGAAATTACAGCAAAATAACTTGAGCATGAGGTATGATGATGTTTCTTGAACTGAAATATATAGGTAATCTATAATGTGTGTTTCTGATTAGGTTACAGAGTATCAGATCAGTTTGGCGAGAAAGAAGCAAAATGTTGTAATCTACAATTGCTGGTCACATTAATGTCTTTGATCCTGTTCATATTCAAATAATATACTTTTCTAAATTCATTGTATAATTATGGGTGTATTTTAAAGTCTAAATGAACATTGAAAATGAAAGTGCTGACCAGAGCAAAAGTGCTTGGTGTTATAAGTGGTTCATGTATTAATTAGGGGCTGTTAAGTGATTTTCTTTCTGTAATTAATTACAGTATGCGGACACATACTGTATAATACAAATGAATTTATCCAAACATTCAATTTGACTTAACAATCATCTCCAAAAGAAAATGTATTAGCATTATTGTGTAAAATTAAACCAACACCAGCTGTTGACTTATGATATTGCCTCTATACAACACTTTGAAGGCAAAAGTGTGTAAATTAAAAGAAACAACCACAGTATGTCTTAAAAACCCTTAATTCTACCACAGATTCAAATGTTTTGTAGACAGTTTTAACAGATGAGCAAAAGCCTATGTAGCATCGCATAAAATGTAACAAAGGACTAGTTGCAATATGTAGAGTACTGTATATTCCTACAGTACTCTACAGCTACGTGTGTATTAAAGGGTCACAAAACAACAAAACACATTTTTGAGATGTTGGCAGTTATACATGTCTCCCACGTTGCTAAAAACGGTATTTGGACACAGATTTCACTTAAGTGAAAATTGTTTGTTTTTGCGTTATTTTAAGCAAATTCATTCTTCCGGTTTGAAAAAAAAAAATGTTGAAGCTGCATCACAGCGATGAGATCACTGTGCCTGTACAATGTAACGTCATTGAGTTTTCAGCATTAATTCATGAGAATGACTTCCAGACCGAAAAATCAGACCGTCTATTGTGAAGGAGGTGCAACTTCATTAATATGCATGATATAGCTTTAAAACTGTTTTTACCTGATACAGTGTTCAGACAGCAGAAAGACACCACATTATGTTGCCCACCGTAATTAAAACAAGTGAAAGAAGAATTGTTGAGTTTATAGATGTGCCGCAATGAAGGTTTTGTTTCCAATTTGATTTCCACGATGAGAGCACTGATTGCATGTGGACCTACATGTGTGGTTTAAAGTGGTCTGCTAACAAGCAACAAAAATGTGCTTATAAGGATCATTTTTTGAGCTTTTTGAATCTGGAAATGGTAAAATCCGGATTTGTCACTCGAATTCTTTTAAAAAAGGACGAGGTTCCAGTTGGAAATCAGTTGACTGTCCTGTCTCTACGGATTTGGTAAGTGTGTGATCAGTGATCTTGTTTATGTTTATTTAGATGACAAAGTTAGTTAGTGTCGTCAGCAGTACTCTTTTAGTTTTTAAAGACATACCTTAGTCAAAATTATTTAGTTACTAAGTGCGTTAATATCACGACAATATTTTGGACTGAAAGATCCACTATAAATGCTGCTCTCCGAATGTAAACATGTAAACCCCCTAATCAAACCAAAACCAAATGTAACTGAATGAAAGTGAAAGTGCCAAACTGCAGTTCAAGTTCATGGCTTTTAAGTCAAGCGTATCTTAAAACCAATAATCTCATCTCAATAAAGCATTAGTTTGAATGTCCACTAAGAAAAGCTATGTAAGTTTTCAACAGTTACAGTGCTTTCCAATGACAATACTTGTTGCGCCTTTTCAATATAAAAATCTCTAGAACTGACTCACACATCAGAATGCAAAATTATCAAAAAATAAATAAACTAACAAGTGCTGCACTCATAAATAATATGCCAGTTCAAAGTTTAAACAACTACATTCTCACCTAAAGAGTCTGTAAAAATACACTGGTGATGCAACAACAACAACAACAGTACTTGTTTAAATATAGTGAATTAACTCTTCTGCCATGGCACTCGCAGTGAGGAACGCTAAACGTGGGGTGACACAAATAGAATGACCTCTCAGCCAATCAGATTCTAGAACCAGAATGAACTGTTGTATATTTACATTTCACTGCTACTTGTTTAATAAGCTAAATATATCATACAAACTGAAATACTGCTTTAATCCTTTTTTCATTCATCCATATAACCAGCTTTGACACAATCTACACTGTATAAAGCACAATAGAAATAAAGGTGTTTAAATATTATTGGGTTTCCCCAATTGGCGGGCAATATTGCCCCTAAAACTGATTTTTGTTACCCTTACATCAGGAGTACTGCAGCAGAACCCCATCAAAACAATTTCAGTTATTGGGAAGACAGTTATTCTATCCATTATCTGATTATTTGAGGTTGTGATGTTTTGACAGCTGGCGGGCATATGTGTGGCTACCGTAGGGATATGGGCGACTGTGTATGAAACCTCCTTTATGAACATTTTACCACCCTTTAATGACAAGATCTGGAGTCACGTCAATGTGGGAATCTTCTGCATCTGTATTGGCGCAGTCATGACATGGCTTGGTATGATTGGATGTTGTGGAGCTCAAAAAGAGAGCAAATGCCTTCTTATAATGGTAAGAGCACTCCTTTAATTAAAGGGATAGTTTACCCAAAAAAAAATAATAATAATAATAATAATCAAGTCCTTCCGAAGTGTTTTTCTGTTAAAGGGCACCTATAATAAAAATCTTATTTTGGAAGCTGTTGGACAGAAATGTGTGTAGGTATAGTGTTTCCACAATCATTGGAGGGATTTTTTTAAATTTAATGAGGTTAAAATAAAATCTAAATTCCTCCCATTTTGAGGCCCACTGTAACATGATGTAGGAGTGCGGTTTCCCTGCCCACCGAATTGATTGACAGCCACATAACAACATATCTACGTAGTAACACAAATAATCATATCAACAAGACAGGACGTGCGCAAAGCAACTGTAAAAAAAGATCTGTTCAGCTCTCTGTGATCATCAATAATGAGTTTTACAAGTTTAAAATGTTATAAAACAGTGCATGTTTGCAATGAATTACAGCAATTTTACCATCTTTATTACCACAGCCGCATGTCAGTACAATTATAATAGAAGACGATTCAATCCAAGTATGTGGACGCTTAAATTAGGTTTATTTTGTACTTTAACATAACAGATATCGACAAAGCAGTGGATATTAAGGTTTAACAGGTCACATTTGCCGTGCAAAAACAGTGCAAAGTTAAATGTACACGTTGTATGTGTGTGTGTGTGTGTGTATGTGTGTGTGTGTCCAGGAATTTTTTAACAACATTGTGTGTGACTTATCAAAAATTTTAAATTTACTCCACAACAAATACATAAAATAATCATTAGGAAAGTTCTCACTGTTGTATTTCTCACAAACTTTACGTGAGATTCACTTCCTTCATGTCTGTCACTGTGCTTTTTATCTGATGGTAATAGAGACACACTGACAGGCATAAAGGAATGGTTGACAGGGACCTCTAGCATTAAAGACACAGGCAACAAAAACAGATACAATGTGTTCAGAGCAGTAAATTTCAATGTTCTGAAACATGTAATAAATAATTGGTGTACTAAAATTTGAGCTGAAACTTAACAGACACATTCTGAAGACACAAAATACTTATCTTAAATCTTAAAAAAGGGGTCAAATAGGTGCCCTTTAAACAAAAATAAGATATTTTGAAATTGATAGTAGCTACTGATATTCATAGTAAGAAAAATATCACTTTTTGGTGAACCATCTCCTAAACTTACAAGTCAGAATTATTATCCCTCCTGGAAGTTTTCAAATATTTTCCAAATTATTTTTAACAGGGCAGGAAATTTTTTTAGAGTATTTCAGTTTTTTTTTCTTCTGGAGAAAGTCTTATTTGTTTTTCTTTCAGTTGGAAGCCATTGTAAGGTCAATATTGTTATTCACCCTTTAGCAAATGTTTTCTTCAATTGTCTACAGAACAAACAATTGCTATAATACGACTTGCTTAATAACCTTAATTTGCCTATTAATCTGGTTAAGCTTTTAAACTGCACTTTAAGCTGAATAGTGGCATCTTGACATAAATCTAGTAAAATATTATGTTCTGTGATCATGATTTTTATAAAAGTCAATTATTAGAAATTTGTTAAAAACTACATGAGTTTAGAAATGTGTGGAACAAATCTTTCTGTTAAAGTAATTCTGACTTCAACTGTATATCAAATTCCATATAAAAAATAATGTTGTAAAGTTTTCTATGTAAGTTCACTCTCTTTGTTTCAATACATCAGTTCTTCTCCATCGTCCTGATCATTTGCATTGCTGAGGTGGCAGCTGCAGTAGTAACCCTGGTCTACTCCTCATACGTGAGTCTTGATCCAAACCACTGACCTCTCTGCCAATCCTCCCCATCCCCCAATACTCTTTGTCTATTTTTTCCTTTTTGCTGCATGTAAATTCCCATCATACTCTGGCCATCATTAAATTAGGGGGTTTGAAATGGCTCCAGCACATTCAGCCACTTAATAACTCCCAGATTGCCTCAGGCGCTATGCCAGCACTCTCACTTTGAGCAATTTATTGCACTACAATATTGACGTTTAGGCATTTTATATGCAAAACAGGCGATTTACATACAGAGCTTCACCCATTTAGTGAAATGTATAATAATTACAACAACTTTGAATGAGTTATGGAGGGTTTGTTAAGAGAATAATGCCATTTAATTAAAGAACACAAAGGCCTTTTAGGGCAAATTAAAAAAATTGAATTCCATTTAACAGACAGCAATCTCATTTAAAGCATATAAATATATAAACTTAGGGAGAAAAGGAATGTTTATATTGTACTGTATACAGACTTAACAGTATACATAAATTAAAATCTGAAAGAAAGAAAGAAAGAAAGAAAGAAAGAAGAGTTTTCTAATATGTCAAATAATAATCAGAAATAATAATTACATGTTTTTAATTTAAATAAAGTTATGCATTATTTTCCTTAATTCTTAAATATGTTCATAATAGCATTTCTTAATTTCTTTAACTTCATTATTTATTACCAATAATTAATTAAGCAATTTAATGGTGTGAACCAAGTTAATTCAAGGTCGGATATTCTTGCTTTAATTATAGTTAACTGAAACCATAAAACCATAGTCATTTACATGTTAAATGAGTTTTTTTTTTTTTTTACGACTTCAGATATACAGCTTATTTATAAAGATATGTCCTGCTTGAAAAAAAAAAGCCCATTTGAAAAATGACGAAGTTATATAGAATTACATTTGTGAGAATAAACGCGTGTAAAACAGAAAATAATAACATAACAAAGCTAATCTTTACTTGAAGTATATATATATATATATATATATATATATATATATATATATATATATATATATATATATATATATATATATATATATATATATATATATATTAGTGCTGTCAAAATTGGTGTGTTAACGCATGCGATTAATTTAAAATAATTAACCCGTTAAAATAATTAACACAATTAACGAAGTTGCTGGTTTCTTTATTTCCTGTTGTGGCCGACGTGTGTTCAACATGCAAAGAAATATGGATAAGGCCAAGGAAGCGCTTTTTGAAGGCAAGTTTCAGTATAAAACAATTAATGTCGCATCACCAGGCTCTCCAGAGTTTCATGCAATTTGGGGTGTAATTTTTAACTTTCGACTTTAACTTTAACTATTTTAATGGAATTTGATACCGCATGGCAAAAGGAAAGAAAAAAACTCAGCATTTTGTTACTCTGTGGTCCTTTAAGATAATCAAAAATCGCTGCTTACATGGTAGACTCTTAATAAGAGTTTTATCTTAATGATATTAAAAATCGAAGTATTGGTGTCCATGTAAGAGTAAAATGAAGTAGCGAGCTGTCAGATGAGCCCTCAAATGTGTCATTAAGTTTGAAGTGTTTCCTCTTTAAACGCAACGAAAGCGTATGCTTCGCGTTGTTGTGTCAGAATCCTTGTGAAATACAGCCATACTTTAGAATGCTTAGTTTAAGCAAATTTGATGAACGCAATCATGCGTGCTGAATCTGAAGGGAGTCGCTCCGGATAGTTTTTGTCTTGTGTTTACATTAATTTTCCATTTGAATAGCCAAAATTACAAGTTTCAGTCCTTTAAATGCGATTAATCGCGATTAATTTTCAAAAAATAGTGTGATTAATTAGTTAATTTTTTTAATAGATTGACAGCACTAATATATATATATATATATATATATATATATATATATATATATATATATATATATATATATATATATATATATATATATATATATATATATATATATATATGCAATATCACATGAGTAGCAGTGTGATATGGCAGCCATACCGCACTGTTACAAGTGTGAAAATGCATTTATACAGTTCGATGGCATAATCATGTATATAAAAAAGAAAATCAAACACGGAGAGTCCAAATATTCTTTTTTATGAGAAACTACTTTCTTCTGCCATTCATTCACATCTGCAGCTGACAACAGAAACTGTTGCTAATTTAACCAACATCACTTTAGAGCTAGTATTTGAATAATTCTCTAGCTAAATGTCTAAAGTGATGACAAAACAGGTGATTTTGCTCAAGTTAAGGCTGAAAAGCATGAAATGCCAATCAGTCAAGAGACATTTAGTATTTCTCTGTTGCAATTAAAATATCACAATAATTAACCCCAAACAGGGTAGAGCAAAGCAAACACTACAATATGTCTATGGTATAAATACAGCAATACAAAATACAAAAGAGAGAGAATGACTTAGAAAGTCACTTACCCATTTTAGAATGATTTGATCAGCTATAGTTTGAAATTACACTTTTTATAGTTTTTCTCCTCTAAGGGCTTAATATGCGGTCTCAGTCACCATCTTGTGGCAGAACGTCAACCATCTTTACTCTGCTTAGAATGACAGGCTGATGGATGCCAACGCGCTGTATCTCTGAATTCACAAATATTTAAACTGCATAGATGCAATCTAAACAACTACATTCTCGACTAAAAAAGCCTCTAAAATATATTATGTTGTTCAACAGCTGCAATAATTGTCAAACTGTAGTGAGTTTACAGTTGTCACTCTGTGGAAGGAGTAATACAGAAAGGTGAGGGGGCTGAACGAATGCTGTCATTGCAGACTATCACACAGCTATCAGCCAATCAGATTCGAGAACCAGACAGAATTGTTATATATTTATATAACTTTTAAACATTAATTTTGAGGGTGTTTATTTTATAACCAGCATATTTTTAGAGCTCTTATTACATAAATATCAACAGACATATTTTTTTTTAATTCTGATTTAAAGCTTGCAATTCTATAATCGATTTTTGTTAAGCAAATGCAAACCTTTTTCTAATTAATCTATGAAAATTGGCAAGCATATCTATAGTAAAAAAAAAAAAAAACACTAAAAATGTTGCTTATTTCTCTGTTTATAGCATGTTGCCATGCCCGTCTTCAAAGCAAACTACAAGCCATTTGATTGTATAACAAAAGTCTAGTATCATAAACAGCAGACTTTTTTTTATTGTTGAATTTAATGTTCATGTGTAATATGCACCGGTTCCGTGAGGGTTAAACTTCATAAAACTAAAATGGTTACTTCATGTTAAAAAAACTGAAATAATAGGTGTTGCTCAGATTTACTCATTATTACAGTACACTATTAAACTATTCATCAGATACTTGTAATGATAAAAAAAGATGCCTAAACAGATGCCCTTTCACTCATGCATATGGACCACACTGTAGGCTATAACTGTGACATTTGGTAATTGTGGTTCCACTCCACTGGGACTGAAAATGGTCTTCTAGGTATTTACGCAAGCGTAGAATCAGTTTGTTCATGAAACATCATTTATACAGCTATCTGAATGAAACGTGGTACTTCATCAACAAGCCCGAGCGCTTAATGCTACTGGGGAGTCACCAGAAAAGAAGAGTGCAGGACATTCCTGTGAATTATAGATGGACTAAATCGTTCGGAGGAACATTAAGCATGCAAATACCCATTTAATGTTCTGTTTGTCACCATCACACTTTTATCCATTCATTTATTTATTATCCTGACAGAAGAAATTGGCGCTTTAATAATTCATGCGCAAGTCTATGAGCAGCTGCGCCATTGTGGTTTCGATAAGAAATAGGCCTCACAAAGTCATAACAATCACACAATATGAATTTGAATACCATTACATGTTTGCATTAATATGTAAAATTGTTACGGAATAAGCTAAGTCGTGGTAGAGATTGCGCTTTTAATGTTTAGTTGGTCACAGCTGTTTACTGTGTGATCCAAAACGTAATCACCCCCATTTCAATAACGTTCCGCTGATGCGGTGTCGTTTGGCAATACCATTTTCACTGTTTAAATTAAAGATCGCTATTATGATAAAAAGAAGTGCATTAAATTTACGTTCTTATTTTCAGCTGATGTTATAAATGACATTCGGCGCCAAACACACCGGTCTCAGATCAGCAATTAGCAATCGCTCGGTTGCCTTCCAGCGCTTTGTCCTGTCTAGATTGTGAGGGAATTCCTCCAGACATTGATGGATTAGCTTGTGTGTAATAACTGTACTGATCTGTGCCGCTTCCAGTGCTTCATAGGCAGGAGGGGGAGCTGTTTTAATTGTGTTTTGTCTGCGCATCCCCGCAGGCCTGCTGTGCTGAAGACCAGTCTCGATGACCCCTCCTTTACTGGCAAACACATGCACACGTGTAACACTTAGCAACCGAGTCCTTGTGTGACTGAAACTCATCTTGGGTTTATTAATCAAATTCCAACTAATAAGACAGATGGGGAAATGTATGAGAAGGAAGACAAGAATGGCGCACAATTCATATGGAACAATGTTCTTTAGATGCAGCCTAATTTAGTTTAATAGTAATTTGGACATCATCTTAACCTTGGAAAGTTGTTTTTACCACTGATTGGCATTTCATAGCAGTGAAAGTTTATTCAAAGGGGACATTTAACGCAAAAATTGCTTTTATAAGGGGTTTAAACACAGTTGTGTGGGAACAGTCTGTGAATATAAGCAGCTTCAAATGGTATAATTTTATTAATTTTATTTTTTATTATCACACATAATAAAAACAGAGACACTTTGATTGACATTCTCCCTTTGTATGTCATCAGAGGGGGAAAGCCCCGCTCATTAGTGCTGATCTCTCCCTCATTTGTATAAGTCTTGTTTTTAAATCTGCTACTATGCTGACATACAGGCATTTGTAACTCCACCCTCTTTTAAAATGAGGGCTGGGAGCACAATCTCATTTGATTTTAAAGCTTCAATCACCAAAATGGCACAATTACGAATAAAGCATAAAAAGGGCAGTTTCAAAGAGTTATAAAAAAAATTCCTGGGATATTTTGAGCTGAAACTTCACAAAAACAATCTAGGGACATCAGAGAATTATTTTACATCTTGCAAAAAGGAGCGTAATAAATAAGGTTTAATTTTACATTAAGGTTACATTAATGTTAATTACTAGTACAAACAATGAATAACACATTGAAGTAATTATTAATCTTGGTTAATGTTAATGAAAATAAAGTTGTGCATTGTTAACTCACACTTTAACTAATGTTACAAGCACAACTTTGGTTTAGTATAATAATATAAATATGGAACTGTTATTTATGTAAGGGATAATCAATGGTTTGTCTTGCGTTAAAAGAATTTTAAAGTACAATGTTGAGGCGAAGGACCTTATGACCTTGATTATCCTGATTTTTCCTTGGTCATTTGCCAAAGTAGGCCTAAGTTTAAACTAGTTTTGCTCTTTGCAGCACAATATTTGTTTGTATTTTTGTCAGCTTTGACATGTTAGATTTGCTAGTCCCTCCACTGAATCAGCAGTGACAGGGAGGCAGAAAGACAGAGAGAACATATGCACACTGTTTATACCTGCTAACATAATTAAGATGCAATTTCATTAATCTGATCACAGGTGGACAAATAAGACATTCTCAGTCCCACCTGGAATGTGTTTCCAGTCACATTACACATCAGTGTAATATTACATTATTTACAGTCATAAATTATGAACATTATCTTAAGATCTGCCAAAAAGAAATACACCTCAGAACAAATAATATGTTCAAAAGTCCAAATACTGACCATTAGATACACCAAAGATTAATTATATATCAAATTTTAACAACAAAGATGCAAGAGGTGAGATCCAGCAGCAGGTCCTGAGCTAGTTTGCCCAATACAAAGTTTCTCTTGATGAGAAGCTGTTTGTTGAGCTGTCACTGACCGCCTGGAGCTTCTGAAACCTTTAAAGACGTGCTATAGCCTTACACATAAGCTGCCTTGAAACAAACAAATTTGACTTTAAAAAACCTATATTCTTGCTTTAAAAATTCTTAATCTTAGTTTCTTTCGTAACTACAAACATTTGGGAGAAGCACATTTATTTCAAACTGTGATCAAAACTGAAACTACCAGTGCATTTCAACGAAAATAATACACTCTCCAGCCAATTAGAATCAAGAATTTGAAAAGACCATGGAATAACATGCATTAATAAATGTTGAACTATGATTAATAAATGATTTGTAACTAGGCTGTTATAACTAACATTAACCAATGTAAGCTTACTTTAAAATCTGACTATAAACTTTAAAAAAAAAACGCATGATTTGTTTAAACATCCTAAATGTAAACCCAAAAAGTAAATTCTTGTTTATATAAAAAATAAATAAATAAAAAAGAGCTAGTGTTAATTTGTTAATAAAACAACATTATTAAAATAAAATATGCCAATAAAGTGCATAGAATTGGTTATTAAAAACAGAGCTGTTCTTAATTGTTGTCAAGAACATTAGAAAAATATATATTACAGGACAAAACTTTTTACTATTTTATTTATGCTTTAGATGCATTAGCCATTGTTAGTTAATGTTAACTAACTAAATTAACTAACATATGAACTTGTCAATGCAACATTGACAAGCCTATAATTTCCATTCACTTAGAATGTTTTCTAAAATATTTCATTATAAAAAAAATCAAAATTTTTGATAACCAAGTATCATTTTGTGTGTAAACATTCTTGACTAGTAGAAAAGAAAACACTGTGGAACAATACATGTATTGCCTACAGCCTTATTTGTTTCATTAAGCCATGATAAATGTCATTGCTAGCAGCATTGTGGAGACAATGGTGAAATTAGTTTTCTGTTTCCGTGCCAACAATTCAGAATTTGATTCTAGTTTATTTTGATGGCCCTTTTGGATGTAAATGTGTAACTAAACGTCAACAAGCTCTCAAATTAATATTAGTGGACTCCCTGGTACACCTGATATTAAGATGTACTTTGGTTAGTTGAATAGAAAGCAAATGAGGGAGAGATTCCCCTAATACCTTGTCTTTAAATGTAGTTTTTAGCCACTTCGAAAACTTTCCTGATTTCGTTAAAAGTTTAAGGAGTTTTGTATGGATATTTTCTGATCTTTCTCTTCAATGTTGCATCTGAGTGTTTAACATTTTTGGTTACTTCTTAATACTAGATGTAAACATGGTCTTAGATTACAAATAAGGTATGAATAAAAGGTATGGAAAAATATATGCGTTACAAAAATTTATTTTCATCAACTCAGCAGTTTCAAGTTACATTCTATGTTTTTTAAGTCAATTATTTTTTTTAAGTAATTACTTTTTAGTAAAGAAAAACTGTTAACAAATATTAAAGAGATAGTTCACCCACGAACCATATGTTTACTCTGCTGTTGAAAACCAAAAAGCAAATGTTTTAAAGAATGTTGGTAACCAGGGGCCTGTTTCAGTAAGGAGGTTTAAACAACTCAGAGTTTAAACTTGAAAGAGTTGATTTATGGAGAGATTAAAAACTCAGAGTTTTCGGTTTCAGAATAGTGGATCTGAGTTAGGTCAATCAACTTTGAGTAGACCAACTCAGAGTTAAGCGCGCACACCGTGACTATAAAAAGGCATGATCAATGGAGCCCAGATATTACGAGTGACAATGGCAACATCTTAAAAAAAGAGATCACCATTTCTTTCTCCAGCTGAATTTGATGTGATCATGCAACGTTATAGCAAATATGAGTGTATATATTTTTAAAAAGAAGCAGCCATCAGTGAAACGGAGACAGTTAGCTTGGGAAAACAGCTGCTCAAGTTAATGCGTAATTTTACATTTAAAATAATTAAATATTTAAGTATAATAAAATAAGTAATGTAATGTGTGATGTTTATACGATTTTCTTAACTTTTAAACACGTTTATCAGTTTTAATAGATTTAACAGTGCACTTGTGTGTCTGCTTTTTTTTATTGATCCAGAGTTTCTCTCATTTCAGGGTTAAAATACTCTGAGTTTTTACTTAACCTCCTTTCTAAATCAGGCCCAAAAACAGTTGATAAAAACAGAGGGTTTTCCAGGTAATGATTCCTCAAATCTGAAAGACTGCTAATAATCTAATGACTGCAAGTTGACATTCCGCACAGTAGTTGCTTAAAATCAAAAGTATGTCTAAATATTTGCAAGTTTCTTTCTGAATCCTCTTGTTTTCCTGTTTGTCTTTGTGATTTTGTAAGGCTGAGATCTTTCTAAGATTGTGGGCCATACCTGGACTGAAGGAGCAGTATGGCAAAAATCAAATCTTCACAAACTTGTGGAACTCAACCATGACCACAGTAAGCCACGGTCAACCAAATGCTTTCACTACAATTGATCTGTGCCTCAGGCTTTTCAGTGGTCAAATAATCTTAATCCATCATGTCAAATTCCCTGGCCAAAAATGCCCTTAACAGCAGTTAAAGAGGGGGCTGACTCTAAATGTGAAAATTAGCTTACTAAACAGACTACCTAGAATTTGACAGCCTAATGAAAACTTTGCAGATCAATACAAACATGTATAACATTGAGAACATGTGTAAATGTGTTACACCAACAGTCCTTCCATATTTGTGGATATATATTTGTATTTAGATTATTTAGTATTTGTATACACATTATGTGTGTTGTTTACTGTGCATATTTAGTATATAGACACACAATAACAATACATTTATTACAGTATTTATTCATGTAATGTTAGTAAATTCTGTGCATTAATGTTAACAAGTTAACAAACACACACACACACACACACACACATACATATATATATATATATATATATATATATATATATATATATATATATATATATATATATATATATATATATATATATATATATATATATATATATATATATATATATATATATATATATATATATATATACACACACACACACACACACACACACACACATATATATATAAATATATATATATATATATATATATATATATATATATATATATATATATATATATATATATATATATATATATATATATATATATATATATATATATATATATATATATAGACACACACACATAATAAATAAACAGCACAAACACACATATATTATGTAAAAATTATATATTTTTTTGGAAGCGACAAACCCAGCACTAATATATATTGTTCTTACCTTTTCATTGTGTGTAAACAGTTGCAGTGCTGTGGCTTTAACAACTACACCGACTTCTCTGGATCCTATTACTATATGCAGAATGGAGAACTTTACCCTCCTGCTTGTTGTTTAGGTCTTGAGCTCTTCCCCTGTGATGAGGACAATGCAGATTACAGCAGAGTTATGGTGAGAAACATATAAAGACTGTTCAAAATTGTAGAAAATAGTTGTAAAACTGGAAAAGATAGCAAAGATTTGGGCATGTTTAGCTGTTAGGTAGCTGCTGTATATGATTTACTACATGTGCATATATGACTGGAATCAAGGAATTGTGTCATAAAATTAAATTTATATAAAGGAGAATTGGAAACATTTTGCATAAATAAATCAAAAGTGCTGTTCACCTAATCACATTTTGGACTGTGACTGTCTGTGAATATTAAACAGTAAAAAAGATTATTTAAATAGAGCTCTGGAAAAAAAATAATGCTTAAAATTATGATATTCTTATTTTGAACTTTTAAAGCCATTTCTCAGTACCTAAGAAAATAATGTTCTTTGTGAATAAATAGTGCTTTTGCAACACATCAGCTTCATCTCTTCTGAAAATGACTTAACAAGTATTTTACTGTTTTATATGTGTGAAAATCTATCATCACATCATGTATACACAAACACAAGCATCTTTTCAACATGTAAACCTGCTTTTCAACCTGTGAACCTGCTGTAGAAACATAGTGTATACAACAAAATCAGCTACAGATAAATTCGGTGAACATGGACTCAGGCATATGTATGTTTCGGAGTCATTCTTAAAGCTGTTGACATATTGAGGAAATATATAAAAATGGAGAGATAAAAAGGACAATATGGAGACAACTCAAAACTATACATACCTATTACATTTTGTTTGTTTGTTTTTTTTCATTTGAAATTTTTGTAATGTTTAAAACATTACTTTATCTTAAAAACATAATTATGAGATGTGAACCCCTAGCAAATTCAGACTTAAAGTTTTTGTTCAAACGTAAATAGAAGCTGACATTTTGTATTTTTATTTTTTTTTTTTGCACAATGATGCCTCTTGTACATCATCTCTTTTTCTTTTGGAAGTAGTCTGTGACATTTTTGGTCAAAAATACTTGCTGGTTAAATGAAGTAACTTTAAGTCAGAATTTGCCATGGGTATGAATAATTTTGGCCTTAACTGTTTATTGTATTATATTATATTATATTATATTATATTATATTATATTATATTATATTATATTATATTATATTATATTATATTATATTATATTATATTATATTATATTATATTGATTTTTAGATGTTTAATGTTTCATAATTCAAAATGATTTCCATGTAAGCATGATGATGATGACTTAATCATTCTGAAAGCATGTGAAAGGAAAACAGCTTCTGGACACGATTGTTTTGGTGCCAGTCGACTGAGCCATACTGACATGTGATTAATGTTGCATTCAAGTGCACCTGAAAAAATCATACCTCCAAGTCAGGGATTTGTTATTATGACACGTCATGTGTTACAGCTGAATAACAACTGTATTTGAAATGCAGCTTGCAAAAAAAAAAAAAAAACATATACAACTAATATACTATTAGAAAATGATGATGTCACGACAGCACCATAACTATAGTGCCCACAGGGCTTACCATTCGTTCTATATAAATTACTAGACAAAAACGCCATCTAATTCATATTCATGAGCCAAGCTGATAAGGTATATAGATGTGACCCCCCGTCACATTTCTGATGGTCCCCACGCCCATGTGTATTACAGCAGTGCAGTATGTGATTTTGGCCCTTTCGCCTGATATTGGTTTTCTTCCCAGGGCTGCTTTAAACGAATTGTTAAGAACACCAAAATGAATGTCAACATTGTAGGAGGAATAGCTGCTGGAGTCACTGCCATTGAGGTAAACATAATGCATCCATCATGCTGTTACAATAACGAATACATTGGGTATATAAAATTGAACAGCTCTCAGGATTTGACTGTTGCCTTCATCATGACTGGGTAGCACAAGTTTGGGAATTTGCATGTCCAGCACAAACTATGCACGTCAATGTATATATATATATATATATATATATATATATATATGTGTGTGTGTGTGTGTGTGTGTGTGTGTGTGTGTGTGTGTGTGTGTGTGTGTGTAATTAAGCAGTTTTTCTTATTTTATGATTTATTTATGCTTTTGAATTGCATTATAGAACCTTGATCTTTCTCCCAACAAACTTTAACCTTTTAAAGCTCAAAAAAGTGACTTTTATTTCTCTATTTAAATTTTTTATACATTATATAATTTCCAACAACTAAAATGTCAATAAAAGTCATTTTGTTACATTGTAGAGTTGAATTAAAATTAACATTAAAAGTCAACAGAGCAGAGATCAAGGTCCCATAATGCTATTCAGAACCATAAACCAACACTTATAAATAAAAAAAATATGGAAACTGTTATTTAACAGATCTTTTTTTACAGTGTACCTTCAAATGATTCAATTAAATTACCATGCCAAGGTTTGATGCAAGGACCAAAGTTCCTTTAAATGACAAGCAGCAAAGATGATTGGCACTCAATATATTTTTTTAATAATAAAACAGGAGAAAAAAAAAATGTATTGGCCATGAGCCTTCACCTGTGTCATGATTCATTATCTCTTTATGATTATATACTCAGTCATTTCAGGTCTTCACAATCAGTTGAGTCACAGATATAATTTAAGTAACATTGGGTTTACATCTTAAGAATTAGAATGCAAAAGTCATGTATCAGGAAGTAGAAAAAAAAAAAAATCCCAACAATCTAAGTTGCAATGCATCAGACCAATATTATACTATGTTGTACATCTGGTCTTGAATAAAATAAAATAAAATAAAAATAATAATAATAATAATAATAATAAAATAGATTAATCATTAATTCATTTATTTCTCATTTTAATTATCTTTAAACAATGTGTACAATGTAGTACACTACCTTCAAATAATAATGTGTTTTGTTTTCTAGTTGGCTGCGATGGGAGTGGCTATGTATCTCTATTGCTACCTGGACAAAAAAGAAACCTGAAAGTCTTACTAGAATTATGAATGCATTTTTTTGTTTATGATTCAAAGTAGGGAAGCAATACTGTAGATGTTATGAAATTAATTGTTGATTAGATGAAAAGATTGAATTTGTACGATTTTAACAAGGCAAAGTGGATGATAAAATTGTTATTTGATTTTGAAAAGGGATGTGATGTAAAAAAAATAATTATTTTCTTTCTGTGTATGCAATGCAATGCCTCAATTCTTTTTATAACCATGAATCCAGTTTATTGGCATTGAGATACAATAATTGTTTTGCACTGAAACGCTTCATCCCACACAAGCTGTTCTTATACATACAGAAAAAAAGTGTTGGCTTAGATTGTCATAAATACTGCATAAATAACTTTGCACCATACAAAAATATACCTACTTTCAGTATGTTATATTTGGTGAATGAGAGAGGTTGATCATTTGCTTTTTTTGGTATGTACAGTAAATAAAATGCAACATGATGTGAAGTCAATCCAGTTTCTCCTTGTAATGACTTTGACAGTGTAGATCAAAATAAATGAATGAAGAGGTGGAAATAATATTCATGCACAAACATTGTAACTCACTCTACTAAAACACTCTCTCTGGTGGTCTGCATCATTATGAAATTCCCACTACAACTCCAGCACACACAGTCAAATCACATTTACACAGGGCTTAAACCACACTAAATTTGCATTGATTTCAATATTCACACAATTTCCTTTGCGGCTTCTTCAGGTTTCCACATAGTTTGCCTGCCCTGTTGTCTACTTATCTAAAAGAAAATGATTATGTTTATAACATTAGATATCATTCTATTGAGAAAAACGAAAACTAGGGCTAAATGATCATTTTAGCACTGAAATCACAATTGTACACATTTACAATAGTCACATTGCAGGATGTGCAATATTGAGTTTATATGGTGGGATTACAATTTACCAGAAGCTACAGTTCAGAAAACAGAGCATTTTTGGATTCACTGAAATGTTTAACCATAATGGAGTGAAAGTTGATGATTTGCATGTGTTTTTAAGGCCAGTGACTGTGTAAGCATTCAGGCACATGAAACTGTACTGTTTGCAACTCTAATAAAGATACATTTATTGAATTATTTATACAAAGAAGGCTATATCGTGTCATTTCACATTAGATTATTTAATTTCTGTACCTGAATACGGTGAAGGAAAATATTTCACTTCTATCTTCCCAATAACAATCCAAAATAATCCCCATATTCCAACAAAATAATTCCAATCAGTTTAAATAAACTAATTCTTTCCAAATTGAGCAATAGCAAAGAATCTGGTGACATTGTATTCATATTGCAATATAAATCAAAAGAAAACAAAATTTCAATATCATGCAGACCTATGCATATATAAAAATATACTGTACATAACACTAGCTAATTTTAACCTTTTAAATATTGTTAATATTTTAAAAGAATAATAAACTAACACATTTAAAACATGTGAATTGCTCCTATGTCATTTTCGATCCTCTAGCGCAAAAGTGCCCAAGTTCGGTTAGTGCCCAAGTTTTAGTATAGGCTACCTACTTAGAGCTTAGGTGGTTCAGGTGTGTCTTATTGGTGTTGGAGGTAAATGCAGGACACGCAGCTGTAGTGCATAATAAATTAAAACGTATGAGTTATGCAGATTAATATTGATTTGGTTGTTATTCATCTTATGTTAAAATGTTAAATATATGCGCCAATCATTCGAGCAGATAAATTTTCTGATGTTGTTATGGGTTTTGAAGTTGTCAGCTATTATCCTCTGTACATAAATCACTACCACAACAAAAACTCAAGACACTTATGACTTTGGTGACCCGTTAGGTTTACAATTATGATCCATTCTTGAAAATACAGTTCTGCAAAACAGTGATATTATCTAATATCTCTTTTGGCTTACCTGTCGAGTTAGTGTTGATGCAATTTCCTCTAAAACAGGAAGGCAGCGTGGGCCATATGCAGCAGCACCTCCCATTTTAAAAATAGCCAATTCCGTTTATTGGCCAGACCCATGTGACAGCTAGTCGATTTTGTCTAAACGATTGTCGAAGATAACTGCATGATCCTTGTATCTGTATTTGTTGTAATGTACTGTTATTATTGCAATAAATAATAAAAATAATAATACTAATAATAAACAATCAAAAACTTTATTTTCATTAACTGATGTTAACAAAATGAATAAATACTGTCGTTAATGTAAAATAATAATAATAATAATAATAATAAAAACAACATGATCCTATATGACTGCGGCTGCTGTCGCGTCAGGACAAGAGGGGAATAAGTGTGAATAATTATCATCATTATCAGCCCAATAAGAAAGAATATAACTGTTACACTGTCTGAATGGTTTAATTTTTATATAATACATTGTGCAAGCGTTATTAACCGAACATTAAAGCCATTTGAGCAGCTTCTATTTATATCGCAAGATATTTATATCACTTTATATTTCAGTCAGCATTTGACTGGACAGAAATTCTAAAGAGAAGCTGTAATGCAGTGATGTCATAGAAAATGTTAAGGAAAGAAACTGCCATTTTAATGAGTTTTTCTTTTAAATCTTTTTTTTTTTTTTTTTTTTGGTCATTGTTTTGGAGCATACAACTTTTGGATAAAACCATAACTATGTTTAATTAAATGTAAACAGGTTTAAATTTTAGTACTAAGTTATTAAGGCAAATCTCTCGTATGTAAGATTTTTTATTTTTCATTTTAAATGAAAGATTTCATGGAATTTATTAGGTTAATTTTAGTAATTGGGAGTAAAACAAATAGATGATTATGACTAGGTTGACTACTGACCAAGGCTCTCATTTTCTAATAAACTATTTAAAAGACCCAATAAATCATCAATCAATCAATACATCACAAGCGTTGTTTCTGTCATTATGGTAAATGTCAGAATAAACTGAGAACAAGTGGTCTAAAGCCACATTTAAAACCTTTGATACATTTCATTCCAATAAAGTAAAACTGTATAGATGACATTATTGTGCATAAAAATCTAGATCATTGAGAAAATAAAGATCATTGAGACAAAAAGTTTAAGAAAACATTTTTATTTTATATTAGAAAACCAATCATTTTTAACTACTTGGATATACAAAACTGTTGGAGAATATTAGACATCCTCTGCAAACGGAAGTACAAAATAATATGTTGAGATAATAAACACTTCTATTATGGTATTGCACATGTTCCAAATACTATGAAAATGTTTAGTGGCACCACAAGTAAAAAGTCTGTAGCAACCTTAGTACCGATCTCTGAAACTTACAACAATCTAGTCTGGAATCTCCTCCGTGAAATGATTTGGACATTATTGCGTGATAAATCAATTTTCCACCAGCATCTCTACATACAGTAAGTCACGTTAACACAGGGCAGATCTGTGATGCAGCTGAGATTGCATTGATTTCAAGTGTTAATCTTCCACCGTAAGGCTATTAAGTGGCTGTGTGGACACATAGATCTCACCTAAGCAGCATCACCTGTCTATCTCAGAGAAAAGAGAAATCTTAATGCTCTTGCTGGAGGGCCAACATTTAAAGAAAACCAATTACACACATTGAAATCTGTCATTTTCTGATTGTGCAGTAATGTGTGGCTCACAGATACTGCTTGAATCTTTTCAGCCAGTAAAGAACAAAAATCCATAAAAACACTCAAAAATATGATGACAATCTTTTGATCTGAAAATATATTTGTCTGTACACAGTTTCGTTTGTAAACAAATAAAAAGCGTTTTGTTTCTTGATTACATTTTTTTTCATGTGTAAAACTGAATTCATCAGGTAAAAATAAACCTAGTTATCTTGATATTGACAAAATAAATAGACATAAGTTAAAACATATGTGCAGGGTGGCCCAAAGCACTCAGTAGTGTTAAAAGCATCTTACGTCCGACATATTTTAATCCCTTTTCGCAGTATTGTGTCACATTTAGTAACTCACTTTATTGTAGTACCAGTAATACTTTAAAATATCTATCGGTCATTTTCTAACATAAAACCTTCCAGCATAAATTTATATGAAATGGTGTGACCCCAGGAAAAACTCCAAAACACAAACCAACAATAAGAGGTCACGTCACACACCTTTTGATTTTTTTTAAATAAATCCACTTAAATATCGCTCTAGCTTCAATGAGCCTGTAGTTTTTAGATGCTTCCGGCACAGGGCGGTTCATCCTATCGCTCAGCCCCTTTGTCTTGCAGGGGCTTGAAGTGTAACACAAGGCCCATTATCAGCCTGACACAGGCCTTGTCTGTTAGTGGTTAGGAAAAGCCCTTTGGCTTGGATTAAGACAGGTCTACATCTGTTCCACAGGAGGCCCCTCCTCTTTAGGTGCAGGCTCCAGGTGAATGGGAGTGACATTACTGGGCTTCTTAACACTGAGGGAGAGGGGAAGATTACATTAAAGGTCACATCTAAAAGTTTCAAGTACAATATCATATGTATCATACACACAAAATTGTTTAAGAAACCAAGTAATAATAATAATAATAATAATAATAATAAAGTAACATAATTTGCAATGCACTCTTCTTACACTCAAGGTGCTACAGAAGTAGAAACAACAATAAAACATTGCTATTCCATAACAGCAATCACAATGACAGCACAATAGTTACAAAACACAACTATAAAATTATAACTTAAAGTAAATAAAGACAGACATGCAGACCAAAAAACAGCACAAAGCAACAAACCATTAAAACAAAAACAGAATAAAACTGAAGGAAAAACAAACAAACACAAAAACACAGACAAAATAAAATACAGAACAAAACAACAACAAAAAACATCAAAAAAGAAAAACATTTTATGTTGTCTGTGTGCGTATATATATATATATATATATATATATATATATATATATATATATTAGTATTTTTATTATTATTTTGCTTGTTTTGTGTTTTTTTCTTTGATGTTGTTTTGTATTATATTTTTCTGTGTTTTGTGTTTTTGTTTTTTATTCGTTGTTGAGGAACATTCAATTAAACAAAAATAGAATAAAACTGAAGAAAATACAACAAAGAATAAAACAAACAAAATCACAAAACACAAAAATAAAATACAGAACAAAACAACACAGAAAAAAAACTAAACAAAACAAGTAATACAGTGGTCCCTTGATAATCGCGGGAGTTACATTCTAAAAACTGTGAAAGGTGAACTGCATTATGGCAATGGATAACTGTACAGCAGTACAACAACAACAAAAAACTAAAATACAGAACAAAAATGCAAGAAAAAAAAATAAAATAACTGGGCACAGAAAAAAAGCATATTAACTGCCACAACAAATAAAAAAAAATCCTGGAGTAAACAGGATTTCCTACGTAATAGTTTCAGCTATTATTACTAATAGTGTGTTATGCTGGCCCCCAGGGAAGGCAGTTGTAAGGACCATATACAATTTTTTGCTTTGACTCTCTTTAAGGTTCATAAAAAAACATGAACGGTGCTAAATTATACACCCAATATATATTTTATTTCAGTTTTATTAGATAGTTTTAAGCATCACTAGCGTTAAAGACAAGTACCTCTAAGATTAAAGACATAAAAAACCATGCCTTTAAAATCCATCTGAAAACCTATGACACTTGAAGCCCAGAAAAAAAGGAATATGGCAAAAACATTGGTATGCACATTTCACAAACGTCTTATTGATTTGACATATGTGATGGAACATGTGAAGGTGTCACATTTAATAAGCAGTGAGTTCCAGAGCTTTGAGATTACATAAATGCATGTATACTCACGAGTACGGCGAGATTGGAACAGCCACTACCAGGATGTGGTTCTTCTTTCTGAAGAGCCTCCAGAGTCCTTTGTGATAACCTCGTACATCCAGGTCCCACACATGCAGGCACTACAAGCAGTAAACAAGATAAAGCCACAACCTAATACCACAGCTTTAATACCCGCATGACAGTATTTATATATTTATTTCAGTATATTTCCTCTCTCACTGTTCATAAGCCATTTATCTACCCCTGCAGGCTCTTCAAACAACAGCCAGCTATAATCTGCACCTTTTGCTCAGATATACAGGCCAATTTAAGATGCACTGCAATCCACTGTAACAACAAATGCAGGGTAAATACTGGCTAACCTGCTCTGTTCATTGAGATGTGCAAACAAAACCTCTTTAGACCGAGGATCTTTACACTGCACTAAATTCAACATACCTTCGCCAACTCTGTCCAAGTGTTTGTGTCTGTTTCCTGTTCCATTTTGATGAACATGACAAAGGTCTTTCCCTCTGTATCTGGGATAAATGAGTCTTCACATGGGTTTTTACTGTGGTCCAGAACCTCAGCTTCACTGCAGGCACACAAATGAGTCGTTGTAATAATGCAATTTTAAGCATTTTTGATTAATTATCCAATAATGGAGTAGAATGCATTTATTTACCGTAGTAAGTTTTGAATTTCAATCTCATATGGATCTTTTTTCAAGCTGTAAAAATAGAGAGAAAATTAAAAATGACTTCAAGGCATATAAATGAGAAGAAATTAGAGATGACTGGATGAATACATACTTCTCAACATTCTTCATCTGAACATTCGGAATAGTGTTGAACTTGTGCTTTTTAAAGTAAACTTCCTGTAAAAGATTAAAAAAAATGTACTTTTTTAAAACTTTTTTTATTTAGAGAAAAAAAAGAAAAAAAAAGTAGAAATAAAAAAACAGAGAACAAAGTGGTTGTCATACGGGTTACAGAATCAAGTCATGATACATTCGACATACATTATCAGAAAGTGTTTACAATTACATATTCAGACCATTTTTCCCAGTACTTGTTACACTTTTTTTAATCAAATCTTAGATTAAAAGTGAGTCTCTCTATGCAGTGTATTTCATTTACAATTCCTATCTATTGAACCCTTTTAATGTACTTTTTTAATTGTTAAACTTGTAATATGCTTTTAAAAATTGTATAAAAATGCTGCCCTAGAGTTACTCTATTGGAAAAAGATATTTTATTTATTCATAAAAGTTGGTACAAAAATAAAATATGAAAAGCATAATATATAATACAAAAAGACAGATGCTATATGTAAAAATGTAAAAAATAAGGAAAATTCAAGGTAGTGAACAACAGTCACTGACAATTGTAAGTATAAGCATCTCACTTACATGGAAGTAACCATTCATGTTTAAGCCAATGATGCCAAAGTGATAGGAGCGGGAAACATCAGGAATGACACACTCTCTTCCCTTCCTCTGCTCTGGCATCCGCATCCACATATCCCAATCCCACAGCTATGGCATTGTAACAATGCGAATGGATAAAGAGGAAGAAAGTTAACAGAGACAGGCTTAATCTATTTTGCTAATACACTGTCATTTAAAAGTTTGGTGTAACTTTTATTTTCCTGAAACAGACTGGTGTTTTTATTCAGCATTAAAACTGATTTAAAAAATAATAGCAAAGCGTGTTAAAAAAACGTGTTATGTTACAATAGATTTCTAATACTTTTGAACTGTTATTTAATGATGACAATAGTAGTGGGCATCAAATTCAAACATGGAAAATGATTTCTGAGGGGTTATGTGATACTAAAGACTGTAAAAATGTACATTTGTCATTATCATCATAAGACTAAATGAGCTTTTAAAAATAAGTTTTAAAAATCATCTCATCTTTTTATTTACTTTTGAATAAAATATTAGTACCGATAAAGTATAAGTACCAATAATCCACAAAATATTTTTATTTATTTATTTATATTTTTATTTATTTTTGAAAGTCTACTTTTAAAATTTGACACATCCAAACCACTGCAGAAATGTTCCAACCAACAGGCCCATGTCATATTCAGTACAGATACTTAATAAATAATCTACTAATAATTAAAAGCATTAACGTATGCAATGTTTTTTGTTTTCACAAGCTTTTGAGATGTAACAAATTCCGCTTTAAATATTAGGCCACCTATAGCTTTCATCATGAGCCACGGCTGTGTTCAAAATGACATACATTTTTTTAAAGTGCACTACGAAGGGGACGCAAATGTAAACATGAAGATCGCTAAAACTGAACTGTAAAAATACTTTGAAAGCTAACTAAATCTAATAGAGATGACTTTATTTTAATACTTTTTAGAATTCTAACTTTAAATGTTACAATGTTCTAAACATAGAGCATAGGGGATAACTGGGAATAGAACACAGCCGGGAACTTTGTTTGACTCTTTAAATGTTAGCAATGTTATTCAACTTCGGTATTAGTCGATGATTACATTGAATGACTCGATCGGTACTCGCCAATCTGGCTGATCTTATGAACTGATCGCAAGTGTTTGTTACAACATGTGAGGAGGTAAATGATGCATGGGGTGTAAGCGATCGCTGCGCACACATCGCAGCAGCTAAAATATATACAGATGTGGTCCAACCACTGTTTATACAGTTTATTGATGAGACTTGCGCGAGTGATGGTCTTTAGTTGCAACCATTGCATATCCAGTGTTTTGAGCTGCTGTGACGAGAGTGGAGCAATCAGCCCCATCTTATGTCCAACTGTACGACCTCTCCCAGAAGCTCCACGAGTCTCCCACATATTATCTATTATTTTCTGTAAAGGTGCTTCTGTCCACACTAAATGGTTATAGGAAATATGTTTAAGATTATATGCAGTAATAATAACGTATAGGATTATATTCAGCATCCTTAGTTTATTACCTTAGGTAAGTAGAGATCTCCACTTAAATTTTATACAACAGGAAAAATATGCTTTATGCAATGGCAAAGTTACATAAAGCTTGAAGCATCAGAATCGGTATTCGGTATTGGCAAATAACTAGGACAAGGAATCAGTACTCCGTATCGGCTGCAAAAATCCTGATTGGAGCATCCCTACAAACCACTAAAATCCATAGTGAGAACAGCACTTCCAAATCGTGAGAGAAGAATTAATCACTTCTAAAAGCTTTACTGTAAGCAAATGGAGTGGAAAATTGTGCCAAATGAGACATTGCTTTTGGGTGATTTAGCTTGTAAACTGTAAATATATATACAGTAATGATGTAGACATAAATTATATGCTAAACACATGCAACGGCTGGCTCACCTTCTCAGGAGTCGGCCATTTGGGTTCCAGCTCATCCTTGTAAAGGCTCTTTTTAAGCACCCAGCCAAGGCCAGGCATGCTTTCCACCCTGTACAGCAGTGATGGGTCCTCCGCCGTGTGCTCGTAACCCTTCAAAACAGCACAGCAGAGAGGTCAAGTCCACTGCCTGAAGTAACTTAGCCAACCATTGTTTAGCAGAACAAAAACATGTGAACAGAAATAACAATTACAAACAGTTACCTCTGAGATTCAACAAAGTGAAAATAGCACATTGTCAGCAATCATTTTTATTCCCACTCACTTGGTCATTCCAGGCTGAGATACAGTACAGACTGTCATCCTCATGCAACAAATGGATGGTCTGACTGAGAAAGCTACAGGCAAAAGTGGAAGAAATAAATCACAATTAATGACATTTTGTCAAATGCTGTAACTCAGTCTTTTCTATTAAGATGAGTTGAGCTTCTTGTTTCTGCTCAGTGCACTCATGTATTTCTAAACTAGCCTGATAAGTAATACAGAAGTCTGCTACCATCTAGTGGATATCGTCAGTTTTACATATGGGTTTTCAAGCATTAATGCAAAAATGGTCTATTTCAGCTTCCTACACTGTATATTTAAATGCATGCAATTTTATTTATTTTCTGAAAAAAGTTTGACTTTAAACAGGGTTTCAGCAGGTTTTATCAATTAAAATGTTTAAGAACTTAACTTTAAGACATTAAGACAATTATGAATGAAATTTCAAACAGAGCTAAACACTATGACCTTTTTAATGATAAAGGAAGATTTTTTACTTGCCACAATTTCTTAGCCATATTTTAAATAATGTGTCAAAACAAGCAAACTCTAGTTGCATACATACACATTTTTCTCAACATAATGTGTCTTCAATTTTTTATTTTATTTTTTTAAACTACATAAAAAGTCTATCCAGGTCGGTGTCCTCACCATGTAGCTAGACATACATGGAGTACCTTTAAAAAACGTTATTGTACAGAAGATAATTAAGCTATATTGATGAACTTTTGTTAAAAGGTTTAGATGAGGTTATATGTGTTGATTGTTGAGTGTCCGACTGATTGGATAGCTTTACATAGGCATAAGAAAATGAAGAACTGTTTAAAATGATTTAAGACCAACAACACAATATTTCAGTAAAATTAAGACTTTAAGGTTAAAAATCATGTTTTGGAAACACAGATCAACTAAAACATTTTGGTCACACTTTACAATAAGGTTCATTAGTTAATGTTAATTAATGCATTTACTAACATGAACAAACAATGAACAATACATTTACTACTGTAATTGTTCATGTTAGTTAACGTTAGTTAATGAAAATACAGTTGTTCATTGTTAGTTCATGTTAACTCATGGTGCATTAACTAATGTTAACAAGCATGGACTTGGATGTTAATAATGCATTAGTAAATGTTCATGTATAATTAATAAATGCTGTACATGTGTTGTTCATGATTAGTTCATGTTAGTAAATGCATTAACTAATGAACCTTATTGTAAAGTGTTACCAACATTTTTACTATGATTTACAGAAGATTTGTTTAACAATGTCATGCAGCTTAACAATAGTTTCACAATTAGTTAAAGAAGACTTTTTTATAAGAATTGAATAGGATTGTTCACCCAAAAATGAAATTGCTGTCATCATTTACACACCCGTCACTTGTTTTAAACACATCGACTTTCACTGTATTTGCTGTTCTATGGATTTTAATAGCTGCAGGTTCAGCTTTTTTCCTTTTCCTTTTTTCTTTCTTTGTGTTCAACAGAATAAAGAAACTCAAAGGTTTACAACCATTTGAGGGTAAATGGTGAGTAAATTAAAATTTTTCGGTGAACCATTCCTTTTATATGGTTTCCATGTATATAAAATCACTTTTGTAATTGATGAGGACACCAAAATGGGACATGTCTTTTGATGCACATAAGCACTATATAAAGATAAATTACATTTTCCATACCTGAAAAAATCTATGGAAATATCCAGGTCCTCCTCGAGGACAATGGCAAAATCTGCATCCTAAAACAGTTTACACAGTCAGATACCTGCAAGCTGTTTTAATATACAGTTGAAGTCAGAATCAATAGCCCCCCTGAATTAATAGCCCCCGTTTATTTTTCTAAAATTTCTGTGTAATGGAGAGAAGTTTTGTTCAACACATTTCTAAACATAATAGTTTTAATAATGAATTTATTTTACCTTTATCATGATGACAGTAAATAATACTTTACTAGATATTTTTTCAAGACACTTCTATACAGCTTATAGTGACATTTAAAGGCAGGTTAAGGTAATCAGGCAATTTATTGTATAATGATGGTTTGTTCTGTAGACTATCGAAAAAAATATATAGCTTCAGGGGCTAATAATGTGTTTTTTTTTTTTTTTACTGCTTTTATTCTAGCTGAAATAAAACAAATAAGACTTTCTCCAGAAAAAAAATATATTATCAGACATACTGTGAAAATTTCCTTGCTCTACTGCTAAACATCGTATGGGAAATCTTTAAAAACTAAAAAAAAATTTAAAGGGGGGTTAATAATTCTGACTTGAACTGTATAACTGCACACAATATGTGCATAAAGTAGGAATTTACTCACTGGATGAAGATTGAATGTTGCAGTCAAGCTGGCTTTGTAGTGCTAAGACAAAACGAAACATTAGTATGATTTTTAAACATCTTTTAAGTTTTTTTTTTTTTTGAGGATCAATTTACACAGAAATATCACCTGTGATACTCTTGCATTTTTAATACTGATAGGCGTATGCTGAACTCCTTTAAGGCCGAACAGATCTACCACATCCATGGGCTCCTAATCAGAAATGTAAAACAAAATATGTCAAATCATCTCATAAAAAACCTAATACAAAATTGTAAAACGTACTTAAAAAGAATGTAAAAATCTGAAAAGCAGATGTAACCTCATAATATCCATCAATAAAAACAGTGATCATCTGTGGATTGACACCATGGGAGGAAAGAAGAGAGCGCAGCATTCTAGGATAGAAACAAACATGGCAGTGAATGTAAAAATGAGTTATTGAATGCATGTTTCCTACATTCTCTCCTGAAATTAAATAATAAATTGCAAATAATATTGGAGGCTTTCACACTAGCATTTTGGGTGGACTATTTGAGTAACGTGAATGTTGTTTTCTGATCTTAAGTGTGCACCATTAAACCACACCGAAGTTTGTCCATCTTCTATTCCATTTTTCTATATGAACAAATGTATAAATACATAAACGCTCTTCTAACAAATGTAACTTATACATACCATGCACTCATGATGTGGTTTGGTTGTAAACAAAGAAATTTAGTTTACTAACCTATAGAGATAGTTTGGTCTATTTCCAGCGATAACTGCTACTGGGATGTTGTAGACATTGTTGTTAGACAGCTAGAAAAGACATGGAAAGTTTAAATCAATCATCTCGGAATGATGGACTGTAACATCAGCAAGTGTATGAGTTTACTTTGTTCATCAGAATCACTCTACAGTATTATATATATAAAATATTGTACAGTGATTTTGATGTACAACAAAGTACTAACAATTTATCTTGATAAAATAACCTCTCAGCGTCTGACTGACAACTAGTTCATTTACCACAGTTCAACTTTTCAGACAGTGCAAGAGTAAAATTTGTTGCATGGAATTTATTCAACACATTATGAAATAGTACATTAAAAAAATATAAATCACAAAAATAAAAAAAACTTTAGTATTCATACATCACTGTGATTCTGATATCAACCCATTATGCATACAATAACAACAGCTTTAAAAAGTAATCTAATGGTTTTTAATGTTATTAAACCTGTTCTTATGCTCACCAGGGCTGCATTAATTAAATATAAAAATATACAGTTATAGTATTGATTTAAAGCATTGTTATAAAACAAACCTTTTTATTTTTAAACATTCTAAATACTTATTTCTTAATTTTTCATTAATAACAAAGTTTTAAACTGTAGTCAATAAAGAGCATTTTTAAATAGGATGTGTCTTACTGGGTCTGGATTGAACTCAATGGGAGCTGGATCCTTGCAACTACAAATGCTCCCGTATCCTTCCACTTTACTGCAGAAGAGTTTCCTCCGGCGGTTCAGCTCTGTGTCTGCCCAATGACACTCTGCCTCTGAAAATCACAATGTAAACATACAGTTTGGGTTTTAGCGTAACTTAAGTGCAAGACGTGACCTCTACATTCATAGCAGAGGCAAACTTACCTTCAGAAGCTGTGAGCTGCACCTCAGTCTTCAGCAGCACAGGATCCCCCCATGTGGACAGAGCAGGAGATTTTGAATGCTTCTCCCCATACACCTGACCTGAGGAAATAAAAATTACAGAAATATCTCAATATCAAATACATGAGACACATTAATTATGCTATACCCGTCAAAATGTGAAACAATTAATTTATGAATAAAGTTTGCAATTGTTTCATCAAAAATACAACGAAACAGTATAATTTGATAAAATATAATAACATGACATTTTGTGGAAACTATGATATGGTCCGGCCAGTAATCTTTAAGGAAGACATTTATTTCAAATGTAATGATTTTGTAATCTTGCCTGTCATGTTTGATATTAATGTTTAATAAAATATTTTGTTTAAATCAGACTCATCCCAAAATGTAATTGTAGTGTAACATGATTTCCCCAAAGATATTAAGCAACAATTAAATTAATAATACCAAGAAATATTTCTTCAGTACCAAATCAGCATATTAGAATGATTTCTAAAAGATCATGTGTCATAAATGTTATATAAGAGCAGTGATTATAGTATTACTATCCTTTTGACAAATAAATGCTGGTTTTGATAAAATAAAAATATAAATCATTCCAAACTTTTAAAGGTAATATCAATATTCAAAAAGCATTGTCCTTACCTCCCTTTTTCACAACAAGAGTCCACATATCTCTCCAACCTAAGGTGACAGCAACTTGACTGCCCAAACCTTTCAGAAGATTCTTGGCAGCATCCTTTAAATGAAAAGTCCCCTCATCCTGAAGAAGCCAACAACAAATGCCCTTATGAACACACAAAACACAAAAACAAAACCAAGAGGGTGCAGGAAAGATGTGTGTATGTAACCTTAATAGTGAAGATAAGGATTCTTCCACGTGTGACCATGTTGAGGAAGAGAATCATGGCTTCATCCTCATGTGGAGAATAAGTATCGAACACTCTTTTGGCCATGACATGACCCTGTTCAAAAAAGACAGACAACTTGATTTACAAAACTAGCCTAATAATACTTATAATCATGTATAACATGACATGCAATTTTTTTTACCCTAAAAAATAATTATAATAACACAAATTTTTAATAATTATAAAATAGCTAAATCATGTAAATTTTAAAGGTTAAGAAATGTAATGTATGAGTGTATTCATAATAGAGTTTAAATTCATAATGTACAAAACATCAAGTAAATTATGTACTTTTTGGTTATAGTGAAACACTCATAGCAGAAGCTAAAAACATTTGGGTCAAGGTTGCAATTTCTTCTGTTACTGGCCAAAATTCAAACCATTGTAATAAGAAATAGGACTGAAAAAAAAACATACATTTGAAAATCAGAACTAACAACTGTAACTAAGCATGGATGATAACCTTTTTCAAGCTTTACCCCGGTTTGGAAAAGTTTTAAAACCGCTAAACTTTTCTGTTATACTGTTTCTAAGGTATATGTAAACTTTTTTATGTGTTTTTTTTTTTTATGTGTTGCAAAAAAATCTGTGCTTCTGAAACTAAAGAAGATAGCACAAGTTAGTTAGATAGATAGTTGTTTATTATTCAAACATTCAAAAAGTACTTACTTTAGAGCAGTAACCACAATACTGTAATATCGGGAAACCATGATATTTTTATCCAAGAGTATCATACAGTCACAAACTTATACCACCGCATGCCTAACTGTAACTGGTGATGAAAATTTTCTGGTAAATAAGGGGGGAAAACAAGACTTCTTCACCTTATTTATTGTTAAAAACTAAATGATATGAATTTTTCTTAAAAATGTGCTAAAGCAAAGCAAGCACTATTTTTTTAGAAATAGAAAGAAATATATACTGTATGATGTGGGGTGGTGAAATATATATATATATATATATATATATATATATATATATATATATATATATATATATATA
The DNA here is from genome assembly GCF_052040795.2 of Danio rerio. Taxonomy (NCBI): domain Eukaryota; kingdom Metazoa; phylum Chordata; class Actinopteri; order Cypriniformes; family Danionidae; genus Danio; species Danio rerio. The sequence continues at coordinate 35,366,628 of NC_141026.1, read as the reverse complement.
TATATATATATATATATATATATATATATATAAATTATTCTATTGAACACAGGGAGGAAAACAGTGCTTTATTTGCAAATGTTTTTTTTTTCTTTTTTTTGTGTTCTAACTTACATTTGAAACATGGAATCATAGCTAATGTTATAGTGAAAGAGTGGACATTATGAAGAAAGAGTAAAGTTAAAGAACACATATTAAGTCATGGGATGTTGTTAATATGCTTGCTTACTGTGGCCTGATTTAGAACAATAACATGAATGCCTCGGCCTTGCTCCCTTATCTCATCTTCCAGCACCTGTAAAAACACAATGAATACTTTAACTAATGTTCACTTCCAAATGTGTCAAAAACCTTCATGAAACAGGCTTAGAATGACTTACAGTGGTGCCGTCTACTGCCACATACACCTTGGAGCGGCTAGAGTACACCTCAATGTCCAAAACTTTCCTCCCACTGGCTGGTCTGCGTGGGGTTTCCATGTTAGGCAGGGCATCATCTGAAATCAGTACAATGATAGCATAAACGAAATGGCACAAAGTAAAAACTGAAAGACTGGTTACTACATCACTATTTTGAAAAATTAAAAATTCCATGGTTCTTATCTGGAGCACCTCATAGTATTAACCTTATCTCAGATCAGTTTTAAAATGTTGTTTGTCGTAAAACAAAAAGGAATTAGAGTAGTGTCTTGTTGTTCTGTCCACAATAAAGCAAACAATATAAGCTTTCAAACTAAAAAGAATGCATATTATATAGATACCTAATATTTAATGATTTATTAGATAAGCTAAGTGCATTTGATAGGTTACGGCTGTTTCACACTGTAAGCGTCAGCAGCGCGTGTTTTTTCGGCGTCCATGTTAACAGTTTAGAGCTTTCATACCGCACGCAGCAGCAGCACATCTGTGCGAGGCTTGAGCGTCGCTGAAGCAGCAGTGCAGCGATAGTTTCGCCGCTGGGTCTATTTTTTTACTGCACTGCTCACGCTCATTTAAAGTGACAGTGCATTGATAATGACCAAAACACATTGAGTGACAGTAAAAAGTAGCAATTTTACCCAATAAATGCGTTAATAATGTCAAATTATTCATATATAGTCAATCAAATTAACTAAAACGATTAAATAAATAACATTTTAGGCCCGAACTACAAAACCAAATGTAAAACAATTTTAGTATCAGTTTTACTTAAGTTGCACGCTAGTGTTTCAGGAGAGAGGAAATAGAATATTTAGAGGAGTTGTAGTCCATAGTGAAGTGTATTGTGGGTAGTGTAGTTCGGCACGCATGCTGGATGATGTGAGCTCGCTGTGTGCTGTGCAGCTCAAGCACATAGATATATACACTAGATGTCGCCTGGCCTATTGTTGTCTATTGGACGGAATGCGTCAATAGCGCCGCCATCTTGCTACAGGGTAAGCGCTCCTTTGAAATGAATGCGGGACCAATGTACAGTGGAAGACTGTGGCCATCCAAAGCCAGAGATATACACATATACACATATATCTATGATCGGGAGTTTTCCTGGATGTTAGTATGTAATTTTTTTTTTTCTAATTACGAAAATTATAATTTTACATCACTTTTCTACATTGATGGATCAGTGACCGCACTGGCATTCCTGACAAGAAGCTTGTGTTTGTGTGTACAGAAATGTACTATTCACCCTCCCTGTTAAATTTGATCTAATCATGTCCTGAAACACAGCTCCTCTCCTTTCACTTCTCATACTGACGGAGGGAGCGATTCATTTGTGAATGAATCCCCTGAACGACTCTTTCACTAGCGCAGCATCTTGTTGTCATATTTCTTTTGCATTGTTTGCTGATTTTATTCAACAAAACTAGCATAAGCCGAGTGTTTAGTGCGAGTTGGAGCTTCTTTGTCTTATGGTGAATGCAGTAAGTGACTGTTATCATCAATAACGTTACCTGATTAGCACAAAAGTTCAGAACATACAAAAACAGAAAAAAACGTAATATTACCTATGAAATGTTCTGCCTTTGGGCTTTGATTTCTTTATTTGCTCGTTTCTACACCCGTAGACAGCGCTTAAGTCCCGCATCTTCACATAATAACACTGTCTTGACTAGTGCGGTTGAATGACATTTGTCCTTGGAGCACTGTACCAATGTGGCGGCGCTATTGACGCATGCTTAGGGTCCCTATGCGATATCTAGTGTATATATCTATGGCTCAAGCATAGCAAGAAAGTTTTAATCGGCTTTGTTTTATGTTCACTCGAGTTATTCCTACCGGGAGCTGTTTGCACTTTGAACCTGACAACATGAAAATAAGTAAAAGAATGACATGCATTAATTACTTTTGTCCATCTCATCCTCTGCAAGAGCATGAATTAACGATCTGTTATTCTGCTGCTGGACATCACTGAAGCGGAGAAAGTAACACTAGTTTGATCATGTATAAATATCATTATAACTATATTGTATAAATGTTACTATAACTAGGCCTACAGCAACCTGACGATCAAAAAACAAATAACATGATATAGACTGTAGTAGACACTCAGAGCGTGAGAAGCATACAGTACTGTTTGATCTATAAAATTTGTAAAATAAAGATTAGCAGGTTAAAGAAACGGAGGGATCTTTCGCGGGCCTTGGTGCAGATAAAAAGTTTGAAAAGTGTATTTGTATAGAGACACATAGGTAACTAGATAGAATAGATAGAGATAGGTTGATCTCTGCATCAGCTGCCGAAGAGCTGCGCGCTGCAGACGCAGCTGGTGTGAAAGGCAAACAAACGCCTGCGTGCTGCTTCTGCTCGACATACGCGCTGCTCACGCTCTGCTCACGCGCCGCTGACGCTTGCGGTGTGAAACAGGCGTTAGTTTCAATTTGAAATGTATTTTTTGCATTTACATGATTTAACTAGCATGTGATGTTTGGAGCACTAAAAAGTCACTTAAAATCTAAGCACACTTAAAAACCAAGACTTCCAATGGAATCTAAACAAAAGTGGTCAGAAGACATGTTTTTTTATTATTATTATTGTTATTTTATTTTACATACGAGACAACCATGTTAAACCATGGAAAAAGTAATGCATCTCAGGTGACAGCTTGCAATCGGATCAATGAAAAAACAAGCTTATATCAGGAGTAATTTTGTGCAATTTACAGTGTAAAAGAAAAATAAATGTAGCATAGTTATTTGTTTCACATTTCCCCAGTAACTCCAATCAAGTAGCAAAAACTACATATCTCCAACATTTCCTTTGGAAAATCATGCATCATAAAACAAATGTCCACATAGCAAGTCATCAACATTACCGTATTCTTGAGCCGCATCATCTTCACTGGCAACTCTTCTTGTATCAAGAATGAGTTTGATATTCACAATCACTGTGATCAGTAGAAACAGCACAGCACTAGCCTGCAAACACATAAACAGATGTTTACCTAACCATCTAAACAGGGCCATTTAGTACTTTTACTGTTTTTCTATCCTGCTGATTAAACAAAATAAATTAAACATAAAACATGCAATATTCAACCACAGTATGTTTACACTTTATATATTATTTGCTTATTTATTTTATAAAAACTATATTCTTAAAAGATGATTGTCGAATTTAGCTCATTCTGTGCCGATTTTAATATAACATATCTCCACAATATATTAAAGTAATAAAATGAAAAAATATATAAATAAAAGTACAGAAATGCACATTACGGACATAAACAAAATTCTATATAGTGAATTTCTTCTTTCCTAAATAAATTTTTGCAAAATTATAGTGCTCTAAAAAGCTGTAAACTTTAATGTATGAAAATTGAGTTTGTTCTAGTTTTTTGTTAATGTTAAAACAAATGCCACTACACCAAAAAAACACCTCACTTTAATTCGCCGAATTCCTTTTTTTTTATCAGCGGTCACCACAGTGAAACTATTTACTTATTTACTTTTAAATTTTTTTTTTTTTTACACTCTGAATCACAGATTTTTAAAATATATTTGCACATTCTAACTTTCTCCTAAATAATAAAATTTTTAAAAAGTATTATTGGTCAATTAGGAAATCATATTAGCAGCCAATGATTTTCAAAATACAACAATGTTCATAGTAAATTAGCTAATGATTTTTTAAAGTCATTTTAACTTGAGATTCCAGACTATATTCCATATTCAAAGTAGCGTGGTAAACAATATATCCTCCTGAGACCCAAATATTTTTTTTTCTTTTTTTCATCCTTTCGGTTGAAAATAAATAAATAAATAATTCTACAATTTAGAGTTTTTACATCTTGTTTTTATTTTTAATTTTACAGCATGTCCACTGTAGTGGACCACAGGACCATTTTAGTTCAAAACGACCACCACTCAGACAACAAAACTGTACAGGATATGGCTGTAAAGGGATAATAATCCAATATTCATGTAACAAAAGCCATTTTTTCATTTTGTATTGAAATTCCTGAAACAGTTTAGTCTGAAAGAGGTATTTTATTCCAAAACATATTTAACATAAAAGTGATTTAAAACTGCAATTGTCATTCTCTAATTGCCTCTAATACTTTTAAATCAGTGTCTCCCTCAACTATTCTATAAAGAATCCTCTCTGCTTCAATTCTGCCCCCTACAACATGTAGACATTAATTACATTAAGATGGTCCTGGTGTCCACTATAGTGGACATTTAAAAAAGGATATTTTGAAACACAAACAAGTTAACAGCTTTGAAAGCTAAATGTATTGTTCCTGACACTTTAATAAACAAATATATATATGTGATAATAATAGTAAAAAAACATTTAAAAAGCTACATTTTACGTACCTCTCTACTTCCCATAAAATGTGCTTGTTTGTATGAAGGCCATTTTTGGTGCAGTGTAAAAAGTGGTTCCTAACATGCCAGGCAATCAAATGACACATCACTAGAAAGCCCAGGAAGTCCTCTGAACAGTATAACAGAACTTGACAGAGTAGCTCAAAAATTCAAAGAAAATTAATGAAAACGCAATGTCCACTAAAGAGGACACAAGTCAATGGGCGGGGTCTCAGAAGGATAGGGACTGTGTCACAAGTTGTCACTGTTTAAAAATGAACGAATGTGCAAATATAAAACCAACTTTACCTCAGTGATTTTTAGTTTGGACTGACCAAATGATAAATTACCAAACTTTCTATTTTGCAAAATAACTATAAACACTGTTAGCCATTGTGACACAGATCAACAGTTTGTAATTTGTAATTAATAACACTTATATACATATAAAATATTCTATTGGCAAATGTCCTGATGTTCAACTTAATTCATGTACTTTTGGGGATTTCAAAAAAAAAAAAAGTTGTTAGACGAAGGCTTTATGAGGATAGAAAACAAAAGCCTCAATGTATTTGTTCAGGGATGGGTATAATCGTGCTTTTACCTGGCAGATTCTTCGCACTGCTCTTTTGTTGGTGAGTCTATATTTCCAAGTAAGGTAGAGGCTGCGCTGCTGGCGGGGGATGAAGGGCTTGGCTCTCGGGTTTGGTGTCCAGGTGTCCATACCTGCAGTCCAGCCCGCTGCTCCTGATCACAACACCTGCCTGCATCCGCCTTTGATCACGTCTTCTTCATCTGAAAAATATAAATCATTATCACGATTACAAATAAAAGGCATAAACACTGCTCAAATCTTCTGACAGTAATGGAAGAGTCACAACTTTAATGTAGGTTATCTAAAATGCTCAACAACCAGGTCCAAAAGACATGCTAAACTGCAGCGTAACGTTAGCACCGTAGTAACATGATATTAATATGCCATTATTAACAGTGACTCCTGAAAGCAGATGGTGAGGTAACGTAAGCTCTATTCAGCACAACAGCTGAAATTCTTTCAGAAAGCAATTTCTGTTGACACCGATAATGCATTGACTATATCACTGCACATAATGAATGAGACATTTTACCTCAGAACTGTTTTGTTTCGCACGGAAACGACGTCCCGCCACGCCAGAAAATACGACTGTAATTTAGTTTATGTCGGGTTTACTAACGTTTGGCCATATGCAGGTAACGAGTGTTGTGAAGCCAGATTTAGGACGCCACTTGCATGCTTTTCAAAATAAAGGTCCCACATTTTTCTTAAAAGTCACTATTTCTTGTGTGTTATAAACAAATGCAACATTGTCAAAAACGAAGTTATAAATATAGAACCAAATCATGCTTAAAATTACTATACAATTATATTTACAATATAATATATATATACATATATACATAAGCATATATATATATATATATATATATATATATATATATATATATATATATATATATATATATATATATATATATATATATATATATATATATGACAATTAGTTAAGTGATATTTGGCTTAAATAGCTCTAAAGAGCTCACATTAAAAATGGCGCCTATGCTTATGTTTTTTAGATTAAAATGTAAAACAGAGATTTTTATATAAATACCATTAAGAAGAGTACAAAAAAAGCTGTACAAACGGTGCATTTCTTTACATGTTTAAGTATTGTGAGCTAGTAAGGCCTTATTTGTAATATATATTTTTAATTTGATATTATTTTGTTTTACTATATTGAGTAGCTGTACATGTAAAAAATGTAAAAGCACATATGCACTTTTTAATAATAAAACATAAAAACTAAACTTGATATCAGATAAAAAATGCTGAACAAATCGTTTTTTTTTTAAACCCGTCACAAGGGTTGTTTTAAAGTAGTTTTTTGTCATCATTGCTTATTAATACAATTTTGGAAAACAAAACAAAATCAATTTGCGCTAATTAGGGACCGAGCACCGAACGGTGCAAGGCCCTATTGGAATTGCTCCGTTTATTAGGGACCGAGCACCGAAACGGTGCGTAGGCCCTATTGGAATTGCTCCGTTTTTTATTATTATTATTATTATTATTATTATTCCGCCCCCTATCGGGGCACTTTTGAGGGTCTAAACATGCCCGAAAACTCATGAAAAATTGCACACACACCAAACCCGGTGTAAATAGCAGGTTGATATGGGTCTCGGAAGTGGGCGTGGCAAAATGACTCGACAGCGCCACCTAGAAAAATTAAACTGACGAGCCCCCGATCCACGAATCACGCACATGCGCGAAAATTGGCACACACCTCAAATACGCCAAAACATACGAAAAAGTCTCTTGGAGCCATATCTCAAACCCAACAGGAAGTCGGATATTTTTGACTTCCTGCGGCGAAAAAGTGGCGTTTTTGCCATTTCCAGGCGTTGTATTTTAACGAACTCCTCCTAGGGATTTTATCCGATCGACACCAAAATTGGGTTTTATCATCTAAATGCCTTGGCAATGTTAAATTGCGAAGCTTTAGAGTTTTCGTCAATGGGCGTGTCCGTGGCGGCCTCGCAAACTTTGACGATTCGCCACAAAAGAGGAAGTCGTTATAACTCAGGCATGCATTATCCGATCTGCCTCAAAATTCACACATTTAATAACAGTCCTGACCTGAACACGTTTACATGCCAATATCCAGATACAGAAATAGCGCCACCTACTGGCCACAGGAAATGACATGTTTTACACTGTAACAAACTCCTCCCACAAATTTTATGGTATCAGCACCAAAATTGAGTGGTGTCATCTGAAAGCTCTATCGGTGATATTTTGTAAAGATCTAGAGTTTTTGCAGAGGGGCGTGTCCGTGGTGGCATGACAAACCTCAACGCTTCGCCAAGGAACGGGAAGTCCTCATAACTCAACCACACAAAGTCTGATCAGCCTGAAACTTCATATGGTTGATATACGTCATCACTTGAACACATCCACATAACAATATTGAAGTGGGCATGGCAAAATAACTCAACAGCGCCACCTAGAAAAATATAACGGACGAGCCCCTGATCTACGAATCACGCACATGCGTGAAAATTGGCACACACCTCAAACACGCCAAAACATACGAAAAAGTCTCTTGGAGCCATATCTCAAACCCAACAGGAAGTCAGATATTTTTAACTTCCTGCTGCAAATAAGTGGCATTTTTGCCATTTCCTGGCGTTGTATCTTAACGAACTCCTCCTAGGGATTTTATGCTATCGACACCAAAATTGGGTTTTGTCATCTAAAGGCCTTGGCGATGTTAAATTGCGGAGCTTTATTGTTTTTGTCGATGGGCGTGTCCATGGCGGCCCCGCAAACTTTGACGATTCGCCACAAAACCGGAAGTCATTATAACTTAGGCATGCATTATCCGATCTGCCTCAAAATTCACATGTTTAATAAGAGTCCAGACCAGAACACATTTACATGCCGATATCCAGATACAGTTATAGCGCCACCTGCTGGCCACAGGAAATGTCATGATTTACAGAGTAATAAACTCCTCCCACTATTTTTTTTTGTATCAGCACCAAGTTTGGTGGGTTGTTATCTGAAAGCTTAAGTGATGATATATTGTCAAGATCTAGAGTTTTTGCAGAGGGGCGTGTCCGTGGCGGCATGACAAACCTCAACACTTCGCCGTGGAACAGGAAGTCCTTATATCTCAACCAAACAAAGTCAGATCAGCCTGAAACTTCACATGGCTCATAAAAGTCCTCTTCTGAACACATCCCCAAAACAGTAATGAGTCAGTCATAACGCCACCTGCTGGCAGAAGGTAGATAGGCTTATAACTCAGCCAAACAACATCCAATCTGCCTGAAACTTCACATGGTTGATTAAATTCCATTACTGAAGGCATCTACATGCCAATCTTAAGTCACAGTTATAGCGCCACCTGCTGGCAGATGGTAGTTTGCATTATAACTCAACCACACAAAGTCCGATTTGCCTGAAAGTTCACATGGTTGATAAAAGTCATCTCCTGAACACATCTACATAACAACATTGAGTCTGTCGTAGCGCCACCTGCTGACAAAAGGCAGTTTGGCTTATAACTCAGCTAAACAATGTTCGATCTGCCTGAAACTTCACATGGTTGATAAGATTCCTCTCCTGGTGACATCTACATGCCAATCTTGAGTCACAGTCATAGCGCCACCTGCTGAGAGGAGGAGATTTGGCATAAATCGGTGATTTTCTCAGATTTTTTTTAAACATATCGGCTTAAATTATTACTGTTCGCTGTTCTCTGTCATCCTGAGGCCACCGGGTGGCGGTGAGCCCGGGTGCGAGGTCCCTATCATCGCTGCTTGCAGCTTTAATTATTATTATTCTTTTCCGGAATGAATCGCGATTTTGAGGGCCTTACCATGCCCGAAAACTCACGAAACTTTGCACACACCTCAGAAGTGGCGAAAATTTACGTTTGTTATGGGTTTTGGAAATGGGCGTGGCAAAATGACTCGACAGCGCCACCTAGAAAAATTAAACGGACAAGCCGCCGATCCACGAATCACGCACATGCAAGAAAATCGGCACACACCTCAAACATGCCAAAACATACGAAAAAGTCTCTTGGAGCCATATCTCAAACCCAACAGGAAGTCGGATATTTTTAACTTCCTGCGGTGAAAAAGTGGCGCTTTTGCCATTTCCAGGCGTTGTATTTTAACGAACTCCTCCTAGGGATTTTATCCGATCGACACCAAAATTGGGTTTTGTCATATAAAGGCCTTGGCGATGTTAAATTGCGAAGCTTTAGAGTTTTCGTCGATGGGCGTGTCCGTGGCGGCCTCGCAAACTTTGACGATTCGCCACAAAACAGGAAGTCGTTATAACTCAGGCATGCATTATCCGATCTGCCTCAAAATTCACACGCTTGATAAGAGTCCTGACCTGAACACGTTTACATGCCGATATCCAGATACAGTTATAGCGCCACCTGCTGGCCACAGGAAATGACATGTTTTACAGTGTAACAAACTCCTCTTACAAATTTTTTCGTATCAGCACCAAATTTGGGTTGAGTTATCTGAAAGCTCTAGCGATGATATATTGTGAAGATCTAGAGTTTTCGGAGAGGGGCGTGTCCGTGGCGGCATGACAAACCTCAACGCTTCGCCATGGAACAGGAAGTCCTTATAACTCAACCACACAAAGTCCGACCTGCCTGAAACTTCACATGGTTGATAAAAGTCCTCTCCTGAACACATCCCCATAACAATATTGAAGTGGGCGTGGCAAAATGACTCGACAGCGCCACCTATAATAATTAAACGGACGAGCCCCTGATCTACGAATCACGCACATGCACGAAAATTGACACACACCTCAAACACGCCAAAACATACAAAAAAGTCTCTTGGAGCCATAACTCAAACCCAACAGGAAGTCGGATATTTTTAACTTCCTGCGGCAAATAAGTGGCATTTTTGCCATTTCCAGGCGTTGTATCTTAACGAACTCCTCCTAGGGATTTTATCCGATCGACACCAAAATTGGGTTTTGTCATCAAAAGGCCTTGGCGATGTTAAATTGCGAAGCTTTAGAGTTTTTGTCGATGGGCGTGTCTGTGGCGGCCTCGCAAACTTTGATGATTCGCCACAAAACCGGAAGTCTTTATATCTCAGGCATGCATTATCCAATCTGCCTCAAAATTCACATGTTTAATAAGAGTCCATACCAGAACACGTTTACATGCCAATATCCAGATACAGTTATAGCGCCACCTGCTGGCCACAGGAAATTACATGATTTACGGAGTAACAAACTCCTCCCACAAATTTTATCGTATCAGCACCAAAACTGGGTGGTGTAATCTGAAAGTTCTAGCGATGATATATTGTAAAGATCTAGAGTTTTCACCGAGGGGCGTGTCTGTGGCGGCATGACAAACCTTAACGCTTCGCCATGGAACAAAGTCCTTATAACTCAACCACACAATGTCCGACCTGCCTGAAACTTCACATGGTTGATATAAGTCCTCTCCTGAACACATCTACATAATAATATTGAGTCTGTCATAGCGCCACCTGCTGGCAGATAGTAGTTTGGCTTACAAATCAGCCCCACAATGTCTGATCTGCCTGAAACTTTACATGGTTGTTTAAAATCCTCTCCTAAACACATGTACATAATAATATTGAGTCTGTCATAGCGCCACCTGCTGGCAACAGAAAGTTTGGCTTATAACTCAGCCACACAATGTCTGAACTGCTTGAAACTTCACATGGTTGATTAAATTCCTCTCCTGAACACATTTACATGCCAATATTGAGTCTGTCATAGCGCCGCCTGCTGGCAGAAGGTAGTTTGGCTTACAACTCAGCCCCACAATGTCTGATCAGCCTGAAACTTCACATGATTTAGTAAAACCCTCTCCTGAACACATCTACATGCCAATATTAAGACACAGTCATAGCGCCACCTGCTGACAGGAGAAAGTTAGGCATAAATCTGTGATTTTCTCTGGTTCTTTTTATATATCGGCTTAAGTTATTATTGTTCGCTGTTCTTTGTCATCCGGAGGCCACCGGCGGCGGTGAGCCCGGGTGCGAGGTCCCTATCATCGCTGCTTGCAGCTTTAATTTTCTGTCTTGTATTTTGTAGTAGCTAACAAAAACAAATAAAATCTAAAACAATTGATCGATATGTAAACATTTAGCTAAAATATGCTTTAAAATGCTACAGTAAATAGTAATTAGTTATTTTCAGACTTAGTGAACATTGGTAATTGTTAATGTTGACTGAAAATAGAAATTCAAGACTTTAATATAAAAATTTTAAAGTTGGAGTCAAATTTGGACTAACTGAAAATTAACAGTTCAATTAATATTTTGAAGAAAGAAAATAGTGGAACTACTGTACATATAGTTTGTTAATACATATATATATATATATCAACTGCTGTATTATTATTATTATTATTATTATTATTATTATTATTATTATCCTCATTACTATACACTTATCCACATTTTACTGGTAAAGGAAAAAATGGTTATTTCCCAGTTTACAAACAGCGTGTGAACATATTTATCAGATCATCTCTTGCAAGAGGAAAAGGCGGGGTGAATAAATGACTTTAAGTGGTTTGTTGATTGTTGCACTGTCATTATGTCTCTAGCCTACTATTTCTCCCTAAAAAGACCAGTGCTAAAAGAAAACATGAGATTTCTGACAGCTGTGTGTTACTTTGGTGAGTTTTGTTTATTTATTTGCTTGCTTGCTTACTTTTGTAACATTAAACAATTGTCTGTTCAATAAAATAAAAACCTAACAAATGCTTATTCTATTTTTTAAGCCTGGATTAAGCCTAATGGACAAACTCAATAATATCAGCCCTTTTTTATGCTATAACTCAGGGTATCATAGTTCCTGAAGGCTGCAGCTCTGCATAGTTTAGTTCACTGCTTCGACACACTTGTGCTGAGTTTAGATTGCTGGATTTTCAACGTCGTGTCACAGATGTTTTCACACTGCATGGTTGTCTGGGATAGCATTTTGTCCCTGATTTGTTTACACTGCAAGACTAGGTTTAAATGAACCGAAATTCAGCACTTTCCCCAATCTCCCACTGGCCTGCAGATACCCGTACTAGTGGATGCTGCTCTCTCATTGGCTGTATTGCCATCATGGCATGATTTGAATCGCAGATCCTGATATTTAGCATGCCAAATATCTCACGGGTGCCGGCGACTTATCGCCTATTTTCTCAGATACATAATGTGTAATTGTTACTCATGTGAATGAGCATCGATTTGACTTTGATTTTAGGCGATTTCACAACACCTGTCGGTGAGTCAAAATCAGGGCTTAAATCATGCAGTCTGAACTTGACTTTACCAATAGGTTTCAAACAAGCCCGTAGAACTATAAATTAGTTTGATCAGGTGTATTTAATTAGGCTTAAAGCTGAACTGTGCAGAGCTGCGGCTCTCCAGGAACTGAGTTTAACACCTGTGCTATAACTGATGTGTGGATGGCTTTAAATTGATCAAAATATATCAGACAATAAATAATGGTTGCTGATAATTCTGTGCAGTCTGAACACTTACAGGAATGGATTTCATTTAAGTCTAATCATACTTATAAATATTTTTTTATAAAAAAAATTATGATTCATTTTTTGTAGATAAACTTTTTTATGTAGAAATAAACTTACATTTTGGGGGGAAAATGTAATTACATTTCACAGTTATTTTATGCTGATCTTTTTTATTTGCATTTTTATTTCTCACAGTTGAAAACCTTCTCGCAGCTTTTTTTTGAAATTCAAAATTTTTCTTCAAAATTGTGATGCTATATTTGTCATATTTCAGGTTTATAGTATTGCAGGTTTATAGTCTGACTAACTAATTGAGTTAAAACATATTCTGTTTATAATATAATCTGTTCATAAACTAACAGTTTTGAAATAAAGTTGTGATATAATCTTGCAATTGTGAGATTAAAATGTTTTATTAAATAGATGATTTTAATACTTTTAAAAATGTATTTTCAATCATTCATTTTACTTCGGCTTACTACCTAAATTATCAGGGGTCACCACAGCGACATGAACCGCCTACTTAATTGTTTCAAACAATTAGGATTGTCTTTCTTCTGTTAAACACAAAAGTAGATACTTCAAAGAAAGTTGAAAACCTGTAACCATTGACTTCCATAGTATCTGTTTTCCTACTATGGATGATGGATGCCAATGGTTACAGGTTTTCTGCTTTTTTCAAAATATTGTCTTTTGTGTTGAACAGAAGAAAGAAACTCACAAAGGTTTGGAACAAGAGAGAGTAGTGATTAAATTTTCATTTTAATCCCTCTAACTTATATCTTTCCAGTTCTGCTTTCCACCTGGCTGAAACATGGAGCATTAAACGAAATCAGGGAATCTAAATCAAAAAATGATGTTTCTCTAGAGGTCCGGCCAGACAGCAGACAACATCTCAGAGGGAAAGAGTTCACCCTTCACTGCTCAGTAAATGGTGGGAATTCAACTGGCTGGATACTGAGGAGGCTTCAAGGAGATCAAAAGGACTCTGGATGTTTGTACTTGAATGGTACAAAATCTACAGACAAGCCTGAAGAATGTCATTTCAGTGACATTGACAGTAAGAACAATGGACTGTACTGGTGTGAGAGTCTGTCTGACAACAAGACAAGCAACACTGTCAACATCACCGTGACCCGGAAGGACATCAGTTCCAGTAATAAAGATTCAAATTACAATCCTTTATTTATTTGATTAAAAGATTTGTACAAAATGGAATAACTGTCCATTTTAATGTTAAAATGTTATGATTGATCAACAGCAATTTTATTAAGCAACATCCTAATATGTAATTTTGTGTTTGGTTATAATTACAGTTGAAGAGTTTAGATGTAAGAACTTCTAAATGTTGTCTGAAAATTTTCTCTAAAATGAGCATTTTTTTTCAGGCTTCTTTATGGTCAGTATATCACTTTTATGGCAAACAAAAAGTTATTTTCCTGGTCTTTAAAGTGAAATATCTCAACATAAACGAAGGAGGCTAGAATTTTATTTTATTTTTTGGACGCCACTTAGAGTTTTTTTTTACATCTGAACTCTTCAGTTCTTATTAGCAATGCTTAACATTGTTTGATATATAACAGTTATTATAATTTTTGAGATATGTGTTGTTTTTCTTTTAGGATTTTTACATATATATTATAAAGTTCACATTAACAATCTTTTTATCACTTTTGTTCCACAAAAAAAAAAAAAAAAAAAACAGAAAGTGAAGTGACCCTTCTGAGCACAGTTAATCCAATGACAAAAGGTAAGCCAAAAAAAAAAAAGGGATGTTGGCAGTCTGCGTGTGTTTTGTAGACACTCTTATATAAGGTGTTGTGCATTATTTCATCTGTTCAGTCATTTTGTGTCTGTAGATAACTCCACGTCTGATTCGGAAGAAGAAAATCAATCAGGTATGAGGTCCCGGTATAATGACTGGGATTGATTTTTGCTTTCTGTGCGGAATCCATCTTCATTAATTGTGTTCTGCAGGATTGTTTGCCTGGGTGTCGGGGCTTTGTATGTTATTGGTTCCTCTGGTGACTGTTCCTGTGCTCTGGATATTCTTTCCAAGTTTCAGGTATACACTTTTTAAATAATTAGTTTAACTTTGGACAAAAGGCTTTTTTTAAGGCAAGAA
The DNA here is from genome assembly GCF_052040795.2 of Danio rerio. Taxonomy (NCBI): domain Eukaryota; kingdom Metazoa; phylum Chordata; class Actinopteri; order Cypriniformes; family Danionidae; genus Danio; species Danio rerio. The sequence goes on along the minus strand of NC_141026.1, from coordinate 35,351,615 downwards.
GCTTCAGGTGAAAAAGGTTTTGATTATTATTATTATTATTATTATTATTATAATAATTACTGTTGTTATTATTATTGTTGTTGTTATTGTTATTTAAGAACTTTCTATATTGCTTTTTAAACATTCAAACACAATGACTTACACATTTTGACCAACAAGCATTATAAAAGATACAGTATACAATCAATTCATAAGAAAGTAAAATAATAACAGATAAATACATGAAGTCAATAATAATAGAAAAAAAATACAACATATCAAATCATGGAATTTAAGTTTTAATCTAAATTAGTTTAATCCTCTTCGATTTCCTATAAAATTTATTTTTAAAATAATCAATGAAAGGTTGCCAGATTTTATAGAATTTTTTTTTTCTTTTTTAGGGATATTTTAATTTTCTCCAATTCCAAATGCTTCATTACATCCCTCATTAGATGTATGGTATATAAGTTAGAGCATCTTTCTGTTTCCAGTTTTAAAAATAATAACATTGGTGCAAGTAGACTGACAAATGAAACTATATTTTGTACTGTACTGTTTTAGCTATACATTTACCTATTATTATGTAAAACAATTATTATTATTATTATTATTATCATTATTCAAATGAGATGTTATTTCATTAAATTGATCTTAATTTTCAGAAATCGCTACTGCAAAAATCTAAACATGTTATTTATTTATTTATTTGAAATATTAAGATTTTTGCAGAAGGGATTTTGCTAACCTCCCTTTTATCGCTTTACAATTCAGAAAAATAATGCAGAATAAAATTAATAATAAATTATTATTTTTTAAAATGTTATAATTGGATTAAAATGCTTTAAGTTTGTTTTGATACAGATTTATTGGTTCAATTGGCCCATTGAAATGATGGGCTTAAACTCATTTTGAGAAAACAAAATCAACAGATTCAAATTGATAAAGTCCAACAAAAACAACACAGTGTATAATGAAGCTTTTCTTTACATCAGACCTAACAACACTTTATGAAAAGACAAAACCCCCAAATCTCAAAACTGACAGGTGAATAAAAATTATTATTAAAATTATTAATTAAAATTAAAATTAATAGGTGAATTAAAATTTAAATAATAATAATAATAATAATAATTATTATTATTATTATAATTATAATAATAATAATTATTATTATTATTATTATTATTATTATTATTATTATTATTATCATCATTATTATTATTATTATTATTCATTACTACAGCAATGAGGTTAATAGTTCATAATACAAACATTGCAATATCAAAAATCTGAAGTGTTTCTTCATGCTTTTCAGAGAGAAATTGTATGCATGCACAAATGGGGCATATAGAAGGGAAAGGGTCCAACAGGAAATGCCAAAAACCAAGCAGGACGCGACTGAAATCCAATGGGACCTTCCCTGGATGGAGATGGACAATTTGTTGGGCAAGCAACAAAATGCTGGCCGCTGAATCTTTCCTCAAAATAAAGTGGATATTGATGGATACACACTTCAGAAGACTTCAAAAAAGCTTCAAAAAAGCTACTCTGCTTTACATCAGCAATAAAGCAGATGAATAAAGATAGTGATGTTTTCACTCTGAACAATGTGTTATCATAAGCTTTAGATCAATGATCAGTGGTCTTAACAGAATCATTTTCCATCTTAAAGTGCAAAATGGCATTACAGATTTGTTTTTTTGTTTTTTGATTTGTTAACAAATGCAAAACTGCAGATAATCTTCTGCAAACAATTCCAGGAAAGCAATGAACATACTGTTGCGTTATTATAATTAGTTTATTTTATACAGTAGATATAGCAAATATTTATTCATTAAAATAAATAACAACAGAAATTAAACACATTTGGTAATATCAATATCATGTAATAAGATTTAAATATATTACATTTTGCAAAGGAATAAACTGTATATGCTAACATTGTGTCCAATCATTGTGACGACATTTTAACATGTTCATCAGTGTCCTTTCAAAATACAGTTTAGCACACTTGATTTTACCCATCACTATTTGAAATTGTATCATGACTAAATGTATTAAAATTTTTCTAATCTTTTCCTCTTACAAAGTCAATAACTGAATAAATAATAATTGATCTTTCAGATTCAAAGAAAGATTGAACTATAAACAAATGATAGTTTGTTCTTAAACAGGACCTATTATGTAAAAATCACTTTTATATGATAGTTAAACACGGTTGTGTGGGAAAAGTCAGGATATATAGCCAGCCTCTAATAGAAAAAAAATGTATTAATTCATTATTCATAATCACGCTTGATAAAAATAGTCTGCAGAAACACTTTGATTGACATTTTCCTTTTGTACGTGTCATCAGAGATAGGAAAGCTCCGCCTATTAGTGATGATCTCTCCCTCATACATCAGTTATGTTTTCGAGTCTGCCACTATGCTAACACACAGGCATTTGTAGCTCTGCCCTCTTTTGAAAAGAGGGCTGGGAGCACAATCTCATTTTAATTTAAAGCGTCAGTCACCAAAGCGGAAACAATTTGGATTAAAACCTAAAAGGGGCAGCTTCAGAGAGTTATAAAAACAATAATTGTGTTGTATTTTGAACTGAAACGTCACAGGGACATTGACTTACTTTACATATTGTCTCAAAGTCTCATAATAGGTCCCCTTGAAAATGATATTTGGCCAAACTTAAAGATGGAAGTTATATAAAACTCATATACTATATTCCAATATATTTCCAGTATATATATTTTTTCCATATGGGACACTAAAATATTATTTTTATGTCAATAGATCACAAGAAGAACAACTTCTAATCTGACGCAGTGCATTATGAAGCACCATGTTTGAATGCACTAATCCTAACACTGTATGGCATAGTACAGTATGTAGTAAGATTAGTATCCTCCCAGCATGGGCAGCTATTTAGAAAAATTCATTCACACTCCCCCACCTCTAACCTTCTGTCCTCTCACTCAGACAGGCCTTCTGGAGATCTGGCAGAGCAGCAGGAGTGAGCAGTTTCCCCTTCACTGCACTGTAAATGATGCTAACACCATAGGCTAGATGCTGCTAAGCCTCCATCTATATAGATCGTTTCACAACCAACAACAGGATATTTATACATTTGCATAACCAAGATTAATAAACTGGTCAAAGATAAATTATTATATTAAATGTATAAAAATTATTTTATGCATACAAGCCAAAATTATAAGACACACATATTTCCCAAGTGATGTTTATTGGACCAAGGACATTTTCACAGTATTTTCTATAATGTTTTATCTTTTGGAGATCGAAAGTCTTAATTCTTTTAGTTTGGCAGGATTAAAAGCTGATTTTATTTGATGTTTACCTATTTAAGGAGAATATTATCAACCCCTTAGGATTTTTTTATTATCTACAGATCAAATCACTGTTGTCCAATAACTTTCCTAATTATCCTTATCCTTGCCCAGTTGACATAAGCTGAATATTATATTGCAAAATAGCTAGAAAAATAGAATATACTGTCACCATGGCAAAAAAAAAAATAATAAAATAATAATAATTTTAAGATATTAGTTATTAAACAAAAAAAAAAACATAAAAAATCACGACATCAAATAAAATTGGAAAATGTTTTTAAAAATAATTCAAATGTCCCAGGAGGGCTGATAATTTTGTTTTCAACTGTACATAGCATATTAAATGCAAGCATACTATATGCAAGTGCCTTATTTTAAAAAACGCTTTTGCGAAAATATTTTTTTTATTCTTATTCATCATAGTTTAAATGACGTTTTTGTCCTCTGTTTACATCCTCCACATTTCTTTTTATTTCATAATCTACCATACTGTAGATGAAGTAGTATGTTGTAATGTTGTAATAATGATGCAAATCTATAACTTAAACGTAAATTAAATTATCTTAATACTTTGGACTTTGGGGGAAACCTCAGCACCAGGAGGAAACCCACGGGGGAGAACTTGCAAACTCCACAGAGAAGTGCCAACTGACCCAGCCGAGGCTCAAACCAGCAACCTTCTTGCTGTGAGGTGAAAGTGCTAACCTGAACCACCATGCCACCCCATTTATTATTATTATTATTATTTTACCTTAGTTCGCTAGAGTATTTTTTACATTTATTATTATTTATTTAAATTTTTTTAGACAAGATGATATTATAGTTTGTATCTGTACAGTGCATGTTCTCAGGCATGTTTACAAGTTCACAGCATCACTGACTGTAACGCCGGGAAGTGACACATACAACTGTGGTAAGATCCAATATGCAGGTTTATTCGTCGTCAGGCAAGCAATGGTCAATACAGGTACAAACGGGTAGGTGTAGGCAGTCCTGAATTGTAATCAGTAACAGGCGAGAGTTCAAAAGGCAGGCGGCAGACAAAGATGCTAACAAGGTTACGGTCGGTACACAGGATAACAAGACTGGGCAACGCGTTGTAGTGCTACTGACAGTAAACAAGACTTGGCAAAGTGAATAGGTGAGTGTGCGGCTTAAGTATGTGCAATCAGTCTCTGACAATCCTCAGGTGGTGCAGGTAATCAGTCTAGAGGAGAAAGCATGTGTGAGTGTGACCGGAGTGCATGTATGAATATGTAGTCCAGAAATGGCGGATTTGTAGTCCATGGTTATTGTTAGTGCAAACCAGCGATCTTATGGGATATGATCGCTGGTAATCGTGACACTGACACTGTTCTCCAGAGCAGCTTGTGTAAAGCTGATTCCTTTAAGCCAACCAGCCTGTTTTGTCTAGTCTGACACAAGCTGTACTGAACCTGCTCTGGACAGTGATGGACCTGACATACGCGTACATTACTGTGTTATATACTGTACTTCTGTAAGGTGGATAGTTTACTAGTTGAGGAAAAAGTGACATGGGACACAGATTTGGAGCAAGTAAATTGGCCATAAATAAAAAAATGAATAAAAGAATGAATGAATAAATGGATGAATGAATGAATGAATAAACAAACAAACAAACAAACAAACAATGAATTAATGAATTAATGAATTAATGAATTAATTAATGAATTAATTAATTCATGAACAACTGATTTCCCAGGACTGGGTTGCAGCTGGAAGGGCATCCGCTGTGTAAAACATATGCTGGATAAGTTGGTGATTCATTCCGCTGTGGCGACCGAGGATTAATAAAGGGACTAAGCCGAAAAGAAAATGAAGGAGTGAATGAATGAATGAATGAACATTTGAACAATTGAATGAATGAATTATATTAAAGAGGCAATGCATAAATTATAGCCAATAAAACTAACAAAGTTAAAATTAAATTAATAGTCAGAAATATAAATAAATAGACAGATAGAAAGACAGACAGACAGATAGATGTGTGTGGCTACTTAGATGATCTACATTTATTTTGTTTTAAATTTTTGCTTTGTGGTGTTTTATTTTTATTTTTATTTGTCTTTATTTGTCTCTGAACAGTTAAATAGCTTTTTCTGATTTTTCAGCAGTGACAGATTTTGAGATCCATCTTTTCACAACTTTTTACAATTAAGTGGCTCTAAAAGATTCATTGAAAAAAGGACAATTCAAATGCTCACTGATTCTTCAAAAGGGAAGAAAAAAAACTTAAGCAGGGGAAAGATGATTTTGATGAAATGTCAATAAAGAAAGAAAGAAAGAAATATATTTTTATAGTACGAGTTAAAGGCTTAAACTGGATATAATTAAACATTCTAACACCTAAAATTACACACCTCAGCTTTAAGATTTCTGTTCCAAAGATGCCAATATTATTCAGACTACCACTAGAGGGCAGCGTGTGCCTGCATTATCCTAAAGTGTTCTCTAAATTCCAATTCAATAATCAAGAAAAATAAAATTTCTACAATAAATAATGATAATAGTAATCATAAAAACATCTTTAATTATCCTCTTGGGGATAAAAATATATATTATCCTTACCCTGAGTTTAAGAGTTGACATTTGCTGCTAAAAATACAAATGGTTACAATTAAATTAAGCAGGTAATCAAAATCCTGAGTTAGATTTGTTCATTCACTTTGTCACTCATTCTGTGCTGCAACTATTTATAAGTTTTGTAATGTTTAATGTGCTTCACAATAAAATTAATAGCTCTTTTTTTAATGAGTGTACAGTAAAAAACACTGGATCTCAGATTAATTAATCTTAGATCTCTCTCTCAAACAAAACTATCAATTTGAAGCTCACAGAATGGCTATTGAAGGGGAAAAGAGATAGAGATTTTGTCATTTTTTATGGTCTTGGTTTAATCCAGGATTATGAAATGTAAATTGTATGAACTTAGAGAATAAGCTTGAATTTAAATTTAAATGGTGTGTAAAAAAGCTTTATGTACGGTATGTGAAGAGCACACGCTATTATTCGATCGTTGATGTCTGGTGAATGTATAGTTTTTTAACATTTTGTAATTTTTGATATTGTATTAATATTGAAGAGTCAAGTCTTAGTTTTAAAGTCTCTCTCTCTCTCTCTCTCTCTCTCTCTCTCTCTCTCTCTCTCAGTGTTTGTGTTTCTGCTGGCCAACAGTGGATCAGCAGTCACTCTGACCACTGCTCTGCCCTCCTGCTACTGACTGACAGTTTGAAAGGGGCACCTTGGAGACGCAGGTCAAAGGTCAAAACTCTGCCACATTCACACTGTGGCTAAAAGCAAACTGTGTTTACAAAAGCATTTGAACTGTGGGGGTCAAACATTTCTATTTAGAATGATTGTGGTGTGCCAGATTTAAAACTGTTACCATTATAGTTGTAAAAACAGTTTATTACTTTAAAAAACAAATGTCAACTGAAATAAAAGAACAAAAAGTCAAGTTTATTTTATTTTAACTATAGTTGCCAAAGACACACTTCCCAATGTATTTTGGTTGAATTTGGAGTGAATGATATAAATGGTTAAACTTTTGGTGTGCATTATTTACTAATATGCAGGCCCAGAAAGAGTCTGTGCACTTAAATATCTGTAGATTTACACAGATTTTGTGCCTATCAATCAATCAATCTATCTATCTATCTATTTATTTACATATGTAAATGTGTAAATTTATATTTATTCATACTTTATTTTAATTTAAGTAATATTACTGAATAATATGTAGATGTACATATGATTTTGGTCCTCCACGTTGAGTGTAGTGCTAATGACCCACCTCGTAAAAATCTGATGTTACAAAACACCAATATGGTGTGGCTAAATATCAACTTCGATATAAATGGCCCTTGAAGTAACCAAGTATATATAATTTCTGGATCTAAAGTGATATGTTGAATAATTTGTATTAGCCGTATGAAGATTATTGTGATGCTCTGATTAACGTTTTTAACAGCCTGGTGGCACTTCTGTTTCCCATTAGATACTTAATAACTAGGTGCTTTAACCAAACCTACCTCTGAACCTAACCTTAGTTACCTATAACCCAAATTTTTTAGGTAAGTACACTGTAAGTAAAAGCACAGTAAAACAAAATGCAATTAATAGTGTCAATACCACTGGAAAATGATTTAAAAAATGCATCACATGGAACCTCGCACAGTAGAGCATGTTTTACTTCATTTTATTACTTTGGCTTTTACTCAAAGAATCAGTGTACAATAAAAAAAAGCAATTTAAATACATACAGTACTTTCTTCAACCATCAATTTAGTATAACATTTGGTTTATTTTTTTATGTTTAATTCTTGCTTAAACTGAATGCATAAATTATGCATGTGTCTATGTTTGTGTGTGTCTGTCTATTCTGGTATAGTAATAGTAGTTCAGTACTAGGCTTTATTTTATCACAGAATCAATATTCTACAAAGACTTAAATAAATAAATAAATAAATAAATAAACAAACAAACAAATAAATAACTAAATGAATGAATTAATTAGAATAAGATTCAAAACACAACATCACTAAATTTAAACTAAAATGTAAATACAAAGGAAAAATGTAAAAATAAAAATATATTTTAAACACTACTACTACTACTATTGCCTCAATAATATATTAAATTATCCATGGTTCCATATCCATCACAATATACTAATGTACAAATAGATTATTCCCTAAACACAGTATTTAATTTTTTTTTTTTTTTTTTGACAAGGAGTCATCTGTGCATGTGCAAATGCAATTACATAAACACAGCAAGGGCATCTGAGCTAGACTGAAATGTACAGTCACTTTCACATAATTCCACCCCAGAGACACTTTACACTTTCTACATTTCATCCATGATTGCCAGTCAGGAGGCTTAGGATTTTGTAGATTTTTTCCAGCTAAAATACAATCTGGGAGACAAGCTAGAGAAATAAAATAAAATAAAATAAAATAAAATAAAATAAAATAAAATAAAATAAAATAAAATAAAATAAAATAAAATAAAATAAAATAAAATAAAATAAAATAAAATAAAATAAAAAATAAAATATAATAAAATAAAATAGTTCAGATGCAATATGTTTTTTGAAATTTCCTTTCAAAGTCATTTTCTCAGCTTCCAATGCAAGTTATTTCACTTTGAAGGTAATGAAAATGAAAAAATGAAAACGGCTCATTTTAGAAAAAAGGAATCAGATGGCACTTAGAAATTTTTGCAATGGAACTCTTATATAACAATAAAGTGCAACACGATGCAACAGCGAGCCCAGTACTCTCATGTTGTTGTTTTCTGGCAGGCACACAAAGGACTGCTATTTTAGACAGCGTGTCTCTGTCACAATTTTTGGACTTGAATGGAATACTAAATACTGTATCCAAATTGTGTAGCAAATAACTTTAAAATATTTGTAATTCTCCACAAAAATGCAGTTGCTTAGGTCTAAATTGAATTTAAACGTTTAAGGATGAAAATGCATGTGTATCATTATATTAGATCCATGCATTAGCTTCTAAAGTAACGACAACCTAATATTGCAATATAGAACTTAAATCTCTATCACTTATTGTTCACTTATTTTAAAGTTCACTTTTATTTTATTTTAAAGTTATATATATATGTATATGTATATGTATATATATATGTATATGTATATACATGCTGATGGTAATATAGTGTAGTACATAGGTAGTACATCTCAGTTCATCATGCTTCATGTCTCTCCTCACCCAGTTACATTTCACACAGTGAATACTCTGCCACGCTCCAAAACTGTACATATGGCCTGTGAGCAGGAGTCCTCTACCCCTGTGACAAGCTGCGCAAAACCCCAATACTTGGACTGACTCAAAATAGTACAAATTGTTTTATTCCAATGGTTTGCTTCAAGTGTTAGACGGCTTCAGTAGTAGAGATTCCAGCTTCTGCTGCTGCTGGACTCACATTTTTGATAGGATGCAAGTTCAGGCAGTACAAACACATTTCAACAATTAAAGATTTTTCCCAAATCAATGTTTCCAATGAGTATTCGAAAACTGTATCACAAATTTGTGTGGTTCCCAGTGCTGGGTTGAGGCTGGAAGGGTAAAAATATACCTCAGCAGTTGGCGTTTCATTCAGCTGTGGCGACAATTCAAGTCAAAATAAATGAATGAATTAATGAATTAATGAAATTTGCGGGTTATAACTATGAAAACGCTAAATAAAATGAAGCCACAGCAGAAAAAAACACATTTGTGATTCAATTAGTTTGTCATGGGGGCCAGTTCATGAAAAGCCTTCCAAACATAGGGCCGGAAAGATATTAATTGCAATATAAGTGATGACAATAGCATATTAGAGCCCATATGCTGTGTTTGTGTTCATAAAGACACCCACGTTGACATTTTCTATACATTAAAACATATAAATATTTTGTATTTTGAAAACAACATTACTGCATTGCACAATGTGGCTTATTTACTAGCATATCCATATTGTATTTACAGGCACAAAATCTGTGTATTGCTTAAGTAGACTTCTTCAGTCAGACACATTCATATGTTATGTTTTGAACTGCCTTACAATTAGGAATGCAACTACAATAGATTTTGGTCATATGATTATATATAGTCTAAAGAATAATCATGGTTTCATGGTTATCACCATTATTACGCATTTATTCAATTTAAAACGCTACTAGTTTAGAAAATAACAAAAAAAAACTGCTTGTATTTCAAAGTGTTTATTGCTGCTTAGTAACCAAATACAGCACAAAATATTAATAAAATACAAACAATAGTCTATTACTCTATTTAGACTTAAAAATAAATGATAAGATTTTTGATTTCAACATGAGTTATCATTTTACAATGAAAATAAATGACAGAACAAAATAAATAAAAATAATAATAAATAACAAATCGTTTTTGTCTAACGTCAATTTAAGCTACATATTAGCTAAGAATTTAAATAACCTGTTGTTATTTTCTGCGTTCATACATACATAATCATTTTAGTAATTTGTAATTTGTAATAATTGTAATAAACATATATTTTGCTAACATTGCACAAAAAGCCACGCACAACTCTCACCACTAGATAATTTCTACTGTGATAATTTCTCACCTGCAGGGGGCTAGTGCGACGGTCCGCTTGTGAGCCATGCGCACACCGCTCCCAATATGCAATAAGCAAAAATGCAGCTTTGAGAAACCTTTAATGACTAAAAGCAGGGTGAAATCGGCTAATCATTGCATCCCTGTTAATGAGTGCATTGTACAAAAGGCCTTTTCTATAAACATATCCAAATGTTTTCAGCTGCTCGCACCACTTGCTTAATGTCAGGTGACTCACTCTCTGCGCAGCCTTTACCTGCAGCTTTTGCTGTATTGAACAGACGCACACCACTTCGTAAATACAGTGACTGTTTTTCGACTAAACTAAATTTATTTCTGATGTCTTGGTCACACTATTTGGAGGGCCAGAACAAATTGCCTCGGGGGCCTGGTTCGGCCCGCGGGCCACCAATTGAATAGCCCTGCCCTAGACCAAAAACCTGCCACAACCCCATAAAACAAAGGTCCAATCCCAATTCTACCCCTTAGCCCTTCCCTTTACCCCTACCTCTCACTTTACTAATTAAATATTTCATTTTAGTATATTTACAGTAGGACATTTACTAAATGTCTTCATGGAACATGCACTTAACTTAATATTCTAGTAATTTTGAACACATTTCATACTGTCAATTTAGTTGTATTTTTGTCTTAAACAATTCAGTGTTATCTCCAGCCAACACTGTAGTGGTAAATCCATTGATCTATTGTATTGTAAATCCATTGATTTTGAACAATCTTGTTGACTGAATTATTCAATAACTCATGAAAGATGATTTCACAATAGTTTTGAGGTAAAATCTAATTTTTGTTGTTTGCATGTGCACAAAGCTCCAATGCCTTTATTAGCATTTGTAAAAATATAGTTCTACTATTTGTGCACTCTTTTGTCCACAAATCAGTGCCTAATTCTTGATATTTAGCTCCAAACAGTTAATTGTATGACATGAAAATAAAAAATTACTCTGAACTATTTTAACAACACAATGATTGTATTGTAAGTATTGTTATGATAATGTCTGTCTTTCTTCATAAACAGAGATTTTCAAGTTTGTCCTTTTTGGGCACCCCATCTACTGTTTAGACTGAAAAAATGTATGCAAGCTGATGTTTACCTCTCACCAGCCGGCAGTCATCGGACCCTGCCTCATTAAACTGTGTTTGTGTGTTTATTAGATGGCATTCCACAGGCCACTCTCCCTCCTCTTTCATTCATCCTCCCCTTATTTCTGCCCATCCAGTGGAATCTTTCTAATCATCATGTCGCCTGTTCTCCTTTCAACAATCTTTTCAGTGGAGTTAATGTGCTGTGTATGAGAGGCCGCTGCTCCCTTGATTATCATGGTCAATGACATTACAGCATTATGAGTAGTTTCAAGGGCATGGAGAAATGAAAAAAGAGATAAAGAAAGAGCTAAGAGGCAAATAATTATGGAATGAAGAAAATGTGCTTTCTAGAAGAGAGAAAATTAATTGTTTGAACGGGTTAATTCCCTTGGGAGCCACTACAGTGAATTCCTTATTAAATGTAATTAAATATATTCTGAGGCTGTGAGATTGTTGCTTTCTTCGCAAGGTTACTCTACATTATTTGGGGTATAATTGCAGCCTTTTCTATATTAAGAATCAACTTGTGGAACTTAGAAAATAGATAGTAAACATCAGACATTCAATTACTATGGGTCTCAGAGGAATTTTAAACATACAAAACAAAACAAAACCAATTAACAAAAAAATTATAATTAAAAAATAGTTTTTTTATACATTGCACCACCATACAGTACATAAAAACCCACACAGTTTTTTTTCCCACTGACATATAAACAAATAAAAACAATGCATGGAAATTTGTATTAGAGATGTCAAGAAATGAGATGATGTAATATTTTAAGCTTTTATTTAAAAAGGCGGTAACACTTTATTTTGATGATCTATTTGAGTATTAGTAGACTGTCTGCTTAATATGTTGATACTGCTCCTTCAAAAGACATTTAACTGACTATAAGAAACTTTGAAAGTATACAGTATGTCAACTTACACTAACACTAACCTCAACCTAACAGTTTACTTATAATCTAATCAGAATTAGTTGGCATGTTGATGCCATGTAAGCTAAAATCAACAAATGGACCATCAAAATAAAGTGTGACCAAAAAGGCTGTCAATTTAACATGTTAATTAGATTAATTAGTTCTATAAAACAGGATTACAAGCAATGAGTTTAGGATTGAGTTTTTATCCTAAATAACCAACACAGGCTCATTTTGAAAACATATTCCTTATACATTTCTAGAGAGCACAAATTATGTAGCCAGAAGTAGTTATGGCCGCATTTCATCTTTAAAATGAACACTAAGTGATGGTATGACACTGCCGCCGGTTCTGTTTCTTTTCATGCTACCAGCTGACTGCTCACCTCCGTGTGGACAGCATTTCCCCTGTTACCAGTTTGATCAGTAACTTGCTGCGTACGTCGGTGGACTTGAGATTCAGAGAAGAGTTGATCAGGACGACAAGGTTCAAGTCCGACGAAAAACAGTTCCACAGACAGCAGGTAAAACTAAAACAAATGGCAAAAAATAAAATAAACAAGTAAATAACAGGGTGAGAATGTGGTAAGATTTGAAAAAGTGGTAAAAATCTGGTGACCGTGAGAACTTTTCCATTTCTGGATTGCTTTTGTAAACACTGTCAGTTGGGTTTAGGGAAGTGGTGGGTAGGAGGGTCGGTCAGTCTGTCAGTCAGTCAGTCAGTTGACAGCGGCCTTTGATGGATTTACCTAAGAACAACAGGCGAAAATATAACTTGTGAAAAAAATTTGAGATCTGAAAAAGCGCACAGAGCCGTGCAAAACATACCTTCTGGGACATATTTTGTGCTCTCCAGAAATGTATTCAGGGGTATGTATTAATAACGGGACTACATCACCAATCAGCACACAGTGGGCATTCAATGAAACAATCTGCACTTTGAACAAATCAAATGAATTAATGATTCAGTTGTCTATTTAAAACCATTTAATTAATTCCAAAATGAACCAATCAACCATTTAAACAAATCAAATAATTAAACACATTAGACATTACCTGCCACTAAATTGTAGTTTAATTTCATATTTAAAATGTGATTTCATTAAAATCAGTAAAACAGGGAGGTTTACCCAAAACTGATTATTCGGTTTTCATTTTAATAACCTTCCCAATTTAAACCTGTATAAACTTCTCTCCTTGGCAGAACATTGATAATATAGTGAAGCAAGTTGGCATCCAAATCAATAATTTGCTTGTGTTTAATGGTATGTTACTGTGTAAATATCACAAGTGAGTTTAAAGCATTCACAAACAAGAAAGATACTGTTTGTAGTTTTAACAAATAGATTTAGTGAAACTGTTTTCATATCACTCTATACATCAAAGAAAATCAATAGTAATTCTGCAGCATTACCACCAAAGATGTTACTGTTAGCGTCCTCGTGACCTCCAGCTGTCAGTGTGAAGGAGGACTTTACAGGAGTAGTAAAATTATACACAAACAGTGAGATTGATTTAAGCTTTCTGAAGAGCAATAAAGACATCACGTCTAGTGTAAACCCACAAAGATGTTTTTTCCTTGGTAACCATAAGCCTCCTCTCACAATGGATAAAATATTTAGACAGTGTTTCATAAACACCAGAGCTGGACTGAGTGATGACAGCTTAGTAATAGTGAGCAGATTTCATGGATACCAAATCATGTTTAAGAAGGAACATCTCATTCTACTTAACATATGAACTAGTTTAAGGACATTTCAGTTGTTTTACAAAACTAAACTAAACTTCAAACTGATTTTCCTTTGATTTCTTATTTTAAGGTGAAGGAGAAAATCAAATATCATAACATAACATAACATAGCATGGCATAGCATAGCATAGGATGACATGACATGACATAACATAGCTTTCCTTTGTGGGGTGATGGCAAAAACATGAATTAATTCATTTTCCTTCAGCTTAGTCCCTTCCATTCATCAGGGTTCACAACAGCAGAATGAACCGCCAACTTATCCAAACTAAACTAAAAAAACAAAAAACAAAAAACACACAACAAAACAAAACTAAATTAAAAACTAAACTAAAAACTAAACAAAACAAAACTAAACTAAACTAAACTAAACTAAACTAAACTAAACTAAAAACAAAACAAAAAACAAAGCAAAATTAAACTAAACTAAAAACTAAACTAAAAGTAAAAATAAAAACCTCAACTAAACTAAAAACAAAACTAAACTAAACTAAATAATAATAATAAAAAAACTAAACTAAACTAAATTAAACTAAACTAAAAAAAAAAAACACAATTTAAAACTAAACTAAAAACAACTAAACTAAACTAAATTAAAAACACAACTAAAAACTAAACTAAACTGAAAACAATACTCAACTAAACTAAACTAAAAACAAAACTAAAAACAAAACAAAATAAACTAGCAAAAACACCAACATTTTTTTTCTACGCTATTACAGTTTTTCTTGATTGCTTTGACCCACATAAAGAAACTAGGGTCCACTTGGCTTTCATCATCATTATTCCAGCAGAGCAGAACACGTTTTTTTGCAAATGTGTGAATCTTTTTACTGTTTTTTGCTTTACATGTATTTTCTATATTGTTTATAGTATTTCAGTTTTCAACCACAGTTTAATTTTCTTGTCGGCTTAGTCCCTTTATTAATCAGGGGTCGCCACAGCGGAATGAACCGCCAACTTATCTAGCAGGTTTTTACGCAGTGGATGCCCTTCCAGCCGCAACCCATCTCTGGGAAATCAACCACAATTTGGAAAAATAATTGTCATGAATTCAATAAAAATCAAATCAAATTATTTCTTATTCTCAATCCAATTCTTTGCAGAAAGGCACATTTGACAGCCTACTGTATATACTGTAGAAAGACAACAAATAGCACTGGCAATAGGCTACAATGACAAGAAATCATGCACTGATTTACACCGAGTTCTGTATTTTGTTGTCTATTGTTTAATGATTTATTGAAAAAGCTCAAATATCTGTGTGCAAGTTGTGTTGTTTGAAGGCAAAATTAGCTTTTTAGAGCATATTCTAAAGGGCAACACGGTAGCTCAGTGGTTAGCACTGTCGCCTCACAGCAAGAAGGATGCTTGTTTGAGTCCCAGCTGGGTCAGTTGGCATTTTGTGGTGTTCCAGTTTTCCCCACAATCCAAAGACATGTGCTACAGGTGAATTGAATATGCATGTTTCCCAGTACTGGGTTGCAGCTGGAAGGGCATCTGCTGTGTAAAACATATGCTGGATAAGTTGGCAGTTCATGGTAACCTCTGATAAATAAATGAACTAAGCCGATGGCAAATAAATGAATGAATGAATGAATATTTTTAATGTTTGGGACACAAAGTCTTTTGCAATTTTGACCGTTTACTTCATTCCTGAATGAATCAGCTATTTGAACAAATCAAATAAACTGATTCAATTAAACTCATTAGACATTAACTGCCCCAAATTGTAGCTTTAATTTTATATTTAGAATATTATTTTATTAAAATCAAAACTGAATATTTTACAAACAAAGTGTTTAATTTTGACCATGAGTGCCAATGCTTTGGTCTGTGTGTAACGGTTTTGAAAACGTGGCGTTTCAGTTGACAGCTGCATCAAAGCAATCAAGAAAAACCGTATTACCCCTCAATAAAAAAGACTGATATTTGTTGAGCAAGGCCAGGGAAGGGAGAGGAAGTGTGAGTGCAAAGTTCTCATTGGTAATCTGGGAAGACGAATGGTCCCTTTCCTGCTGCCCTGCATCTATTAAGCTGCCTGGAACTCTGCTGGGCTTTAGACAGGCCAGAGTGAATTATGAGCCATGACCAACACAATTCACAATGAGACGGAGCAATAACTTCACTTCACCGTCACAATGTGTGTGCGTCAGTTGACCATGCCTTTCTACCCTTTCATTTTCTTTGCCTTTTTTGTTCCAACTTGTCTTACGTCACTTCATATACTTCAGTCCCATTCTCTTCTCACTTCTGTTGTGCTACCTATGATCCTCCATTTCTTCTTTCAATTCTGTGGTCGGTTTAAGTGTGAGCTGCATCTTAACGTTGAAACTGCCACATGGAATTTATATGAGAATACACCTATATCTATGTTTAGCTTATTCAAAAAAAACCTTTGTACTTTCTTTTACAGTACAGTACATGCATTGTATGTAATTTACTCAACAGCTAAGCTTTGTGACAGAACACTAGACCTAAACAGTTTTTCTTTTCTTTTATTTTGGTCACACTTTTCTATTGATTTCAATTCAATGGATGAGCAGAGAGATCACTCTCTTGTGAAACATTTGAGATGCTTTATATAACTGAATCACACCACATCCCTGGATCACTCGCTCTGTGTCTTCTACTACACTAGCATCAGTGGGCTGCTCTTTGCAAGCCTGCCTTTGTCTGGTCCTCAAGGAAGTTTCACCGCATTTGTGGAGTGGGTGTTGAAGAATGATGGATCACACTTCTCCATCTGCCTTGTCAAGGAAAACCTCTCCAATCCAATCCCACTCTCAAAACAGAGTCCAGCCAGCCAACAACTTACTGTACAACAAGGAACAATCAACAAATCTCAATGCAGATAGACAGCCTAAGTCTGACCAAGCTTGCCTTCACCCAGAGCCAGAGCCTCAACTGATTTCTGACCAAGTGTGTGAACCGGCACCACTGTACAGTGCCATGCTGTGGAATTCAATGACATAGATGATGGGCAATCCCAAGTCTCCTTCACCTCATTAATCGACTGACTTAGAATGTACACACTCAGAAATAATAGTACAAAATCTGTCACTGTGGTGGTATATAAAATGTAAACATTTGTATCATAAAGTAGACATCAGCACCTTTAGGATATACTTTTGTACCTTTACGCCTAGTTCACACTACAGGATTTTAAGCCCAATTTGAAAGTTAACAAGCTCACCGACAGATCGGGCTGTGATCGGGAAGAAATCTCAGGGTACATGGCGCTAGGCCGTCTTTATGTGTGAACTACTGAACAACGCATCAAAGAGGCTCGTTGAAGCGTCACCGACACCTTGCAGAAGGAAATCCAATATGTAGCATGCTGAATATTGCAGAGCAGTTGGCCGACTTGACCCCACGTGCGGTCAGATGTAGTGACGAGCTGCAGCCAATGAGAGAGCATATCAGCTGAACGCCTGTGTGCTTAGGTGCTCAACAGAATTGTTTGTGATTGGGAAGAATGGCCATCGATGCACTTACTTCATTCTGAGTTAACACAGACACAAGAGCAGGCTATATTAACAGTGGAGCTAGAATTCTGTAACTATTAGAATTATCAAACTGGTCATTCTGACCGTTCTCATATAAAACATTGTCGAGCCATATTTACATTCAAATCTTCTATTGAGATATTAAAATTAAGCTCTGAATGTCTGGCATCATATTTCATGACCCCATTACCCTAAAAATATTATCTTTTTTTGTAATACAGCCTATAAATATGTAGTTAAGAGACCAGAACATGCAAAGGTCTGGGCCTCGCTTTCATTTTCACTTTCAAACAGGAGCTATTTCCCGGCACAGAATATGCAGTTTTGAAAGATATATCTGAAGTAAATTTATGTTTTTGCTATAAAAAATTTGTTTATGTTAGCAGGAAGTTGCTAGGCAAAAAAATGCACAAATATTTAATAAGTCACAGTGAAAAGTAGCAGACATGCATGCAGTCATTTTAACAAATTTGATGATCAAAGGTAGAAATGCTCAGTTCTTTACTATTTTGTAATTAAAAAAAATAACAATGTTAGAAAGAAATACAGATATTTAGGAAACGTCATGGTGTAGATATGTTAGTTTTATTTAGAAGAGTTATTAAATTACAAAAATTAAAAACTTTTAAATAAAAAAAATATCTATCCACTCGAGCCTTGCAGATGAGCGATTAATCCACTGATGCATCAGCTGATTGACGATGTTTTTAAAAGCGTCCTTGAAAGCTTGAGACACTGTTAGTGATGTAACCAGCAAACAAGCAGCCAATAGTGTTCGGTTTTTTTGACGACTCCTCCCTCAACATTTTATTAGCTGTGGTTTGGTAGCTGGACTGAGCTGTTGGGGAACTAGTTGTTGTCAGATCTTGTAGTGTGTGACCCCCCTCTTGTGGATCAATTTACGTAGTGTCGCGTAGTATGAACACCACAGCGCAGCACAGCTATCTGCCGATGTTTAAAATGTAGTGTGAACTAGGCCGTTTACACAGAATTAGTTTTTTTTTCTCTCCAATTTGCAGCTTTTGTATTGTTTCTTAATGTAAATACGTACTTGATGACCATTACGATTGTGTCTTGCACATTTTGAAGCACTGTGCACATAAGTGTTTTTTAAAGACGGCATGTGAAGTTAAAAGATCGTCAACTTTTACACACAGTGCAGTTCCACAGCAGTGTACTAATCAGAAATGCTTGGAGGCAGGGCAAGCATTGTAAGCTTCTGTTTAAAGGCACTCATTGGCTGTGTCGTACTTTATGCTGGGATTGTATTTTTATTTTATTTTTTATTTGTTTGCATTCTGAACCATTATGTCTCGCATTTTTAAAAGCAAAGACGTTTGATGTGAATGAGCCTTATAATGCAGCACTCATGAGCCCTGTACAGTATGCAGATCTTCAACAGACATAAGATGTCAACATACTGTAATGGTCAAACAATTCCTTCAATCACATGTTTACATTGAACAACAATAGAAAAGTAGCACATTGGAAAGGAAAATCACGTTCTGTGTGAACCGCCCCTATTGGTGTATTCACACCTACCTTCTTAGGTTTGATTGTAAAGAACTCAATTTCTTAACCTTACTAAAAGGAACCATAACAGTTTGTTTGTAACCAAGACCATCTTTTCAGCTGGAATTTTGTCCGTTTGTTTGGTGCATTCTTGGTCAAAAAATCGGCATTAAGTTTGCATGTACACTGAAGTGTTTTTGAGCTGCAAAAATGGCAATTAAGCATTTTTGAAATTTATTTCTGTTTTTGTCAATGGACGCTCCACATTTTGCTGCCTATTTGTCCAGCTTTTGGAGTAAACCTGCTGATATTAGCTCTACTGCACGGCTGTACTGTGCATTATGGGATAAGGCAAAGTTTGTTGAAAGTGCTTTACTAAAATTACCCCATGGCAGCTCACAGACAAACACCTAAAGTGTCCATGTGCCTTTGTTCCTCCATCCCTAGACTGTAGCCTAAGCCACCATCCTGGCTGCTCTACGGGTCATCGTCTAGCTTCTGTTTATTAAACATTTAGACATTATAACTTTTAATTCTGAATTAGTTTTCTGTCTTTATCTTAACATCTCGTTTTTCTTTAAATCTAAAGAAATATACAGTATCAGATTCATATTATATGTATTTATATTTTCATATTTAATTAGTTAATTTATTATCTTCATGTCTGTGTGTTAACTTTCTCTTTATTTTCTAGCATAAGAGTAATGTCTGATACGCATGTCTCTAATCCCTCCTGACTGTGTAACTGTGGTCCTTGTCGTGGCCTCGCTCTTGTAACACAGGACTTAACACATCTCACTGCTGCATTGTCTCCAGAGAATTGATAAATGGGCCATTTTCACTTGCCACTGTTGCTCGGGGCAACACATTGTTAATATCAACAATTTCCTAATGACATGAGGTCATGGCCGTGTCCACAGGAACATGCAGCACGCCAGACTGATGACCCGTCATGTCCTCACATGCTTTATTTTTGTCTTTGCCTTCACACTTATCCGTTTCTCAATTACCACGTTTCTGCTCATTGGTTGCTATTAAAATAATATCACTCACCCACACTCTTTTCTTAATAGAAAAATTTTAATGCAGTGGCTGTTTAGACTAGTGTAATTAAAATACTGATCATTATAAGGCTTTAGTTTTTTCCACAAATGGCTTTCACATTAAACAGATTAAAACAGTCATTATTAACAAGACGGGTTAATTTTTTATATAACAGAGGGCTACAGTACTTCCATTAGTCTCGCTGACACAATTGTGCTTTAACCTTTCTAAACGCTTCACACAATTACAGGGAAATCATTGTCTGAGACTTAAAAGCAAATGTACTAATTACAGTACTTCATTACAATACAGGTGAATGAAAATCCCTGCATTTTTATTGTTAAAACAAGATACTGCTGGTGAATAGGTAACAAAAATGAACAACGGATGAATATTTAACACCGTACTTATCTAATTGGTTGATTACATAAAAAATGGCAGTTTTGTATTAGATGTTTTCGAAGTATAATTTATTTGTTATGTTCAAAAATGTAAATGGGAATTATTTAATGAAATATGTATGATGGCAGAGAGAGCTTAATGTGCTGCAATTTAAGAAAACAAAAAAAGACAGCAAATTTAGAAAAGATCTTCATCTGTTTGACAGCAGTGCTGTAAATCCTTACAAAGCAACCACATTTTTTTTTTTTTGAAAATTGCACTGCATTTTCTCACTGCATAAACAGAACGCACTGTATTTTTTTCACAAAGCAAATAATTTATGAAAACGTGTTGCATTTTCTCACAACACTTTCAAATAGCGCGGAACACAATGAAAATTTTCAAGGGGTCCCTAAAATGTGACAATGTGACCGGCTATGGAGTGGAGGAACTATGACATCAATTTGTAAGCCAAAACCCAGAAGCAAATTGGCATTTTAGCAGTTCCGGTTCCCTCTTCCCAAAGTCAAAATGTTTTTTTTTTTTATGGGATTTCAGTTATATCGCTTAAATAAGGTTCGTGGCTAACACAAACTCCAGATACATTCACGCAGCTCGCTTATCTTGGGAATTTGGATTTGCCTGTTATTTAGGTTTTTCATGAATAGTATTTTATAGTTTGTAGTATTTTTCTAATTGGAAATTCATATTGTGTGGAATTAATTCCTTCACTTGTAAAGACTGTCGAGACAGATTCATTTGTTGATCATTTATTTTAATTAAACGATATTATGAAGATACTGCAGAGCAGCCTGTCTCTGTCCTGCTCTCAGTAATGTAAATGTCTGAATAAATCTATAAAATTACTTACATATTAACTCTCATTTTAATGTGATTAAGTGATTTTTCGCCCTTTTTTCATTCTTCTGAACACATGTCATTTAACTCTGTCATAATACACTCCTCCTTAAAATTTATAGCATATGTGACTGTTTGGGCTCATTTTTGTCATCTGTTACTAAGGTAAGCAGGCTGTGTGCACGCAAGAGATACACTTATTTAAAGTCCTATGATAATACTGTTGGCACATTTATACATACAGTTTTAAAACTTTTACAACAACCTTGCGTTTGCATTTAAAATCTAAAAGTGCTCAAAGTTTTATTTTCGTGTGAGAATTATCCGGCTGGACAAAACGTGTAAGTGTAATAAACAGTGTTTGAACACTATTTGCAATCTCCAAAAAGCCTATGGGAAAATCCTATAGGATTTTTATTGAGGGAACCAGTTTTATGCAAGCAGCCGATCAGCCTACAGGGTGACATCATAGTTCCTCCACTCTGTTTAGGTTATGGTTATTTAGGCAATCATAATGTTAAACAAACAAAAACTCACATTTCAAAGATCACCTACAACTCCACTGAGCAATAGTCATGGCACACCGGTGTCCATTACGTTTTTGGGTCCCCTTAAAACATCTCTGTTGTGTTTTGTTGCTTTTGCAAGTGTTGTGAAAAAATGCAGCACGTTTTTGTTATTTGTTTGCGCTATAAAAAAATGCAGTACGTTTTTTATCAATTTTTTTTTGCATTGTGTGAAAATGCAGCATACTTTTTTAATGTGTATGCTTGCTGTCAAACAGATGAAAATCTTTTCTTATTTTGCTTGCGTATTTTGTAATTGCAGTATGTTAAATACCATAAATGTGTGCTAATTTTCAGAAAATCTTCTGACGTAACTTGATAAAATCCAACAAGCCAAAAATAAAAAAAGTATTTTGGATTTTTTCTTGATATTAGTCTAAAAACCTGCCCTCCTTAATGAAAAATGTGCTAATTATCACACACTTCTAACACAAAAATAAATGCAAACTATCAGGTATAAAGAAAAGTTTATTTAGTAACTAATTTCGAGAGGATCCCGTGCTCATGATTGCTTGCAGCAATCAATTTATGATTCACTAATTAGACAATTCCTAAGCCACTATAAATACCCTAAGTTCCACAACAGCCATATTTGTTTTGAAGAATCCCCCTTCCACCCTTACTCCTCCTCCTTTCCTAGATGGGTGGCACGGTGGCACAGTGGTTAGCACTGTTGCTTCACAGCAAGAACGTCTCTGGTTCTAGTCTTTACCAAGCCAGCCGACGTTTCTTTGCGGAGTTTACACGTTCTCCCCATGCTAACGTGGGTTTCCCCCAGGTTCCCCAGTGTCCTCCCACCATCCAAAAACATGCAACATAAGTTAATTGACTAATCCAAATCGGCATCATAGAAATGCTACTAGTAAGTAGTTATCTCTTAAGAGCAATCACTATCTGTTGATTAGCTACTACAGCAGGGGAATTCTCAAGATCTACCTGAGCTCAAACTCCCCTCTTGCCTTACAAACGGGAGGGAAATAATTGTTTAATTTTTTTGAAACTTTAGAGTTAAAGGTTTTAATAGATTTTATATTCTCTTTTTATCACTGCATAATTCTGAAGATACTCAGAAAAGTAACATAAAAAGCACATATTCATGATTGTTGTGCACAATAAAAAAATTCTATATTATGGCCTATAATGTATGAACATAATCCTCTGTAAAAACCTTCAGAATAAAGATATGAAAATAATGATGTGGCACTTAACAGTAAGTACTGCTTGGAGTTTTCAGAAAATGGCCTTGCAAATAAAATCTACAAACATAACTTGACAAAACAAACAACAAAAATAATTTTTAAAAGTATTTTTGATGTTTTCTTTAAATTAAACTAAAAACTTCAGTTTATGTTCCAATTGTACTGTATTTAAGCCAGAGAATAACTATCTTTACAAGTCTATTAAAATTCATCCTGACCTTTTCAGTAGAATATCTTTATTTTCCTCTTCTTTTATAACACTCTTTCAGTCAGTGTTGTCAGCCAGGGATCCATTGATCTCAATGAAGTCTGCAAAGAAGCTTAATGGCCATAGTAATCACATTAATTCTCTTATTCATATGGATAGTGATGGCCAATTAGAAAAACAAGCATGCTCAGTTCAATCCTCCTGATGTTTTTCTTGTCTATTATAACTATTAGATTCATTCTAGTGCAATACATTTTCCACAACTCTTTCCACTGATCAAGAATAAGTATAAGCAAGCGAAAGAGCTGAGATGATAAAAAAAAATCTGTGCGAGTCTGTGTCATCCCAACGAGGAGCTTTAATTAGATTTGACAGCAATTATCCAAATGCCAGCACCTCCTCTGCCAGTCTGTGGCCCTTTACACCCCCCGTCCCTGGTGTGGGGCCCAAGTAATGGGGGCACTACTGTGAGGCTAAGGTCAATTATTGGCTAATTAGTAGGTGGACTGTGTCACGCAGGAACGCAAATGTTCACAAAACGCTCTCTAGGGTCAATGTAATCCCTGCACTGTCAAAATTTGAATGCAGAAAAAAAGTGTGGGAAAATTCTATTTTAGGTTACAGTATCAAGTGTTAGAAAGACAAAACTGTTATTTTCTGTTGTGTTTTACATGTAATCAAAAGCATGTTTGACTATTGTGCTTGAATCTTGGACATCTCTACACAGCTGCTTGTGTCTCTGGTTTTTATTGTTATTGTTCCAAAAAAAACATTCGCAACCTGCATCACAAGCTTGTACATTTCAAACTACACCTCTGTACACCCTGTAGTTAGAATCATAGTGTTCTTCAGTTTTTCGTTCTTCAAGTGGAAGATTACCAACAATTCGGTCCATGACTGTACATGTTTTGTTTAATTTTTGTTTATTTATTTTTTTGTCTTCCATCGATTCCTATGGTTTCCAATGTGTTGAGTGATATTAGTTCTGCTGGGTGCAAAGGAGTGTCTTTATTCTGATTTTCTGAGTTTTTTTTTTCTTGTCATGTGAAAAGCTTATGAAAGAAAGTACAAAATACATTTAGTTTTCACCAGTTTAACATTCATGCTTAAAGGTTTAGTTCACCCAGAAACTAAAATTATATAGTTCAAAACTCCTGGAACCTTTGTTCATCCTCACTTTAGATTAGGTCACAAAACTGCATGAAGTGGAGTTAATAAAGCATTTATTAACATATATAGTAACCATTAATATATGCCTGAATAATAAGACATATAAATGTTGATTTTATTAGTTTATTAATAATTTACTAACTCATTCTGAATGATCCTAAAAACCCTCAACTACTCTTAAATACAAACAGTTTGTAAATAATTCGATACTTAATTTAGTAATGAAAAATAAATTATTAACTAAGTATGAAAATACAATCATTAAACGCATTATATAGGTGCTTATAAGTCAAGAATGAAGCATTTGTAGCTGCAGTTATAAACGGCTTACTAACACTTATTAATGTAGAGTTAATGCTTAACAGATAATGAGTTCACTATTTGCTAATGCTTAATAAATGATTTATAGTGTGTAGTTATTATAAAGTGTTACCCTTTTTTTTTTCTTTTCGACCTGGTTGTGGTAGTACTCAGACGACACGTCAAACAGACATGGCTGCTCCTGCCAAATTTCCAATAGTTTTTCCTCCATTTCTTGGGTCCAAATAAACTGAAAATGAGCGCTTTTAACTTCTCCCCCAACCTCCCACTGGCCTGCAGGTACCCATACTAGTGAATGCTGCTCTCTCATTGGCTGTAGGTGATCGCTGATGTTATTTTCAGTCAGAATACATTTCGCACAGCATGATTTGAATCGCCGACAGGTCCAGATATTTAGCACGCCAAATATCTCACAGGTGTCTACGACTCATCGGCGATTCTGTCATATCGCGTCTTTGATAGTTTTTGATAGTTTGATAGTTGTGATTGTCACTCACGTGAACGAGCACCGATTTGCCTGTGATTTCAGGCATTTGTTGGCGATTTCTCAAAACCTGTTGGCGAGTCAAAATCAGAGCTGAAATCATGCAGTCTGAACTCGGCATAAGTGAAAGATCCAGAAGGGCATCCTGCTGATTTGTTTCAGAATGGTACTTTTTGTCAGACGGCTCACTGGTCAGGTATACATCTGCGCTTAAATATCAAGGTGAAAGTTATCATAGCTTACATAGAATAAACTTAACTCCCAACTCAACTTTATGACTAGATTAACAGCGATATTTTTTTATCGCGCAATAAGAGTCTCGCGTTAGCGCAGCACGTTAAAGCCGATAACAATCCACCACTAGTAATTATTGACATAATTTTAATTATTGCACTGTAAAATGCTGGACTACCTCACGTTGTCCCAACACAAATTGATTAAGTTAACTTAATCGTTTTTACAAATTTAAGTAGATTGAGCATTAAACAATTGAGTTGTCCCAAAAAACGCAAAAGCATTGTGTTGATTCAATTCATTTTATATAAGTAAAGGTCATTTTTAAGTGTAATTGAGTTATTTCTTAACCACAATTTTTCCATGTAAATGTGCTACATGGCTGCAAAAATGCCTTTGGTGTACAGATTCTCTTGTCATCTTCGAGAAATACAACCCAGTCAACAGTCAATCACTACAGTGAAGACATACTCATCCTGCCCTCCTCTTGTTATGATAGTATATTTTATGATGCACACAAGTCTCTCTGCAGCCATGCCTGAGCTTGCCAAAACAACACTTGACAGTCAGCCAGCTGTCTGAAACCTTCATTTACATAGTATAGTATTCTTACACCAAGATTATATGTCACAACATTCTTCAACATTGAATTATGTAACAAGGATAACAGAACGGTGCAAGACAAACTGTCCTATTCACATTGCGACAAGGGCACCAATAGGGCAACTAATCCATATACAAACGAAAGAGGGTGTTCAAGGAACATCACCATGGCAACAACATGGAGAAAAAAAAGCTTGTGTGTTCACTATGCAGCATCTTCAGATGCTCAACATCTTTTGATTCATCTTAATGCTCTTACAAGCTGGCTGTAGCTTTGGAAATCCGCATATTTATAAAGGTTTATAATTTAACATTGAAATTGATTATCATTTCCCCTTGTATGCAAGGCAAATCTCATAGAGTTGATCCTCAGCACACAGGGAAATTACTTCCCAATGCTGTTAAGATGGAATGAATCTATTTCTCAGTATGTGAAACATCAGCAACATCTGTGAGTTCAGCAACAAATCTAATATATTACTGTTTTTGCCCCCTCAAATATGCTTTGACCTTTTTTTCTTCATAAGTTACACTCATGAATGAATTCTCAAAATCCTGGAGGGGAAATTGATTTCAAAGAACTGGATAATGACATCACAACAGAAGCAGACTGAAAAACAACTACAAAATGATGCATTTCTAATTAAACACTGCTTCTATACAATCTTCCAATAAACTTTCTAATAAACACATTGTTTTTATTGCCCGTGCAGGGCCCTAATACTGTACAAGAGAATAAAAAATAAGCACTAAATAGAGCAATAATTGGACATCTACTGTGGTTTCACTACAGGAAAAAAAATCTAATTTAGGAAATTAAAGTTGTCTTGGAAAACCTCAAGTGTATACCTATTATGACATATTTTCTGCGTGTTTTAGTGCACGTTAATGACAATCTATAAAAAAGGATCACGCCGAATGCTCTGTCTACTCCCATTGTGCATGTTTAATGTGCAGTTGCTGTGCATGTTGGAGAAAAAAGACCTCTGTTATTCAAAATAGCTCTGTACGCATTTCTCACGCTGACAGTATACAATTAGGACACAATTACAGTGATTATTCTGTGATAAAGGCTGCGATTTTGCCTGAGATTTCTACACACGGCACAATTCTTGCAATGCATCGTGAAGACAATTCACTATAACTATTAACATTTACAATGCTGCTTTAATCTTATTGCTATAGTGAAATTAAGAGATGTATCAATATTTTGGCTACTGAAATTTTTGTCGAAATGGTTTTAAAGGGCTGAAATCATTGACAGAAACAGTAATGTTTAATTAGCACTTCTACAGTTGTACAATGTGGCTCCAATGGCTGTTCAGTGTTTATTTCATTCACACAACGTGAATAACATGTCATTCATGCTTTTTACATTTTTATTTTTAGTTTAAATGATTATTATTAGCAATATTATTATTAGCAATCAGGAATTATAATAAATAAACAGTCATTACTCTGAATCAAACATAGTTTTCAGTTTCTTTACTAGTTATTATAGAACATGAAACACCCTAACGGAGTGAGAAGTAGTCTATTTAGTGAGCTGTCTGGTTGAATGCATTTACTGTCAACATTGCTAATTGTATATCGTTTTGTTTTTTGAGAGTGTTGTTGTATTTTGCACTGTCCGGAGCCTGCACCTAGGCTTTTCACTCATCATAGCACACGTGCTGCTGATAATGTGACAGTAAAAGGGATTTGATTTGAATTAGCAAAAAAGGTATGTTGACCTCGAAAACAATATATGCCATGAAGTTATATTTATTTCGAGCAAAACATAAAAAAATGTCCACATGTCTTTAGTTGGAAAATAACTTGAACATTCATTAATTCATTAATGTTTTTTTGGCTCAGTCCCTTCATTTATTAGGGGTCGCCACAGCAAAATGAACCACCAACTAATCCAGCAGATGTTTTACGCAGCGGATGCGCTTTCTAGACGCAACACATACACTATGGCCAATTCAGCTTATCTCTGTCTTTGGACTGTGGGGGAAACTGGAGCAACCGGAGGAAACCCACCCAAACACGGGGAGAACATGCAAACTCCACACAGAAATGCCAACGGACCCAGCTGGGGCTCAAACCAGCAACCATCTTGCTGTGAGGTGATCATTCTACCCACTGCACCACCGTGACACCCAAACTTGAACATATATATATTTTTTAAATGTACACAGTGCATTAAATATGTATTATTTTTAAACTAAACTGTTAGTAATTTCTTCATTTTTCAATGTATGTTTAAATAAATCTACCTTACTGTAAATCACAACATTAGTAATTGTTTATTGTTTGAATTGCACTGAAAATTTTAGAGAAACATTTTAAGGGGAACACTTTTATTATTGACATTGACGTAAAGTTGACAAAAAGGTTTTATGAGAAATGTATATTTTTTTAACTTTTTTAAATAATAATAATTATTATTATTAGTAGTATGATTAATAATAATAATAATAATAATAATAATAATAATAATAATAATAATAACAGAGTGACACAGTGTCTCAGTGGTTAGCACTTTTGCCTCTTAGCAAGAAGGGTGCTGGTTTAAGTCTCAGCGGGGTCAGTTGGCATTTCTGTATGGAATTTGCATGTTCTCTTCATGTTGGTGTGGGTTTTCCTCCGGGTGCTCCAGGTTCCCCCATAGTCCAAAGACATGTGCTATAGGTGAATTGAATAAACTAAATTGGTGTGTGAGGGTGTGCATATAAGAGTGTATGGGTGTTTTCCATAACTAGGTTGCAGCTGAAAGGGCATCCGCTGTGTAAAATATGCTGGATAAGTTGGTGGTTCATTACGGTGTGGCGACCCTTAATGGATAAGAGGATTAAGCTGTAAGAAAATTAATGAATGAATGAATAAAAAAAGAAAACAGTTTAAAAACTGCAAAGAACTTGCATAATAAAAAGGAAAAACCTTATTTTTTTTCTCTTCATGACTAAACATAATTGTAGGCTGTAAAACATTTTAAAATGTGTTTTAAAAATACTTTCAACACTGTACAAGTGTGACATGATAATTAAAAAATGTAAAGTTCCGTCTATGAGGTCAATTTGTATTGACCTTGGTTAAAGGGTCAACTAAAAACTGATGCAGCCTTTTTGCTGATGGGACTTACCCAGACACACAAACACCACACATGCATCGCTCCCACCAATCCAATAACCCCCCCCCCCCCCCCCCCCCCAACACTGTACAAGTGTGACATGATAATTAAAAAATGTAAAGTTCCGTCTATGAGGTCAATTTGTATTGACCTTGGTTAAAGGGTCAACTAAAAACTGATGCAGCCCCCCCCCCCCCACACACACACACACAAAACTTCATTAGTGAAGCCACTGTGACCTTTTCATGTGCAGTTTATGCATACTGTAAAAGTTTTTTTTTTTTTTTTTTTTTGCGAGGATGACAGAAATGTTTCCATCTGTATGTCTCCTTCTTTTCCTGCACTCTATCTCAACCCCTCATTCTGATTCAAATTCATCAGCCCCACAGAAAGCCTTACAAATACACTCTTCTTATATCATTTGTCCCTGGAATAAAAACAAATCATGGGGTGATGATCTTGGAGGGACGCCAGCACATATTTTGGATTTGGCAGATTGAACAATGCAGTTTTGACCCACCAGACCTCAGCCTGTCACAACAAATGCTGTTTAGAACAAGTGAGCTGCCATCGTTGTGTCTGATGAACTGCGATGCAGAAATCAAGTAGAAAACTGAACAAAGGAACAAGTGTCGCAGATGCCAATGTTACTTAAAAAAAGAAAACAACAATAAAAAAACACATTAAATGAGTAAGAAATGGTCTATTTAGTGAGTTGTCTGGTTGAATGCATTTTCTGTTTTTACAGGAAGATTCGAGATGAGGGTGAAAGGAATGACAAATGCGCGGTGTGGGGGGCGGGGTAGGGGGGGGGGTAAAAATAATCTATTAATGAGTAGCAAAAGCATTTTGTTTCTAATTTTCTGTACTGTACAATGTCTTGCAATGACCAACAAACATTGTACCTAAAGTAAAATACAGCAGTAAGAGAGAGGAATATAAGGTGGCATGTGTCAAAAAGTTTGATTGATGACCGCCACGCCCCTTTTAGGGCGGGGCTTCCGGTGTAAACCCCAGCCCCTTTCCGTTAATTAGATTCTTATCAGTTGAATTAAATTAATAATTCCGGTAATCAGATTCTTATCAGTTGAATTAAATTAATAATTCCGGTAATTAGATTCTTATCATATTAATTAAATTAATAATTCCGTTAATTAGATTCTTATCAATTGAATAAAATTAATAATTCCGTTATTATTACATTAAAATGAGATATTTTAATATTATGAAATAGATTTGTAATTAAATAAATAATATCAACCGTTATTAAATCTATATTATTTAATATTATACAGTATTATATTTTAATTATTGTAATAAATTCAATTATTATAATTATACAATATTATATTGTCATTATTGTTTTAAATTATATATTATGTTAATATATTATGTTAGAATTAATAAACTAAGGTATATGCACCGGTGTGTTGCCTTTGCTCTGTTATGGTCAGAACTGCGTGTCTGTGTATGTGTGTGTGTGTGCGTCTCTCCGGCTCGGGTGTGGGTGTGTCGAGAGGCTCTGGCTGTGCCTGTGCGTGTATGTGTGCGGGAAATTTGAACCGGTTGAAGTGTGCTTGAGAAAGATAAAAGACGTCTGATGACTTTTACAGCGTATGCGTGTATCTGATAAGCGAACATTATGACATCGGTTGTTAAATAAACGCAAACGTTCAGTCCGGCTCTTTCCGGTTGTTTAAGCGTGAGACTTTGTGTTTGTGCGTGCGTCTGTCTCTCTGATAGGACTGTGGGTGTGGGGAGTGGCTCTGGCTGTGTGTCTGTGTCTATCATGGTGTGTGAGTGATGATAAGGAAAACTTATCAATAGACAACACCACGTCAACTGTTTGTGAAAGATAGATTAATATCAGATATGGAACATATATCTGTATGTATGTGACTGTATGTGGTTGGTGTCTCCTACTAAATGCTATATGTTGTTAGGTAATTAGAAAGTGTGCTGATATTGCATATCTTTATGTTCACATGCATCCAAGTTAAACCAATAAATATTTTAAGACAGACAAAAGAGCATCAGTCATATCATTTTAATATATCAACGTTGGAACTATCAAATAAAAATATGTTTACAATAGTAATCCATTAAATAACAAATCTTAATCTGTATTGACGACAAATTGTCCTTGTAAAATAATTTAATCTAAAAATGTAATGTTTTAAACTGTTGGTTGAAAAACACAGATGTAAATTTAAGTCGTCTTTGTGATTAATGAAAAACTGAATGATTTTCTTTTGACTAACACATTTTCAATATATTTACAAGTATGTTCTGTAATTTATGGCACGCATTGTAGTATGAATAATCTAAAAAACTTAATGTTTTTCATCACTAGTGTAGATTTGAAAATAAACATAAAATATTTACTATAAGAACTTATCAGTCTTTAGACAGTGATATTTCTGTTTCAAAAAGTAAACAAAATGTATGTATTACTCGTAATTGTACAACTCACAATTCAAGCCATTTAACTTAGTTACGGAATTTTGGTATTTCATGATTTGGTATTTACTGATTTGAATGAATTAAAAATACTTGATATTATAAAGAAAAAATTGATTATTTCAAATATTAAACAAAAATATAAACAAACATTTATTTTCAGTTTTATCTAAAAAAAATTACAGCTCTGGCCCCCAGTTAACTTTAGTTAATTTTCTACAGAAAAAAAAAATTATTAGTTTAACTACTGGATCCTGCATTTATACAAAATATTTACGTAACAGTGACAAATCAAGTAAGTCCACAAATTTTTCAAAATTAGTCAAGTTTACAAGTAGTTCTTGAAAGTAGACTGAGCAAATGATGCTTTTCATTGACCATTAGATTTAGATGAATCAAGATTATTGACACTACCCAAATTTTGTAGTGAGGGTATGTTTCTTTAAACTGAATGTTTTTCATTGACATACACATTTTCAAATGAACAATCTAAAATCTAACTGAATGTTTTTCACTCAGAATATAAAACGTTATCATACGGACAAATGGTGTTTAAAATACTATTGATTAAACTTAACCAGAGTTTTGTTTTTACAAACAATAGCATTGAAATAATTCAAGCTTATGATTTTGCACTCTGTTGCACTTTTTCAACACAAAATGTAAGCTTTTTATGTATGTGCTAAAAATCCGTAATTTTGCGTCACTGTCAAAGTTTGTAGGTTGCAAAGCATACTTGCTTTTAAAACTGCCGGTTCACCAAATTTACTTAATGTTGTTCCCTTTCTTTTGGAGTTTTTAAGAACATCAATGTTTTATTTAAGGGAAAAAAAATGTGATGTTTTGAAATACAATGGTTACATCAATATGGTCCAATGAGAGTTAGGAATTTCTGGGTTTCCTAATATGGGGATAGTTTTAACCTCTAATGTGTCCCAAGTAACATTAATAACAACACTAAGCTACAGTTATTTGTATCGTAGTTGAATGCTACAAGCAATACTGTCAACAAAGCACATTAATATCCAACACATTTTAATTTAAGAATACTTTGCAGTAAACTTTAATGCTTTAGTAAGTTTATTTTATCAACCCCCGAATGCAGAATGTTTTTTGAAACATTTTAGTATATTTTACGACCACTGCCATCTCACCAAATGATTTGACCTAATTCAAGCAGCCATTTTCTGCTGCACTTTTTAACACAAAATGTCTTTGCAAACTTTTTGCATATCTGTTAAAAGTCTGTAATTTTACACAACTCTCATAGCATCTGTTATGAAGCATACAGTAAAAGTCGCAATAACCATTTCTACTGCCAATTGTCTTTTGTTGTCTTAATTCTTCATAATTTTTTTTTTCACGAGAACTATGAATCTACAAGACTAAATTTAATACTTGCCACTAAATCCGCATTAATATGTTTTTGCAACAGTGTCTAATGTACAGTGTATTGAAAATATTTTCTTTTCAACTGTCGTGAAAGTTTGAGTTGTAAATGTTTTGGATTTAAACCGGTGACACCCAACAATATTATGTATACCTTTTATTTATACACTTTTTCAAATGAATGAGAAATTACGAAATTGTACGTCAGTACTTCTAGATTTAAAACTAAATTGGGCAACAATTTTAAGGTTGTCTTTTTTCAAACTGACTACAAAACCGTTACACATGAGAAGTGTGTGTTATTGGGATGTCTTAAACGTCGACCAACTTTATTAAATGATCTGCAGTTTATACCTTTTTGCTTTAAACAAGTAACCAATCCTTGACACGCTATGCAACATTTTAAATTTTCTAAATATGTAAATATTCATTTGGCATAAATATAGGACTTTAATAAATTTTGACAATATTTCTATTATTTGTTTCACACCATCATGTTCAGCATCTAGCTCATTTTCTAACTATTTACAGTACAGGCATAGACACTTTTCAGAACAAGCAATAGGTCATTTATACCGCTAGACTTTGAATGCACCAATTAACACTTGGCCAATCTTGCGACTTTACTTTAAGTTAATATTTTTGTATGTAAACCTGATCCTGTAAATTTAATCCAAAATTTAAAAATGACTAGGTTGGGTAATGAAACGCCAAGCAGTTTATTTTTTCTTTAGAAATGCTTGTAGAATTGAAAATCTACTTAGTTACATTAAAACATTTTACTTGTTTAACACAAAATAATAAGTTCACTTAAGCTGAAAAACGTTTTATTTCAAGCACATATACACTGAATAGAGTCAAGAGCTGGTTAACGGAGCAGAATTAATGGCTGTAGATCAGCTCTACATGGGCCATGAATGTAATATAACAGATTATTTGTGTCTTCTACTAAATAGTATAGCTCATGAGGTGATTACAAAATGAAGTGCATATCTATATATTCACTGGCAATGGAATATGAGCTTATGTATGGTTGTTTGTTTATTTGTTTTTGTTCTACATAAGTAAATGTTTATTTAAAACTCATGATTATTCCACTTTATTTAAATGTAATGCAATAAATAAAATTATACAAATATTTGGATGCCTACTGTTTAGACTATTCTACATTAAAAATAGATGTTTTAATCTAAACTGGATAGTCTGAGTTGGTTATTAGAGTTTGATGGCTCAACACTAATAACCTTAATGATACATCATGAAGTTTTTAATTGTCAAATTGTTATGAAGTTAACAAACACTTAATATGAATTAAGCTACATATAAGTTTAAATAATATAAGTTAAACATTATTTTGGTAAATAACTAACATTATTTAACAGTTGTTTTCAATATATAAAAAAAACTAGACTTAATTATTTTTAGGTGTAACCATAAATAAAATTTTAAAAGTTTAAAATTATAATACGTTATTTGTTTAATCAACTCTTTATTGTTCACTATCATTTTATCTCTTTATCATATCACTATCACAACATGTTTATATATATAAACATGTTGTATTTAACATTATTAATACATATTGTATTTTAGAACAGGATCAATCATAATATTATCATACTTTTTGTCTATTAAAGTAAATTATACGTTTTACAATATTAACCCAGTAAATACCATATCTTAGGTTGTAATGACAACATTTTGGCTTATAGTTGTAACTTTTATTTTGAGACTTAGGCCTAACAAGAACAAGGTCTTAGGCCTAGGTCACGAGCCAACAACAATTCACTGTTTTGGTTCAGTAGCACTTAAAGAAACCCTCTAAGATGTATGAAACAACACATGACACTGACGATAAGAAAGCCATACATTTGGCAGTCGTGATAGGGAACATATTGCTATACCATCTTGCAAAGAGAGTAAAAAAAAAAACTTGAAATGCTTAAAAACAGCATGCTTGATGTTGACAATATTCTTTAATGCCTACTAAAAACTATTTATTAGAAGTTTAAAACCTTTTCAACTTCTACTCTAAACCTGAACATTCTAAGTTCAGCCTTTTCAAAACAAACTTATTTTAAATCAATGGGTATTATACATGATGTGATCCGACACAGGGTCATTAATTATTATCTTGCTTTACATTTCCTTAACTCAAGAGTCAAGCTACAAAATAATACATTTAAAACACTAAGTACTAAACCAAAGTCAGAAAACATATCCTCTTTTTCTAATAGACAAAACACTTTTTAAAATTATTCTACCTGAGCTGTTAATGTACTGTACGTTTATTTTTATTGAATCCATTACAAACTTTTTCTACAAATATACCAATCGGCTCTGTTGTGCGTAAGCATCTAATAATTTAAAGATCTTTTCTAAAAGAAATAAAAAATAGTTGTTCTTCTGATATTGTCAGAACATCCCTGCGGTTGCAGAGCAAATGCATTTACTTGAATTAGGGCTACACACTTTGTAAAGTCAATAAAATTAAAACGTATCAATTAAGCTGATAATTAATAAATATACATGAAACTTAATTTTCAAAATGTACATAACTTTATCCTTTAAAGTAATTCACGAGAACCCTGCCACTGTAAAATTTGTTTACAGCATATAAAAAAGAGACATACAGCTTCAATTCAAACTACATAAATTTGCTTATCTAATAGATCAACTTTTTTTTGTTTTTTTTTTTGTTTTTGTAACTGCTATGGTCTTTATTTACAATATTGCTGTTTTCAAAAAAACAATTATCATACTTTCATAGTAAAATCATAGTACATAGTAAAATCATGCTCGATGAATTTACCAAAATATGAACATATACAACTTTCCATGAACATGATTAAATTTTATTGTGACATTTTTAGACTGGTCTTTAATATAGTAACAAGATGTAAGGTACTCGAACAATGATAGGTGATTGCTGTACTTAAGGTCTACTTTTGTGATTTGTACCCTACTTGAGTACAATTAAAATTATTGTTTAGTTTTACTTCATTACTTTAAAAAATATAGTACTTTTTACAACTACCAATTTTATTTACAGTCAAAAAGCTTTGATTCTTTAGAATTCATGTCCCGTCACATCGAGCTCCACAATACTCATCAACCCCAGTAAGTCTGCTATCAATACACTTCTGTTAAGCTGTTAAGAAAACATACATTCAGTCTGTTACCTGCGTACACATCCACAAAATTTAAATTAGATGCTGCACTGTCATAAACTTAAACCTGAATTAAGTATATTTAAACTTATAAAAACAGAAATGGTTTAGTTATTTGTCATATGCTTGTTCATTGTTATACGTGCACAATGTTATTACAGTACGTGTTCTAAATATTTTTTTTACTCCT
Organism: Danio rerio; assembly: GCF_052040795.2. Taxonomy (NCBI): domain Eukaryota; kingdom Metazoa; phylum Chordata; class Actinopteri; order Cypriniformes; family Danionidae; genus Danio; species Danio rerio. Next base: position 35,314,970 of record NC_141026.1, on the reverse strand, counting down.
TTTGATTGATTGGATAATTCAACATACTGCATGCCCACATTATTTTTCATATAATGTTACAGACACAAGTATTAAGATAGATAATAAAATATTTTGAGTCGACTTAACTGAAATTAATTGGTGCGAAAAATCCTAAATTGTCAATGAACATGTCAAATGTCAAATTTTTATAAAAGATGGTAATCTTATAATTACACAAATATAATTGCTTACTGCAGTGAAAAAAATAATTAGATGAAAACACAAAAGTATACAGCTAGACAAAAGGCCTGTATACTTCAAAAGAGTCAACAATTATCTATCTTGAGATGCCATGTTTTGAAATTCTAAATTTGGTATATTTTAATTGTAACTAAATTGTACTACAGCATAATCTCTAGGGTATTTAATGTACTTTTATGTATAGAAGTATACTTTGACAATAAGTTCATTACATGTTTGATTAATGTTTGAAGCTAACATTATTTTTATTACAAATAAATTATGAAAATTTTAAAAACCCACAAGTAATCTAATATTGTACTTATTCTGTTAAAAATTGCTCAGTGGTTACTTCAGCTGTTTCCAAAACGGCCTCTACAAATAGCATGTCATGTTTTCAATAACAAACTATCCCTAGTGGTACATGCTATGTGCACTACTAGTTAACTAAGGCTATACTAGCAGTACTCTTGCAAGTGTACTTTCAAGATACTAGAGCACTATGGATACTACAGTTTATGATTAGAAATTAAATCGCTATACTGGTTGGACCTGTGCTCCAAGTGCTGTGTGCTCGATGCTTCAACACTTGGAGCACAGGTCCAACCAGTATAGCGATTTAATTTCTAATCATAAACTGTAGTATCCATAGTGCTCTAGTATCTTGAAAGTACACTTGCAAGAGTACTGCTAGTATAGCCTTAGTTAACTAGTAGTGCACATAGCATGTACCACTAGGGATAGTTTGTTATTGAAAACATGACATGCTATTTGTAGAGGCCGTTTTGGAAACAGCTGAAGTAACCACTGAGCAATTTTTAACAGAATAAGTACAATATTAGATTACTTGTGGGTTTTTAAAATTTTCATAATTTATTTGTAATAAAAATAATGTTAGCTTCAAACATTAATCAAACATGTAATGAACTTATTGTCAAAGTATACTTCTATACATAAAAGTACATTAAATACCCTAGAGATTATGCTGTAGTACAATTTAGTTACAATTAAAATATACCAAATTTAGAATTTCAAAACATGGCATCTCAAGATAGATAATTGTTGACTCTTTTGAAGTATACAGGCCTTTTGTCTAGCTGTATACTTTTGTGTTTTCATCTAATTATTTTTTTCACTGCAGTAAGCAATTATATTTGTGTAATTATAAGATTACCATCTTTTATAAAAATTTGACATTTGACATGTTCATTGACAATTTAGGATTTTTCGCACCAATTAATTTCAGTTAAGTCGAATCAAAATATTTTATTATCTATCTTAATACTTGTGTCTGTAACATTATATGAAAAATAATGTGGGCATGCAGTATGTTGAATTATCCAATCAATCAAAAGGAGTAAAAAAAATATTTAGAACACGTACTGTAATAACATTGTGCACGTATAACAATGAACAAGCATATGACAAATAACTAAACCATTTCTGTTTTTATAAGTTTAAATATACTTAATTCAGGTTTAAGTTTATGACAGTGCAGCATCTAATTTAAATTTTGTGGATGTGTACGCAGGTAACAGACTGAATGTATGTTTTCTTAACAGCTTAACAGAAGTGTATTGATAGCAGACTTACTGGGGTTGATGAGTATTGTGGAGCTCGATGTGACGGGACATGAATTCTAAAGAATCAAAGCTTTTTGACTGTAAATAAAATTGGTAGTTGTAAAAAGTACTATATTTTTTAAAGTAATGAAGTAAAACTAAACAATAATTTTAATTGTACTCAAGTAGGGTACAAATCACAAAAGTAGACCTTAAGTACAGCAATCACCTATCATTGTTCGAGTACCTTACATCTTGTTACTATATTAAAGACCAGTCTAAAAATGTCACAATAAAATTTAATCATGTTCATGGAAAGTTGTATATGTTCATATTTTGGTAAATTCATCGAGCATGATTTTACTATGTACTATGATTTTACTATGAAAGTATGATAATTGTTTTTTTGAAAACAGCAATATTGTAAATAAAGACCATAGCAGTTACAAAAACAAAAAAAAAAACAAAAAAAAGTTGATCTATTAGATAAGCAAATTTATGTAGTTTGAATTGAAGCTGTATGTCTCTTTTTTATATGCTGTAAACAAATTTTACAGTGGCAGGGTTCTCGTGAATTACTTTAAAGGATAAAGTTATGTACATTTTGAAAATTAAGTTTCATGTATATTTATTAATTATCAGCTTAATTGATACGTTTTAATTTTATTGACTTTACAAAGTGTGTAGCCCTAATTCAAGTAAATGCATTTGCTCTGCAACCGCAGGGATGTTCTGACAATATCAGAAGAACAACTATTTTTTATTTCTTTTAGAAAAGATCTTTAAATTATTAGATGCTTACGCACAACAGAGCCGATTGGTATATTTGTAGAAAAAGTTTGTAATGGATTCAATAAAAATAAACGTACAGTACATTAACAGCTCAGGTAGAATAATTTTAAAAAGTGTTTTGTCTATTAGAAAAAGAGGATATGTTTTCTGACTTTGGTTTAGTACTTAGTGTTTTAAATGTATTATTTTGTAGCTTGACTCTTGAGTTAAGGAAATGTAAAGCAAGATAATAATTAATGACCCTGTGTCGGATCACATCATGTATAATACCCATTGATTTAAAATAAGTTTGTTTTGAAAAGGCTGAACTTAGAATGTTCAGGTTTAGAGTAGAAGTTGAAAAGGTTTTAAACTTCTAATAAATAGTTTTTAGTAGGCATTAAAGAATATTGTCAACATCAAGCATGCTGTTTTTAAGCATTTCAAGTTTTTTTTTTTACTCTCTTTGCAAGATGGTATAGCAATATGTTCCCTATCACGACTGCCAAATGTATGGCTTTCTTATCGTCAGTGTCATGTGTTGTTTCATACATCTTAGAGGGTTTCTTTAAGTGCTACTGAACCAAAACAGTGAATTGTTGTTGGCTCGTGACCTAGGCCTAAGACCTTGTTCTTGTTAGGCCTAAGTCTCAAAATAAAAGTTACAACTATAAGCCAAAATGTTGTCATTACAACCTAAGATATGGTATTTACTGGGTTAATATTGTAAAACGTATAATTTACTTTAATAGACAAAAAGTATGATAATATTATGATTGATCCTGTTCTAAAATACAATATGTATTAATAATGTTAAATACAACATGTTTATATATATAAACATGTTGTGATAGTGATATGATAAAGAGATAAAATGATAGTGAACAATAAAGAGTTGATTAAACAAATAACGTATTATAATTTTAAACTTTTAAAATTTTATTTATGGTTACACCTAAAAATAATTAAGTCTAGTTTTTTTTATATATTGAAAACAACTGTTAAATAATGTTAGTTATTTACCAAAATAATGTTTAACTTATATTATTTAAACTTATATGTAGCTTAATTCATATTAAGTGTTTGTTAACTTCATAACAATTTGACAATTAAAAACTTCATGATGTATCATTAAGGTTATTAGTGTTGAGCCATCAAACTCTAATAACCAACTCAGACTATCCAGTTTAGATTAAAACATCTATTTTTAATGTAGAATAGTCTAAACAGTAGGCATCCAAATATTTGTATAATTTTATTTATTGCATTACATTTAAATAAAGTGGAATAATCATGAGTTTTAAATAAACATTTACTTATGTAGAACAAAAACAAATAAACAAACAACCATACATAAGCTCATATTCCATTGCCAGTGAATATATAGATATGCACTTCATTTTGTAATCACCTCATGAGCTATACTATTTAGTAGAAGACACAAATAATCTGTTATATTACATTCATGGCCCATGTAGAGCTGATCTACAGCCATTAATTCTGCTCCGTTAACCAGCTCTTGACTCTATTCAGTGTATATGTGCTTGAAATAAAACGTTTTTCAGCTTAAGTGAACTTATTATTTTGTGTTAAACAAGTAAAATGTTTTAATGTAACTAAGTAGATTTTCAATTCTACAAGCATTTCTAAAGAAAAAATAAACTGCTTGGCGTTTCATTACCCAACCTAGTCATTTTTAAATTTTGGATTAAATTTACAGGATCAGGTTTACATACAAAAATATTAACTTAAAGTAAAGTCGCAAGATTGGCCAAGTGTTAATTGGTGCATTCAAAGTCTAGCGGTATAAATGACCTATTGCTTGTTCTGAAAAGTGTCTATGCCTGTACTGTAAATAGTTAGAAAATGAGCTAGATGCTGAACATGATGGTGTGAAACAAATAATAGAAATATTGTCAAAATTTATTAAAGTCCTATATTTATGCCAAATGAATATTTACATATTTAGAAAATTTAAAATGTTGCATAGCGTGTCAAGGATTGGTTACTTGTTTAAAGCAAAAAGGTATAAACTGCAGATCATTTAATAAAGTTGGTCGACGTTTAAGACATCCCAATAACACACACTTCTCATGTGTAACGGTTTTGTAGTCAGTTTGAAAAAAGACAACCTTAAAATTGTTGCCCAATTTAGTTTTAAATCTAGAAGTACTGACGTACAATTTCGTAATTTCTCATTCATTTGAAAAAGTGTATAAATAAAAGGTATACATAATATTGTTGGGTGTCACCGGTTTAAATCCAAAACATTTACAACTCAAACTTTCACGACAGTTGAAAAGAAAATATTTTCAATACACTGTACATTAGACACTGTTGCAAAAACATATTAATGCGGATTTAGTGGCAAGTATTAAATTTAGTCTTGTAGATTCATAGTTCTCGTGAAAAAAAAAATTATGAAGAATTAAGACAACAAAAGACAATTGGCAGTAGAAATGGTTATTGCGACTTTTACTGTATGCTTCATAACAGATGCTATGAGAGTTGTGTAAAATTACAGACTTTTAACAGATATGCAAAAAGTTTGCAAAGACATTTTGTGTTAAAAAGTGCAGCAGAAAATGGCTGCTTGAATTAGGTCAAATCATTTGGTGAGATGGCAGTGGTCGTAAAATATACTAAAATGTTTCAAAAAACATTCTGCATTCGGGGGTTGATAAAATAAACTTACTAAAGCATTAAAGTTTACTGCAAAGTATTCTTAAATTAAAATGTGTTGGATATTAATGTGCTTTGTTGACAGTATTGCTTGTAGCATTCAACTACGATACAAATAACTGTAGCTTAGTGTTGTTATTAATGTTACTTGGGACACATTAGAGGTTAAAACTATCCCCATATTAGGAAACCCAGAAATTCCTAACTCTCATTGGACCATATTGATGTAACCATTGTATTTCAAAACATCACATTTTTTTTCCCTTAAATAAAACATTGATGTTCTTAAAAACTCCAAAAGAAAGGGAACAACATTAAGTAAATTTGGTGAACCGGCAGTTTTAAAAGCAAGTATGCTTTGCAACCTACAAACTTTGACAGTGACGCAAAATTACGGATTTTTAGCACATACATAAAAAGCTTACATTTTGTGTTGAAAAAGTGCAACAGAGTGCAAAATCATAAGCTTGAATTATTTCAATGCTATTGTTTGTAAAAACAAAACTCTGGTTAAGTTTAATCAATAGTATTTTAAACACCATTTGTCCGTATGATAACGTTTTATATTCTGAGTGAAAAACATTCAGTTAGATTTTAGATTGTTCATTTGAAAATGTGTATGTCAATGAAAAACATTCAGTTTAAAGAAACATACCCTCACTACAAAATTTGGGTAGTGTCAATAATCTTGATTCATCTAAATCTAATGGTCAATGAAAAGCATCATTTGCTCAGTCTACTTTCAAGAACTACTTGTAAACTTGACTAATTTTGAAAAATTTGTGGACTTACTTGATTTGTCACTGTTACGTAAATATTTTGTATAAATGCAGGATCCAGTAGTTAAACTAATAATTTTTTTTTTCTGTAGAAAATTAACTAAAGTTAACTGGGGGCCAGAGCTGTAATTTTTTTTAGATAAAACTGAAAATAAATGTTTGTTTATATTTTTGTTTAATATTTGAAATAATCAATTTTTTCTTTATAATATCAAGTATTTTTAATTCATTCAAATCAGTAAATACCAAATCATGAAATACCAAAATTCCGTAACTAAGTTAAATGGCTTGAATTGTGAGTTGTACAATTACGAGTAATACATACATTTTGTTTACTTTTTGAAACAGAAATATCACTGTCTAAAGACTGATAAGTTCTTATAGTAAATATTTTATGTTTATTTTCAAATCTACACTAGTGATGAAAAACATTAAGTTTTTTAGATTATTCATACTACAATGCGTGCCATAAATTACAGAACATACTTGTAAATATATTGAAAATGTGTTAGTCAAAAGAAAATCATTCAGTTTTTCATTAATCACAAAGACGACTTAAATTTACATCTGTGTTTTTCAACCAACAGTTTAAAACATTACATTTTTAGATTAAATTATTTTACAAGGACAATTTGTCGTCAATACAGATTAAGATTTGTTATTTAATGGATTACTATTGTAAACATATTTTTATTTGATAGTTCCAACGTTGATATATTAAAATGATATGACTGATGCTCTTTTGTCTGTCTTAAAATATTTATTGGTTTAACTTGGATGCATGTGAACATAAAGATATGCAATATCAGCACACTTTCTAATTACCTAACAACATATAGCATTTAGTAGGAGACACCAACCACATACAGTCACATACATACAGATATATGTTCCATATCTGATATTAATCTATCTTTCACAAACAGTTGACGTGGTGTTGTCTATTGATAAGTTTTCCTTATCATCACTCACACACCATGATAGACACAGACACACAGCCAGAGCCACTCCCCACACCCACAGTCCTATCAGAGAGACAGACGCACGCACAAACACAAAGTCTCACGCTTAAACAACCGGAAAGAGCCGGACTGAACGTTTGCGTTTATTTAACAACCGATGTCATAATGTTCGCTTATCAGATACACGCATACGCTGTAAAAGTCATCAGACGTCTTTTATCTTTCTCAAGCACACTTCAACCGGTTCAAATTTCCCGCACACATACACGCACAGGCACAGCCAGAGCCTCTCGACACACCCACACCCGAGCCGGAGAGACGCACACACACACACATACACAGACACGCAGTTCTGACCATAACAGAGCAAAGGCAACACACCGGTGCATATACCTTAGTTTATTAATTCTAACATAATATATTAACATAATATATAATTTAAAACAATAATGACAATATAATATTGTATAATTATAATAATTGAATTTATTACAATAATTAAAATATAATACTGTATAATATTAAATAATATAGATTTAATAACGGTTGATATTATTTATTTAATTACAAATCTATTTCATAATATTAAAATATCTCATTTTAATGTAATAATAACGGAATTATTAATTTTATTCAATTGATAAGAATCTAATTAACGGAATTATTAATTTAATTAATATGATAAGAATCTAATTACCGGAATTATTAATTTAATTCAACTGATAAGAATCTGATTACCGGAATTATTAATTTAATTCAACTGATAAGAATCTAATTAACGGAAAGGGGCGGGGTTTACACCGGAAGCCCCGCCCTAAAAGGGGCGTGGCGGTCATCAATCAAACTTTTTGACACATGCCACCTTATATTCCTCTCTCTTACTGCTGTATTTTCCAGAATAGCTGCCATGAAGCAGACTGGCATTAAGCAACATGTCCAGGGCACAAATTGGACATGTAGTAGGTCACTAGTGGAATCAGTAATAAGCTCATGAGGCTCAGTATCTCTTACAATCCCTGAAATCCTGCTATTTAGGAGTTAGCAGACAAGAACCTGTAGATGCTCAAAAAGTGGTAACCTGGTGCACTCTAAGGTGTACTCAGTGCTACAAAGACAAACTGTTGTTTTTTTTGATTTAATAAATGAATAAAGTCAAGTCAATAAACACAATGTAGTTTTTTTCTCTCTCTATATATTTTTTTCTTGGCCAACTTGAGTTTATAATTTTTTGGAAGTGGGGTGTGTGGTCATCCTACTGGCAGAACACATACCTGTCTACATTGCGCGTCTTGCAGTCATGCATCTTTACATAAACTAACTGTTTTGAAGATTGCACAGGTGGGGCAACAGCGCCTATAATGGAAAGGAAGGGAATCTCACTGTTCTTTCAAAGTATTGTCATGCCTAAATAAAATAAAGCCACAGAACAGACTCACATTTAGGAGCAAGGGGCGTCCTCTAGTGGTTTGACGGTATGGGTTGTGTATAGGGAGGATCGTTTCTTTAGTGTTTTTTGTTACCTTTCATAGAAAGATTAAAAATAAGGGAGAAATACAGGGAAAAATACCTTAACAGGACGATAGCTATGATAGAATTGTAAAATATGGGAGAATCCTGGAAAAACAGGAGGGTTGACAGGTATGGCTGAACACCAAAAAGCTGCAAGCTGCACCGTGTAGTGATGTTATCACAAACATATGTATCTCTAACCAATAAAATGACATTGCTGTTTTTTACTGCTTTACAAAATGTTGCGTAAGGAATCATATTTTACAAAAACATTTTCATATTTAAAATGTAAAAAAAAAACAAAAAACTTGCATATTCATACAAATTGTTTATTCCGCACACCAAATCACAGTGATTGTCATTGTTCATTGGTCAGGTATTAGCCAATAAATCCAAGACGCTCTCGCTGCAGTTTATAGCATGATCACAATACGTAGTGGACGTTTTAATGTTCATGCTGCTGTGAGGGTTTGGTTTCGGGTTGGTGTAGGTCCCGATGTCAATACCACATAATGAAATGAATAATTTAATAACCAATATAATTCTCATTTTAGCAACAACCACTTGCACATGCGCGTCCACAACATATTGGTCGTAATCCAGTACATCATCGTGGTACTGGCTGCAGATGTTATGATCAGCTTCAGCTGTATGTGTGTGTAATTGGTAGTTGACCTGAAACCTGTGTGTGACTGCAGGGCATGATGGGATATATAGTTCGGGTGAATAAAAGGGAGTTTTCTCCGGCTCTTCTCGCTAGTGAACATAACAGCAGTGAAGACTCACTCAATAAAACAACGTCATCCCTTCCCCCATCCTTGCAGTTCTCCCGCATCTGCATTTACAACAAGTGCAATTAGCCAAATATATAACTATCAATCTGCAACTTTGAATTTAAAACCCAGGTTTTTGATTATTGTCTGTGTGTGCCAATCAGGAGATTTGTAAGTTCTTATATTCAGACAATCAAATTCTTGAGTTTTGCAACTAAATTACTATCTGACAACACAGCTAGTCTGTGCAGGAAGTTGAACATTATTAACAACATTATTAAGCTCACATATAATAATTTGTGTGTAATTTGTGAAATTTGCCTATACTTTAATATGATACAAGAAGATCGTGTCATGAAAATGGTCAAAACCTTAAACCGAGGCTGTGTATTAAATGTAATAATGTTGAATTTAGGTTGATTCAGAGATGCTTAATAATTATTTCACCCATATGTTCCCTAGAGCTACTGTATATTCTTCAACATTAAGTGGACCATTGTCTTGAATTTAATTTGCTTTCTTTGCATATAAAATCACTTTCTATTTATAGTATGTTCTTAGCAATCTTTGGTAAACTTTTCATTTTGGGTGAAGTTTTGATTTACCCTCTAAAACAAATACTATAGAAGTCAATGGTTACAACATTTGGTTACAAAGGATTCCAACATTTTAAAAAATATATATATTCTACTGTGTTTAATAGAAGAAATAAAATCATAAAGGTTAAACAAGTAAAGGGTGTGTAAATGATGACAGTTTTTTTATGATGACTATCCCTTTAACAATCAGTTATGACTTTTTTCTTCCTCTGCAGAACACAAATGGTTCAACTGTGCAACGAAAGCCACAAACATACAACAAAAATACTGGAACCAAAATAGCAGAAGGTTTGGAATGACTTAAATGTGATTAAATATTAATGCCTTTAAAAATCACTGTATACCCAAAACCTCTTAAATAAAAAAGTAGAAGAGAGCATAGATATTTTGTATCACTCAATAATCATAATAATTTAATGCAAAATTTAGTATATCAGGTTTACTATGTGCATGCTTATTTTGACTTCTAGAAATAACTGTCGGTTTAAGTAACAATCAATAAAGATATTTTTAAGACTTCTCTTTGAATGAGTTAAGTAGAAACGCATTGTCATTAGTGCTATACTGCAGGTCTCACAATTAATATGAAAATAAACTGAGCCAATGCTGGTAACTGATTTAAATGGAACTGATTTCTTTAAGAAAGTAAAATGTTTCAAATGTAGTGTTTCTGTGTGCACTGATGTCAGGTGTTTCTTTCTAATCTCTTTGCTGCTGACATGCATCCTGCTCACCTCTAAAATGCTCACTTGCAGCCTTTCTTCTCTTTCTGCTGTAGGCTTGTAATGATTTCTGCCCTGAGGATTCACCCTGTCTACACACACATTATTACACACACACACACACACACACACACACACACACACACACACACACACACACACACACACACACATCACAAACAACAAAATCACATGTGTGAATGGTGTAACCAATTAAGATGCAAGATCATATGTGGTCATATATGTAGTATTTAGCATTGTCTATTCAAGATACACATTTTACAAAAGCACTTATTCACTGGGATCAAACCCATGATTGATAATTTAGTATATTATAACACAACAGCAACACAAAACCACAGTTTTTCTACTGTAATAATAATTTTTTTTTATTAAATGAGTTGTTTTTATTAAAAAGACCATTTTAGAATTTATTCATTATGTAAAATTACAGATGGTTTAGGGTTTACGGGTCATATTGTTTGAGGACCGCTTAAGATGACAGGGTTCAAATAGCTTAATAGTTTGTATGGCATTTGAGATAAATTATTATGTTAGTTGTTTTTTTCATTAAAGGAATGGTCCACAGTATATTTTTAAGACTTGGTTGTGTTTATAAGATGCAATGCAATGTGTGCTCATGTTCACCTTTAGACATTATCATTTTCATATATCCTACTTTGATTATGAAAATGACGTTTTTTTCCTAGTTCCTAGAGGCTCTGATTGGTCAGCTAACATAATGTGCTTTGATTTGCGGTCAAGTCTAAATTGGATACGTGCCCAACTGGAAGTGCGATATGCACACTAATGTAGTGGCATTTTATATGACCCTGTATAACAATAATTAATATTTTTACAGTATTCTGACAGTTGGGTTTAAGGTTGGGTGGGGGTAGGCGTTAATAAATACAATTTATTGAGTAATTTAATAGATAGCATAAATAATACTTGATACAACCACTGATTTTACGTTACTGTGAGGGTTGGGTTCAGGGTTTGGGTGGAGGTAGACGTTAATAAAATACAGAAAATGGGAAATTTAATATAATTAATAATTCTCGGAAACAACCGCATCTAATCTAACAACAACCGTGATTCATGGATTGGCTTCACATCACCACGTCATGCCCCTACAAACACGCGCTTTTGCGCTGTGTAAACAGCCACATCAGTTTGCCTGAATCAGACAGAAAATGATAAAGAGGACACAGATGAACCTCACGCCTGCTCTCAAAAAAAAAATCTGACAAGTGTTTTTTGCATATATTCGGAATAAGCATGTGTAAGTAATATGAAACGGTCACATATCTTTGAGAGTTTGTTATTTGAGATGTAGAACGCATGTATAGAGAGACACTGAAAGTGGCCGCATCGAGAGAGCATTTCCGGTTGTTTAACTCCTTGTTTACGTCCTCGCTACAACATACCGTTAAAGCTAGAAACTTTGTATGTAATAGATCAATTTTAGCAAATAAAAATACTTACAGATTGTGGCTCACAATCCACAGGTTTATCGGTTAAAGGAGTTTTAAACAAATGCAGCACTGAACTGAACAAAGCTGTCCTTTGTCAAATGCTAGAGCTTTACCTTGTTTATATTTCTCTGGAACATAATTAACATTAAACTGTAAGCACGTTTCTCTTTGTGTCTTGTCCGTTAAACTTCATTCACTGTAGGCTTTGCTAATCTGACTCTGTAAAAGCCAATGTCTCCCTTTGCATTGAACTTTGAGAGTATTACATTCAGAAATGTTGTTTAATATTACCAGTTTTACATTATTTCAATGACAAAAAATTGAAAAAGGCATTTTTTGTCACTCTACTACAACAGATGACTATATGTGGATATGACAGGATATCTCACAGACTCTATATTGCTTCCAGTGGTCCCCATGACTATGTTGCTGCTTAGAGTCCTAATTGAGGAGATGGGGCAGAGTGGCACACGACTCCATGTAGAGATTTACATAGAGTGGAACTGCTCCAAAAGCACACAGATAAACACACTCTACAAATAAGAGAATACACACTTTTTAAAGTTAATTTTAACAAGAAATTTTAGAACATTACTGTAAGTTATTTTTTTTAGATAAGCTCCAGGTTTGGCTTCAGTACAGACTAATCTAATGTATATGCACAAATATGATATTGTAAAGCATCCTAGAGAAAATACTAATTTAAATGAGAGATTTGTGGGGGTGTACTCAAATATGTTAAGCACTGTATATTAAAATTTCATTACTGCGATAACGAATCATCGTTATTGTGTCTCAAATCATATTGTGATTGTGGGCACTTCAAATTACTGAATACATGTTAATAAACATGTATTATTTGAACTTTTAGAAAGCCTAAACGTCTATTAAATTTGAAATATACATACAGTACATTCACATGTTAATCTGGCCTACAACATCCCTGAGATATTGACTAAAATATTATAATTATCTTTAGGGCTATTATTCACATTGCACATTTACAATAAGGCTTCATTTGTTAACATCAATCACTTAAACTAAACTGAAAATGGAAACATACTGTGTGAAAGCATTTTGTCACCTTAATTACAAGGTTCTATGAGGAAGGTATGAGATTTTTGTCAAAATTGAGTTATTGACATATTAAATGACAACTTAAATGACATTATGTGATTAAATAACATTATGTGATGTTTTTGTATAAGTTGTTTACATTTTAAGACTTTTTATTTAAAAAACAGAAAAGGTTTTATATACAAAGTTGAACTCTAGCTTGGCTCTATAAGGTTCTTTCTATGAGCATTTCTTTGATCAGCATTTTAAATGCACACACAAGGACCAATCAGGATCAGCTTTGTTTGTCATTTCGCCGGACTGCTCCGTTGACAGCGGGAAAGACCAGAAAGGAACATAAAATCAGTCAACTAAATTATGCCGCACCACAAAAAAAATGAGAAGAAACCTGGAACTGAAAAGATGTGTATTTATGGTATGATTTAGAAGCGTTTTTTGACATAGAGCTAAAATGATACATTTTACATTGTTGAAAAATAACCAGTTAATAACAAATGTTAAATATTAAATGTGAAATATTTTTTTGTGTACATATATATGGTCAGTAAAACATTTTTCAGTATTTATTAAACTAATTTGCTCATTGTTTGTTTGTTTTTTAAGTATTTAAATTTGATATTAAGCATTAAAGGGTAAATACTTAATTTAATTAATGCGGCATGTAATTTAATAATTAATATAAAGCTAATAATTCAATAAATATTACCTTAATAATTACATAAAATTAACAGCTGCACTGGATCAAATATTTAGCACAGCCTTGAATGCTTAATTTGAACAAGAAAAATATTCATCCTAAAACATGAAATAAGTGTTACAGAAAGCAACAGAGTAACTTAATTAATAAGCAACATTGTAATTCCATTGAACCAGCGACCTTCTTGCTGTGAGGCGATTGTGCTACCCACTGTGCCACCATGTTGCTAATTAATAAAAATAATAATAACAATAATTAATGCTTATTTTTGACTCTCTTAGGGCCATTTTTTTCTTCAAGGTTTTTCGCTTTTATGGTTTATTTTCTTTTGTCTGTTTTGCAAAGACCAATAAACAAAGAAGACCATCAAACGTACACTTGTCCAGCTAAACCATATCATCATCCTTTTACTGTAATGCTTCTCAGCAATCCTATACATAAACCTCTCATCAAACCAGGTCTCCACCATTTTATATTTTTCCCCTGTACACTCCACAACCCAGCTTTAAGGTGGAATCAGTTTCCATGACAACACCAACAGTCTCAGAGAAGTAAGGAGATGATTATGTTTGCATGTTTAAACATAAGCAGTTCATGTCCGCTTCACCATATGCTTTTCCACCTAAGCTGCATCGATCTACAGAAACTATATTGCAGACAGAGGAGTATTTTACCATGATTTCATCTCTATCTCTCTGGAGCATTCTCTCTGCATACAGCTTGTAAAGATGTTTTATTATATTCTTTAAAACTACTGAGAGTCACATTGTTTTCTGACTAGACCAGTCATGGGGGAACAGACAAAAAGTGATTCAAACCAAAAGCTACTTTAAAAGACAAATGTCTGTCTTAATCAATTATGTTTTCTGTATTTAATAATAAAATGATGTATTTGTCGTTTTTATTATGGGATGAAATTAAAATTAACCATGATTTTCATTCATTCAATCGTTTTCTTTTTTTGGCTTTATTAATCAGGGGTTGCCACAGCGGAATGAACCGCCAACTTATCCAGCATATGTTTTACGTAGCGGATGCCCTTCCAGCTACAACCCAACAACACTGGGAAACACCCATGCACTCTTGCATTCACACACATACACTACGGCCAATTTAGCTTACTCAATTCATCTATACCGCATGTCTTTAGACTGTGGG